>NW_016811115.1:495542-520000 GCF_001698545.2 Rhinopithecus bieti
GGGAGTTATACATGATATAAATGATGAATTGATGGGTGCTGACGAGTTGATGGGTGCAGCACACCAACATGGCACAAGTATACATATGTAACAAACCTGCACGTTATGCACATGTACTCTAGAACTTAAAGTATAATAAAAAATAAATTAATTAATTAATTTTAAAAAAAAGAACCAAAATGTCTCAAATTGATACGTTAGCTTAACCTTAAGAAATTAGGGGAAGTAGAGAAAGCTAAGCCTAAGGAAACAGAAGGAAAGAAACAATGGATAATTTAACAGAAGTCAATGAAATATAAAACAGAAAAATAGAAACAATACATGAAACTAAAATATGATTATTTGAAAAGATTAATAATATTGGCAGTATAAACTGATAGATAAAACAGATAGAAAAAAAAAACCAATGAGAAAAGGAGAGAGAGATAGATTGATAGAAAGAGGACACACACATTAATAAAATCAAGAAAGGAAGAAGATTCATCACAGCAAAGCTTACAGAAATTCAAATGGTTTACATGGGAAAATAAAATTCCTTTTTTGGGAGCTTCGTGCCAACAAAATAGGCAACTTAGATGCAGTTGGCAAATTTCCAGAAAGACTCAAATTACTGAAACTGATTCAAGAAGAAATATAAAATTTGAATGAATCTGTAAGTAAAGTAAATGAATTGTAATTAAAATTAATTCCACAAAAAGTTAAGTCCAGCAAAATGTATAAACACTAAATAATACAAATTATTTATAAACTCTTTCAGAAAATAAAGGAAGAGAGAGCATACGTCTATATTCATTTTACAAGGCCAGTGTTACTCTGATAGCAAAGCCAGACAAAGATATCATAAGAGAAAAAAACAAAAAATTACAGACCAATATTTCTCATATAGATGCAAAAATCCTCAATAAAGCTGAATCCAGTGGCATATATATATATATCAGCTCACTGCAAGCTCCGCCTCCCAGGTTCACGCCATTCTCCTGCCTCAGCCTCCCGAGTAGCTGGGACTACAGGCGCCCGCCACCTCGCCCGGCTAGTTTTTTGTATTTTTAGTAGAGACGGGGTTTCACTGTGTTAGCCAGGATGGTCTCGATCTCCTGACCTTGTGATCCGCCCGTCTCGGCCTCCCAAAGTGCTGGGATTACAGGCTTGAGCCACCGCGCCCGGCCTATATTTTTTTAAAAAAGCCACAATCAAGTGAAATATATACTAGAAATGCAATATTTGTAAAAATTATAAAATCAATTAATGCAATATCATTTATAATGTATAAGGCAAAACTCACATGATTGTCTCAATAGATGCAAAAAAGTTGAAAAAATCAAATCTCGCTTGTGATAACTTTTTTAACTCTCAAAAAACTAAAATAGAAAAATTTTCAACCTGACAAAAGTTAATTAAGAAAAACATAAAGATAATATCATCCTTATTGGTGAAAGATGGAAGTCCTTTTCCCTTATCGTTGCTAAGAAGGCAAGAATGTACATCCTCATCACTTTAACACTGCACTAGAGGTTCTAGCCAGTAGAGTCAAGAAACAGAAATAGGAGGAATTCGGATTGGAAAGTAAAAAGTAAAAGTGACTTTATTCCAGATTACCATACACTTTTTATAGAAAATCCAAGACACACAGACACATACACACACACACACACACACAGAGAGAGAGAGAGAGAGAGAGAGAGAGAGAGAGAGATTAGAAGTAGAGTTTAACAAGGTCACAGACTACAATTCATGAAAGTTAATTGTATCTTACCACAGTAGCAGTGGATAACCTGAAAATAAAAAGAAGTAATCAATTCCATTAACAATAGCCTAAAAACAGTACAATATTTAAAAGTAACTCTAACAAAAGAAGTTGAAAAACTATGCAATTAAAACTGCCAGACATTGCTAGGCAAATTAAAAATATAAATAAGGGGAGATAATGTCATGTTTTCGGAACTGAAGACTCAATATGATTACGACAGTAATTAGCCCCAAATTGATTTATTGTGTTGTGATGATTAATTTTAGATGTCAGTTTACTGGGTTAAGGGATACCCAGATAGCTGGTAAAGCATTATTTCTGATGTTTCCTGAATAGATCAACTCTTGAATCGGTGGACTGAGTGGGGAAGATCTGCTCTTCCCGAGTGTGAGTGGGGACCATCCAATTGGTTGAGGGCCTGGATAGATCTAAAGGGCACAATTCTGTCTTCTGGGGCAGAAACATCATTCTTCTCCTGCCCTTGGACATTATAACTCCAGGTTTTCTGACCTTTGAACTGCAGTACTTGTACCATTAATGCCCCCCAACCCCCGTTCTCAGGCTGTTGGACTCTGACTGAGGCTTACACTATCAGCTTCCTTGATTCTAAGGCCTTTGGACTCAGGTTGGGCCAAGCTACTGACTTCTCTGTTTCTCCAGCTTGCAGGTGACTTACTATGAAACTCTCAGCTTTCATACTCATGTGAGCCAATTCCCCTAAAAGATTTCCTTTCATATATCTACATGCTGGTTTTGTTTCTCTGGAGAACCCTGACTAATACAAGTGACAATTAAATCCTTATAGAAAACCAAGCAAGATATTTTTGCGGAAACTGACAATCTGATTCTAAAATATGTATAAAAAAGTAAAAGATTCTTGGAGAACAAAGCTTACACACACACGCACACACACATACATGTACAAAAGTGTATGTGCTATTATAGTTCAAATAATTGCATACATGTTATTGAAAAACTGTATGTTTAGTTATTTCATTTCTACTTTCTAGACAGCCTGCCAATAAAAGTGAAGTCAAATTTTAAAATAGACCTGTAACACTGGGATTATAATCAAAGAATATTGAAAAATAATGCAAATATATGGCTAATTTTAATAATTCTTTGATTTAATTACAATGGGAATTCTGTGAAAAGATCATTGCTTTTCCCAATGTAACCAAGAAATTATTTTCAATCAAACATACATAATTGCTCTTCAGCTTTGTCACAGCTAGCTGTTCTAAAAACTATGACTTGATTGTATTTGTGAAGAATCAGCATAACTGTATGAATCAGGAATTGAGATAAGATGTTAGATGTGATCATCACCATGAGATATATTGATATTAATAACTCTATTAAAGTATGGCAAATGTCGATACTCCTTGTCATGAATAATTTCTCCTGAAAAGAAAATATTGCCAATTTTCTGAATAGTTGATAGCATGGATAATTGCAGTTAATGAAAAAAGGTTGCAAATTAAATCTAGATTAGAACGACCAAATATTTAGTATTTTATTTCAGGAGAACCGTGTTTTCAAAAAATAAATATACTCAGTTTTCAAATTGAGATAACTGTTTTTGAAATTATGTATCTCTGCCAGGGGCAGTGGCTCACGCCTATAATCCTAGCACTTTGGGAGGCCCAGGTGTGTGGATCACCTGAGGTTGGGCGTTTGGGACCAGCCTGACCAACAGGGAGAAACCCCAGCTCTAGCAAATACAAAAATTAGCTGGGCATGGTGGTACATACCTGTAATCCCAGCTACACAGGAGGCTGAGGCAGGAGAATCACTTGAACCCAAGAGGTGGAAGTTGCAGTGAGCCAAGATCGTGCCACTGCACTCCAGCCTGGACAACAAGAGTGAAACTCCGTCTCAAAAAAAAAAATTATGTATCTCAATTAAATAACAATGTCTGCAATAATCATGCCAAATTAATCTTAATACAGGGCATCTGAACCTTTAACCTATCTAATAACTTAATATTAGTGGTATTTATATTCTAAGCAGACTTCTAAGGTCTTTACTAAATATCTCCCAAATCTATGAGTTAATAAGAGGTTACAAACAATACAAGGCTAATTTGCATGATTTGAGTATTTGTACATCTATTTCTGAATATAAAGTAAGCTTAGAGTCCTATTATAATTAGTGATTATTATTGAACCAATTCTGCTAATATTAGGGGAATTTTTTTTTTTTTTTTTTTTCTGATGTAGTCTTGCTCTGTCTCCCAGGCTGCAGTACAGTGGCATATCTCGGCTCACTGCAAGCTCTGTCTCCCAGGTTCATGCCATTCTCCTGCCTCAGCCACCCGAGTAGCTGGGACTACAGGCACCCACCACCATGCCCGGCTAATTTTTTGTATTTTTTGTATTCTTTTTTTTTAGGAGAGATGGGGTTTCACCGTGTTAGCCAGGATGGTCTTGATCTCCTGACCTTGTGATATGGCCGCCTCGGCCTCCCAAAGTCCTGGAATTACAGGCATGAGCCACTGAGCCCGGCCGGGAATTTTATTTCTAAGACTCTTGTTTGGTTTAGTGACAATAGAACTAAACATTAGATTCGGGGCAATTATTAATTATATTGTTAAGAAGGAGACACCGCTAGCACACTAAGAACTGTCTGCTTCCTTTATTTATTCTACGTTTTAGTGTTTTACATTAATACTTATGTTTCTCCCTCTGATGTCTTCCTACAGAAGCATATTTTGTTGACACTACAGACAGTGTTATAATCTGCCAGCAACTCTGAATTTTATTAGTCCCAGTCCTCCTGTTTAGATCTAAGTTCCATACAATGCAAACATAGCAATTGGTAGTATTAATCTTGAACAAAAAGCTAGCCTTATACAAGAGACATACTTAAAATATGTTGATATTTTGTACAAATGGAATTGACAAAGTCATCACATTTAATTAGATGACAGTGACTTGCAAAATGCACTGGTCTAAGAAGGTTTTCTAGAGTAGTTACAAAAAAATAGAAAGCATATAGAATGAGCTAACTACTTAAATAATACTTAATTGAAATGACAACATCTCTGGCCTCAAAGTTATATATATGTCCTTAGTCATGTATACTGTAGAAATATGTTTTTATTTTATGCCTTTTACCCTCTTTTCAGTGAATCACAAAATGTACTGCTTTGGTCAGTTATGTCATAGAAAGGAATAACTATTTTGTTGTTAAAAAACATAAAATTTACTTTTTTTTTTAAAGCATTTTTTACTGCTTTGCATTAAATAATAAGAAAATGTTCAAATGAAATTTTAAGTGAAAACATTCTATTACATTTTATACTTGGAACTTAGATATATAAGTTGATCACAGTCTGGCTGTATCTTTTAAGAGCAAAACTATCTTACTGAATATATACAAAGATGTTCAGGGAAGAGCTTTCCAAGGGCAGTGAGTGACATAATAATTCAAACCCACATGGATATTTCAAGTAAAAAATCTAGTTGTCATAAAATATTGACGAACAATTTAATAAAAATACAATACTTAAAATACTATACACTCATGCTGTTCAAGAAACATACCTTTTTTCAATTACAATAAACAGCACCCTATAGAAAATGTGTGTGTATGTGTATTTGATCAGAACAAAATGAGCTTAAAATCAGAAAATACTTGAAATAAAGTGGAGAGTGTCAGCCAACGATGTTTTCAAAGTTAAATAAATTGCTGGAACGGACTAATCTTTTAGGTGAGTGCTTAGTGAGACCTCAGAGCCTGTGAACTGGCTGGTATCTACAGTTTGGGTATGGGTGGGCCAGTCAATCTTGAACCCTCTTGGCATCGCTGGCTGTATCTGTAACTTTGATAAAAATTATGGCTGCATTAGTGATAGGCCTCCAGCGTGATGCACACTGCCAAAATCAGCCTCTTCGTGACCTCTAATAATTTGATACTGCCGTTGGGTTCTTGGAAAAGCTGCTGAGGCAAGCATTAGACCTGCAGAAAGGGTCACCTATTTCTCATGCTCTAGACAAGATTTTAGCCTTGAGCTGAAAGTTTAAAAAGAATAATATCCCATGAATGAAGAAAACAATCAGCATTTTTCTGAAAAGTAACATGAAAACAGGCCTAGTCACACAAAATTACAAGTGTTATTATTCAACCAATCTCTTGCTTAGCTGAAGTAACATCTCCAGGAAAACTATTATTTCCCACTCAAAATGAGATGAACAGATTCAATGACTAGGGATTCAATTTAACTTATAATTGTGCCTTGTAATTATAGCCATAGATGCTGCAACTTTTGTTATTTGTACAGTAAAGATGCATTTCATCTTGCAGCCCACCTGTATTCGACACAGAATAAGTCTGTACTACAATTCCGTAGCTGTATTCTAAAGCAAAATAAAGTATTTTTTTTTTACAATGGAAAAAAAAAAAAGCCCTTTATACTTGCTTTAGCTTTAACAATGCATTAAATAGGAAGGGCAGCTTACCCTGAGAAATGTAGTCATCTCTGAAGGAAGTGAAGAAGGTTTTATAAAAAGTAATGCATTTTCAGTGAAGCAACTAATTATTGACGATACAACTGGGCACTTGTGCTTCCAACAGCCAATTTCATAGACTCTCTGTCAAGTAAAATCCAATTTTAAGATTTATAATACAACTAACTTTTGCTGAAAGGAAAAAATGTTAATGTAAGACAAAATTGGAAGGAACTTGGAGATCACTGGGTGGAATCTCCTCTTTTAATCAGTGAGAAAAGTCAATGTCCAGAAGGGTCAAAGGAGTTTCTGAAGTTTATACAGTTAATCACTATCAAAATAAGGGCTAAACCTCAAACTATCTACTTTCAATAGAAAGTGTTCTTTAGCAAAAACAGTATTTCTAAGAAATATATTTTGATGTAAATGCCAAATATAAATAGAAAATCCAGGTATACTTAGAGCAAAAGTTTCTCTGGCAGAATCATCTAATGAGGTTACTCATTTCGATAATTCAGCCAAAAATTCCACCAATTTGATGCAAATCAACAGGTCTAAATACTTTCACTCAATATTTCAACCCCTTCAAGCCTAAAATAGCTGCTCAGTCAACAATTCTGTTGACATTTGTAGAACTGTAAATGGCTATGCCCAACTGGGGTTTTCTTTTAAAACTTACCACACCTTACCAAATATTCCCTTTACTTCCTGAGATGATGTAAGATTACATAATTCCTATGATTCCTGTAGCTCTGAAATTTTAACTATTTTAAGGCAGTGTTACTTGTCTATAGAAATTTTCTTTTCTTTGTATTATTTTAAACATTTACAAGTGTCTATTTTCTTGGAAAATATAAGTGTAATCTCATTCAACATTTCAAGTCCTATAGAATGTTCACTTATCTAGCTCCCTGGGACAATAGAATTATATCTGTCAGCATTCTCCCAGACTCTGCCTTCACATCTCTCTGGGAAAACTGAGCACTTCATCTTGTATCAAGACTCTTTATGCTAATCTCTTCCCAACTGGTTTTTAAATATTTTGAGAGCAGGGTCTGTGTTTTTATTTACTTATTTATGCCACCCCACCCTGCCATCACCACCACGTTGTCAAACTCAAGGAGAGCTTCTTTGGTAAGATGAATAGACAAATTCTTTTTTTTTTTAATTTTGCTACTTTTTAACATTGCTGAGTAACATTCCATAGTATGAATGTACCTGAATAGACAAATTCTATTAAAAAAACAGAACAACAAATATAAAAGAACCAAAGATAAAACCACCTGTCAAATATGCAATTCCTGGGTAACTTTGTCTTTGCTGACAATGCTTAGGACATACATTATAAATCCTAAGTCTGATTGTAATTTTGAGAAAATAATTTTATGGCTCATACATTTGTTAAGTCCTGACTTCTTATGAGAATGAAAATAAACACAATTGTAAAGTAGCCAAAAGGAAAATAGAGCCAAAACTTGTCTTTCTGTAAAGGTAGCCTGAATACACAGAAGACAGAATTTAGGTCAATATGTAGTGTTCTTAATTATCCATCTTAATAAAGGGTAAAATTAAAGTAAAAATGCTTATGGCTGATTAAAGATTCTCTATAATGAGACATTTCTACACAACGTTTATAAGAAGATAAGTTGATTAGATATTTTTGAAAGAAAATTTAGCAATAGATGTCAAAACCTTAGGCATTTTGAACCATTTAATCTCCCCTCTCTTTTTTTTTCTTTTAGTAAAGTTATGAAAACAATTGATTTGCAAAGATTTGATTGCAAAAGAATTTAGATATTTTATGTCAACCCTTTTAATTTTTTATGGAAATAATTAAAAAAGGATTATCTTATGTTTCCAGCAATAGAAATTTTTTTAAGGTATGGATTGACCAACATGAAAGTATAAAAAGGTGTCTTAATAAGCTACCTGGAAAATTGCTAATGAAATATAAAGATGTTCAAAACGCAAAGCTAAAAAGGAACAATTATAATGTTAAAAAAAGTGAAGCTGGAAGCAATATGGTTAAGTCTGGTCTCACATAAGTCAAATCCAGATGCACAAGATATAAAATGCTAAGAATGGGCGTTCTTGAAGTGGACAAATTCAGATGAATTTTATTTACTTATTGGTAAAATACGAATTTTTTAAATACTTGCCTATGTTATTCAGGCACAATATTACCTTTAACTGTTCACAATTTTGATATGAACATAATATTTAACTCTTATTTACTCATCTTGATGGTTACTACTACACTTCATGTCAGTAGTAGTTAAATGTTATGAAACATTAATAGTGATTCCCAAGTCTTATTAAGTAAATAAACATGACTGGCACATGACCTTACCTAGGAAGCTAAGGGTACAAAATAAAATCCATTAATAGTTTATAATATTTTTAAATATATATTTAATTATATATTTTATAAAACTTATTTATTATAAATATAATTATATATATTTTATAAAACTAAAAAAAAAAATTATTTTATAAATAAGTTTTCTTAAATTTTGTTCCAATGTAACCCAATTACATTCATTAGGATACATGATAAAAAGAATTCCTTTTGTTTAATCGCCATGCTAATGCAGTTAAGAAAAATTAAAATTATAGTAACTCACATTATTAATATAGTTCCAGGTAATTTAAATTGTATACTTTCAGAGAATAGTTAACATTGAATTAAAAAATCTTGCTTATGAATATTTATTGTTGTAAAAGTTTAAAGACTGGTGAAATCACTCTCGAGTAATTTGGAAATGTAGAATGACTTTGTAGAAGAAATTTTACTTGATCTAGACTGATATGACTAGGTAGGCAACTTGAGATGCTGCGTCTTAGAATGGATGGACTTCAGTGAAAGAAATCCTAGAGATAGAAACAAGACCAAGAAGGACTGAAGTCACTTTGGAATAAACATTCAGAGCTTTTCTGCCTGGATCAGAACTATTACCCTTCTGAATCACAAGATAATATCTCATATTCCACATCTCCTTATCTCATATAAGTAGAATAGGGTAAATATTGTGGACTTTAGATGATAAAATTAAGAGGTTTGCATCTGTGGTTCATTTTCATTATTAGTATATGCCCAGCATTATACTAAATGGGATATATCAATGAACAAAAGACACATTTCTATTCTTATGTACTTTGTGTTCTAGCAGAGACACACTATAAAGAGTAAATATCATATAGAAGTACATTATGCATTATGTAGGAAGATGGTGAGAGTTATGCAAAGAGAAAAACACAAAGCAGAAAGAGAAATTGTCAAAGTTAAGGAAATTGTCAAAGTTGAGGGATTGTCAAAGTTGAAGAAAAAAAGTGAGGTACTAGTAGTATGCAATATTAAAATAGGACAGTCATCATTTTTCTCATGGAGGAGGTGAGATTTGAGCATAGATTTGAGAAAGATATGAATTATCAATGCAGATATCTCAAGGAAGAGCACTCTGGGTAGAGAGAACCAATAAAATAAAGCCTCTAAAGTGGGGGTACTGTGGTTTATGTAAGGAACTTCATGGTTAGTGTAGCTAAAGTGAATTGGTGGAGGGGGAGACAGGTCATGTAGAACTAGAAGAAGAAAAATAAGGATACATGAAGAGTTTTGAATAATGAATTTATTTGGCTAAAATTTCAGTCAGTAAAAACCTTTTAGTTACTATTTTAAACAATGCTAATAGAAAGACAAGAGCAGAAACAGTGAAACCTACTTGCAGTAACACAGTGTTAGATAATGGTAGTTTAGACCAGAGTGACAGCAGTGTTGAGAATGGATGACAGTCTCGACATCTTTTGAAGGTAGACCTAATACTGGCTGGATTTTACATGGCATGTGAGAAAAAAGGAAACATCAGTATTGGCATCAAGGTATATGACTTGAGCAACCAGAGAAAGGTAGTTGCCATTTTAAGATGAGGAAGACTATAGGAATATAAATACGGTAGAAAAAGATCAATAATGTATTCAATCAATGTTTGTAGGAATTTATTCATTTCTTTTAAGTTACCCAATTTTTGGTGAATAATTGTTCATCATATTCTCATGATCTTTTCTATTTCTGTGGTATCAGTTTTAATGTCTCCCTTTAATTTGTAATTTTATTTATTTAAGTCTTCTCTCTTTTTTGCTTAGTCTAGATAAAAGTTACAACAAGGAGGAAGTAAGGGCCTCTTAATATTCAATACTCAATTAAGGCCATGAGAACATTCCCAAAAATTGTCAAAATCAACTTTTTTCACAAATCTGGAAATTAAACTTTTGTGACAATACAAAGAGCTTTTATTCAATAAAAGTAGCTAAATTTCCATGAGAACAGTGAGATTTGTAGTATTTTAATTAAGTTCTATTCCCACCTTCCTCTTCCTAGCTCCTGAATATCCCTGAAAACCAATGACTCTGCAATTTCAACATAAATGAGCAGGCTAGCAGTCACTGCAGGTGACAAAAGGTTTTGGGCTTTCCAAAACCCTACTCCCAGAAAACTGACATTATCTGATTCATCTGGAAGTTCCCCAAAATACCTACTCCCAGGACTTATTAAAAATTTAACCAGATCTCAACATTCACCTTAAGAAACTAGAAAAAGAGAAAACTAAATGTAAAGCATGGGAAAAGGAAGACAGTTGTAAATATTAGAGGGGAGATAAATGAAAAAGATGTTAGAAAACCAATAAAATCAATTATGTTAAAAATATTTCTTGGGGGGAGGAGGGAGGGATTGCATTGGGGAGTTATACATGATATAAATGATGAATTGATGGGTGCTGACGAGTTGATGGGTTCAGCACACCAACATGGCATAAGTATGCATATGTAACAAACCTGCACGTTACGCACATGTACCCTAGAACTTAAAGTATAATAAAAAAAAAATATATATATATATATATATATTTCTTTGAGAAGATCAAAAATTAACAAAATTTTAGCAAAACTGACTAAAAGAGACATCTCAAATTACTAAAATCAGGAATGGAAGACAAGACATTACTACTGACTTTACTGAAATGGGACAGATTATAAAGGAATACTATGAGCATTGCAATTCTACAAATTAGAAAATCTACATAAAATGGAAAAACTAGAAATACACAAACTAGCTAAACTGATGAAGAAATAGAAGGTCTGAGAAATCTTATAACAAGTAAAGGGACTGCATTAGTAATTTCTTACAAAGAAAGGTCCAAGTTCAGATGACTGTACTGGCGAGTGCTATCAAATGTGTAAAAATTGATTAATACCATTCAGAAAATCTTCCAAAAACTAGAAAAGGAAGGAACACTCCAAACTCATTTTATGAGGCCAGTATTACTCTGATACCAAAATAAGACAAATACATCACAAGAAATGTACAGAGTAATATCCCTGTTCAGCACAGATGCAAAATTCTCAACAAAACACAGTTGACCCTTGAACAACTTGAGTTTGAACTAGACGGGTCCACTTATACACAGATTTTCTTCAAGCTTCACAACCCTTGACAGAGCAAAACCAAATCCTCCTCCTTTTCTTCCTCCTCAGCTCATGCAACCAGAAGAAACAAGGACAAAGACCTTTATGATAATCGATTTCCACTTAACAAGTATTAAATATATTTTCTCTTCCCTATGATTTTCATAACAACATTTTGTTTTCTCTATTGTTTATTTTAAGAATACCATATATAATACATATAACACAAAATATGTGTTAATCAACTATGCTATTGGTGAGGTTTTTGGTTAACAGTAGGCTATTAGTAGTTAGATTGTATGTAATCAAAAGTTACATGAGGATTTTTGACTGCACAGGGGTCAGCACCACTAACCTCTACATTGTTCAAGGTTCAATCGAACCAAATAATAAAATCCAGCAATATATGAAGATGATTATATGGCACAACCAAATGGATTATTCTAGGAATGCAAGGTTAATTAAACAAAAGAAAATTAATTAAGGTACCATATTGTATTAAAAATGTATAAAACAAAAACACATGATTATATTAATACATGGGGAAAAAGCATTTGATAAAATTCAACACACTTGTATTTAAAACATACTCAACAATCTGTGATGAAACAATAAATTCCTCAACCTAATAAAAGTAATCTATAGAAAAACCCAAGGTTAACATTATAATTAATGGTGAAAAACTAAAAAGTTCCTACTTAATATCAGGAACAAGACAAGGATATCCAATCTTACCACTTCCACTCAGTAACATACTGCAGGTTCTAGCAAGGCCAAGCATGCAGAGAAAAACAAAAATCTAGATTTAAAAGGAAGGAATAAAGATATCATTATTCACAGAAAATATGATCTTATAAATAAGATCCTAGGAAATCCATAAAAATATAAGCTATTAGAACCAGTATGTAAGTTCAGCAGTTATATAATACAAGATCTAGATAAAAAAGTCAATTGTACTTCTATGCACTAGCAATGAACAATCAAAAAACAAAAATAAGGAAAAAGTTCATTTATAATAGTACCCAAAAGAATGAAATACTTAAAAAGAAAATAAACGCATTGAAGACCTAAGTAAATGAAAAGACATTCCAATTTCATAGATCAGGTGACAATATTGTTATGCTAATAATACTGCCCAAATTGATCTCTATGTAAAGGATAATGTTTATCAAAATCCCAACTTGCCTCTGTGTAGAAATTGATAAGCTATTGCCAAATTCATATAGAAATGTTAGTGATCCAGAACAGCCAAAACAAACTTGCAAATGAGGAACACATCTAAAGCATTCACACTTCCAGATTTTAAAACTTACTATAAAGGTACAATAATCAAGACAGTGTGGTACTGCAATAGGGATATACATATAGATTAAGGAAAATAATTGACAGTCCAAAAACCAACACTTATTATTTTGTCATTTATTTTTAGTCAAGGGTGTCAAAATAATGTATGTGTGATAGAATAGCCTTTTCAATAAATGTTACTAGGAAAACCAGATATACAAATGAACAAAAAAATGAAGTTTGACTTCCATCTCAGTATAATACACAACATTAAATGAAAATGTTTCAAAGGCCTATATGTGAGACACAGAAGTAAAAATCTTAGAAGAAAACATAAGTGTAAATTGTGACTTTGGATTTGGCAATGGTTCCTTAGATGTCACACCAAAATCACAAGTAATTAAATTTAAAATATAGATAAATTGAATTAAATCAAAATAAAAATATTTGTACTTCCATGGACATCAGCAAAAGCACAAAGCAAAACACAAAAAGAACTGTATAAAGTATTTGTAAATTATACATCCAATAGCAACAAGTACCCAAAATACATAATTAATCTTACAATTCAGCCATAAAAAGATAAGTTACTTAATTAAAAATGGGCAAGGAATTTGAATAGCCATGTCTCTAAAAAAGATATTCAAGTGACTGAAAATCAGGTGGAAAGATGACTGACATCATTTATTTAGAAAATATAAATTTAAAGGACAATAAATTATAATTTTGTACCCAGTAGTATGGGTAAGATAAAGACGAGACTGTAGTAAATATTTTCGGGTTGTGTTGAAATTAATACCATCCTACATAGCTGGTAGGAATGTAAAATGATGTGGCCACCTTAGAAAACAGTTTGGTACTTCCTCAAAAAATTAAACACAGAATAATCGTATAACCTTTCAATTCCACTCCTAGGTTGTATGCTTAAGAGAAATAAAACATTCACACACAAAATTGTATTTGAATATTCATATCAACATTATTTATACTTGTCAAACACTGAAATAACCCAGATACCTATCAACTCAGTTTTTATTTGTTCATGTTACACAGCAGTAACATGAAAAAGTAGAAAATAGAATTCAAGCTTTATATTTGTAAAATTAAGGTCTGTCAAGTTTACTGAGCAGTTGTCTGTGGGAAAGTTGGGAAACAGAAAATATTTCAGATGTTGAACCAGCGAGAGTAGGGTCATAAAGTCCAGATAGAAATGCACGTTTTGAAGGGGAGGAGCATAGACTGAAGAACTTCAGCAATGGAGTGAGAGAGAATGTGAAGTAGCAGAAGCCACTGCAACCCAATTTATTTCACAGGACCAGTGATAGTGAGATTTCACTAAACGTCACACATATAAGCCATATTTGCAAGAAGCAGTTTGCTTTTGTGGTCTCTGACAAAAAAGAAGTCCTTTGAGTTGTGAAAATGAATCTATTAGGCAAGCTGTAATGGACTATCAGTAGCACAAAGAAATATTATGTAGGGAAGTTAAACAGATAAACCAAATTATTTCAATAACGAACAATTAAAAAGAACCAACTCAGCATCTCCATAAGATAGTAAAAGAAAAGAAGATAAGAAATAAAAATATGTTTATTAGCAAAAGACAATAACCAGGAACATATTGTCATTTTGCAGGTAAGAAGGGAAACAAAGTTTCCACCATTAATTAAAAATTGGTTAGTGAAACAATCATCTCTCTGGAAGAGGGCCAAGAAATTTAAATGCAGAAATTCAGAGAAGTGGTTGGAAGATACCATGAGGGAATAAAATAAGAGATGGCATAATTCAGGAAATGTGTATCCTCTTGCACCCCCAACCACCACCAAATTACAGAAATAAATACAAAATCGAAAGCAGCCCAAGGGCAAATTGACTCTGTGGCAAAGTAATATATAGCATATTAAATAAAAATAGTAAGTACAATGAATCAGAAACAGAGCTTGAAAAAACCAGAAGAAAAAGGGAGCCAAACAAGAAGCCTTTTGGTGCGATGGAACTGCTGTGTGTGGTATGATGAGAGTGGATGCACACTTCTGTGTATTTGTCAAAACAAAAATATAAACTGCAAAAGTAAATGTTACTATCAACAGTTTTGGAAAATCAACCAGAATGTTAAGGAAATCCAAGATGTAATATAGACTCTAACAACTCTATCTGAATATTAAAGGTGTTGGATCTGATAATGAAGGCACTAAAAAGTTTGTAAAACTGTGTTTTGACTATATAATCTAAGACTAAAATCAAAAATAATTGTAAACGAACCCTGTACTTCAGTTGGTAAATTTATGTCTCCCAAGGGTATTGATTTGCAATTCTGCAACTACTTTATCTGTATTCTAGGTTTGGACATAAATGTAAATGTATTATAGATAATGAAAGCCAGGTGTCTGTCTGAGAAATAAAGAGAGGTTAATGCTACTGTGAACTCTGTGTTGTTGGACTGGAATCAGAAAGAGCATGAACTCATATTTCTGTTTATACATTCAGATAGAGGCCGGAGTAATAAGTATAGATATGTGTATATAAATGGATTAGTATGCCTATATGTATGTCCTAATTCTCTAAGCTAACAGGGCCTCAAAACTGACACTTCCATAGCAAGGGGCACACCTGGCAACTAAATTTTAATTTCAAAATACCCTTCTCCCACCAAAGAAGCTAGAGCTTTTTGAAGAAATACCTGCATCTAGACTTGGTGCAAAAAAAAACAAAAATCAAACAAACAAACAAAAAACCTGTAAAATGAGTCTTAGAGAATTTTGTGTTGCCAGAAAGAAAAAGGGGTAATAAACAAACCAAACTGAAACAAAAAAACCTAGAAGGCATATCAAAAGAACACAGGAATGAACCATAAATAGCTTCAATCATTAAGGTCAGAAGAATTTGTGTAACAAAATAAAAACTGAGACTATTTCAATCAAATACAATGAATACTTAGTTTATAGTGAAATAAATGATTAAATGAATAAATACATGGAGGAGGGAACATTGTACATTGCAAAATGATTCCAATTAGTAAGTATAGAAGGAATAAGGAACATAGGGAATAACCATTAGAATATTACAGTAATATTTATTGCAGGCAATATTCACTCAGAAATGCTCGAATTAGTGGTAGATTCTTTAAAGAGAAATAGGATATGTGCATAGCCTCAAAATATCTTTCCCCAAGCAGTCATAATTTATGGTAGTGGTTTTAATATATATCTATAAATAATTGAATAATCCTCTCTCCAGGAATTGGAGCTTAATTCTTCCCATGAGAGTTTTAACAGCTGCACTGCTTTGGAAGAATTTGGCTTCAACATTTCTTCCAGGGCAACCCTGAAAGGGGCAGATGTGAAATTATCATCTGTTTCCAGCTCGCACCCTCAAGCTGAGATGACCCACTCATGAAACACCCTGAAGCCTTTTCCCCCAGTTTCAGAGAAAGAAAGAAACCCATCATTTGAGCACAGCGGTGAGCTGAAGGAGAGTGCAGTGACGGTAAATGACGGGTTGTGGGGGAGGGCTACCTGCTTATTTTGTATTTTTGTGATCTTTTATCTTTCTAGTGTTTTATTTCAGATGTATCATATTAATCTTAGAGTAAATGGATTTTTATTGTTCTCACTCGAACACATGACTTGGTGTTTCTGATAAAACACAGCCTATGTTGAGCTGTTTTGGCCACAGCCCAAGATGAGCTGTTCTGGCTCCACCTCCACTTAGTGTCCCATGGTTCGTTGATCCATCAATTCCAGGTTCTGATAGCCACTTTGCTATTCTTCTGGAAAAGGGAATCATGCAAAGATCAAGAACAAGAAGATTTGGGGAAGAAAAGACTTAATAAAATAATTAAATTGGTAGAACTATTTGTATACACTGAGTCTCTACCCTGAGTATAGAGAATGTTTGTAGTAGTCTGTTCTCATGCTGCTAATAACGACATACCTGACACTGGCAAAGTTATAAAGGAATGAGGTTAATTGACTCACAGTTCAGCATGGCTGGGGAGGCCTCAGGAAACTTACAATCATGGCAGATGGGGAAGCAAGCACGTCCTTCTTCACATGGCTGCAGCAAGGAGAAGTGCTGAGCAAGAGGGGGAAAAGCCACTTACAAAACCATCAGATCTCACAAGAACTCACAAGAACTTACTCGCTATCACGAGAACAACAGCATGGGGGTAACTGCCCTCATGATTGAATTACCTCCCATGGGGTCCCTCCCATGACATGTGTGGGTTATAGGAACTACAATTCAAGATATTTAGGTGGGGACACAGCCAAACCATATCAATGTACCTCCTCTCTACATGTACTTTCTTTTTTTGTTTTTTTTTTTTTTTTTTTGAGACGCAGTCTCGCTCTGTCGCCCAGACTGGAGTGCAGTGGCCGATCTCGGCTCACTGCAAGCTCCGCATCCCGGGTTTACCCCATTCTCCTGCCTCAGCTTCCTGAGTAGCTGGGACTACAGGCGCCTGCCACCTCGCCTGGCTAGATTTTTGTATTTTTTAGTAGAGACAGGGTTTCACCGGGTTAGCCAGGATGGTCTTGATCTCCTGACTTCGTGATCCGCCCGTCTCGGCTTCTACATGTACTTTTAAAAAGACAAGCTCGATTCTTAAAGTACGTTTTATGATTAATTAAAAGAAACAATAAAACAGGAAATGAAAAGCTCACACTTCCACATAATCAGTATCATTTCACAAAATATTTTGAAATAGAGGACATAAAAATTGCAGAATATGTGGCAAAGAAATAGACCTAAAAGAAAATTATCTCTTAACAAATAGATACATAAAAATTAATGAGTTAAGTATATGGTATGGCATTAGAAAAAGCACAGTAAACTAAAAGGCTGAAGAAAATGCTACAAATGAAACAGAGACTAATGAGTAGCATAACAGAAAGTCAGTAAATCTCTTAGGAGGAATCAAATGAAATGCTAAGTAACTTACTCTCATTTATACATATAAAGGATAAAAATTTAATTATCTGAAAAGTGAAATCAGCAGCATATTTAACTTACATATCATAACCAAATTCTTCATTCCCCCCTCTCCTCAGCAACCACCACCAAGTAATGCCATGGATACTGAATATAAAGGCTTTGGACAACTATAAAGAAAAATGAAAAACAATATGGGTATGTCATACTTTATATTGTACTCCTAGATGTAAGAAGCAAAACCAAAGAAAAGTACTAGAGAAAAATATGAGTTATTTTATATATTTAGAGAGGCAAATTCCATTTTTTTTAAATAAACATTTTATTTTAGAGTAGCATTATAGGTTAGATTATGTCCCCCAAAACAATATGTTGAAGTCCTAATTTTTCAAACCTCAGAATATGACTTTATGTGGAAATAGAGTTATTGCAGATATACTATAATTAGTTAAGATGGTGCCATTAGGGTGGGTCCTAACCCAATGTGACTGCTCTCCTTTTAAGAGGGAAATTTGGACACACTCTTACAGAACAAGATGATGGTGAGATACACTGGGATAAAATGGCCATGGAACAGATGGAGGCAGAGACTGGGGTTATGCTGTGACAAACCAAGTTCTGCTAGAAACTGGAAGAGGCAAAGAAGGAGCTTCACCAAAAAAATTCAGAGGAAGTACAGCACTATCAGCATTTTGCTTCTGGACGTCTAGCCTCCGCAACTACGATAATAAGTTTCTGTTATTTTATTTTATTTTAAGCCACAAAGTCTGTGGTTCTTTGTTCTGGCAGCCCTAATAACTAATACAAATATATTTACATTTAAAGAAACTCAGAGAAGGAAGTGTAGGGTTTTCATGTACTCCACACTCAGTTTCCCATATTGTTAACAATTTACATTTGTATGGGACACTTGTCACAATTACTAGCTAGGATCCATACTTTATTCATTTTTCACAGTTTTTATCTTAAATATCCTTTCTGTATTTCTAGATCTCATCTAGAATACCTCATTACATTTAGTCCTCATGTCATTTTAAGATACTGTAGACTGTGATAGGTTTCAGGTTTTTCTTGTTTTTTATGACCTTGACAGTTTTAAGGACTACCAGCCAAATATTTTTAGGAATATTTTTCATTTGATTTTGCCTATTTTTTCTTATATTAGACTGTGATATAGGTTTGGAAGAGGAAGATTAGAGGTAAGATGCCATTCTTGTCAAATCAAGACAAGAGTTTGTGCTATAAATATTACCTGTCACTGTTGAGATTAAACCTTGGTCTCCTGGCTGAAGCAGTTTGTCAGGTTTCTCCATTATAAAGTTACTCTTTCTGTTTCCCTTTTCCATACTGTACTATTTAAAAGGAAATCACTAAACATAGTCCTCTGTTAAGAAGTAAGGAGTTAAGATTTGCTACAAAACTATTTGGAATTATGTTACAAAGGAGAAGCAGATTTATTCATAATTGTTCAAAATTGGACACATTCAAGATATCCTTTCATAGGTGAGTGGATAAACTGTTACATCCAAACAATGGAATATTATTCAATGGAATGTTATTTTGTGGCTATCATGCCACAAAAGACATAGTGGATCCTTGAGCACATATTATCAAATAAGAGAAACTAGTTTAAAAGATTAGATACTGTATGATTCCAATTACATGACATTCTTGAATTGGAAAACTGCAGAGGCAGTAAAAGATTAGTGTTTTCAAGAGTTAAGGGGCATGGAGGAAGGGATGAATACATAGAGCCCAGAGAATGGTAAAGGTGGCGAAATTATGCTGTATGATACTGAGTAGACTGTGCATGTAATGGTGGATACATGACATTATTGTCAAAACTTATAAAACAATACCATACAGAGAGCAAACCCTAATGTAAACTATGACTTTACTTAATCATAATGTATGAATATTGGTTCATCAGTTGTAACAAATGTACCACATCAGTGCAAGATATTAATAATAGGGAAAGTTGTATGTTGTGGTTGGGGAGAAAGAGAAGAATTATACAGGAACTCTCTGAATGTTCTGCTAAAATTTCTTGCAAAACAAAAAAAAATCAAAAAATAAAATATAGTAACTATTTTAAATTACCTATATTATCTGTATTCTGTTCCTACATATATTTATTTATATATTCTCTCTCTGTATGTGTATATATGTATAGATACAAAGAGCTACTGATTTGCAAGCCTTGAAAATCTTAAAGAATTAAGATATTTCACTTGATTCCAAAATTATTTTTTAATGACTTTAAGTGTTAGTGAAATCTGAATACTAGTATTTGGTATGTTTGCTCACTGTTTGAACTATAACTCCCTAGACGTAATTCTGTTACATGCATTGGCCTAATGATTATGAAGCAAGTTTAATTTGAATCAAAACTGTTTTGGGACCAATATGCTAGATCCATTGTTCATACCTCTAAAGACAATATGTAAGAGAAAATGGAATTCTTTCTATACCATGAGTTGGAGACACCAAAACTTACGGCTCCTTAAAAATTCATTCATGAGCCTAGAAATCATACGACGGTCTAAATTTTTCTCCCATTGTCAGCATTTATTTGGAGTTTTGTGGTGATTACTATTCATCATTAATTATCATATTCTACCTATTTACCATTGAAGTATAATCTAAGCTCAATTGGGCCAGGGACCATGTGTTTTCCCTCTATTTCCAGTCAACTCTGACCTCGGTGCTTTGAACAGGAATACACAAGTGATTGGTTCATTAGCAATGTGCTTATTTTCTCAATTTTTGATTTCATCACAATGCCATAGGTATAAAATTAAATTAGTTAAAATCACTAAAATGGTAGATTTTGTGACCACTCCGTAAAAAATGATAAGTATGTGATGTAATGAATATATTAATTAGTTTGATCTAGCCATTCCACTGCAATGTACATATATTTTAAAACATCATGTATATGACAAATATATACAATCTTTATTTGTCAACTCATTTTTTGAAAGATATGAAATTAAATTGCCAATTGCCTAACCTAATGAACTATTTACAAAGAATACATCAAAACGACATGAAACAACAATGTTCATTAATGTTCGTGGATTCACTCTTGCCAAACATGGTTTGATTCTATAATTGGTACTTTTTTAGAATTATATATTTGGGGAGAGGGGGGGTAGGGCATCTACTATACTTAATATAATAATATATATTTATGATATAATACATATAAATATATATTTATATATTACATATATTATGATAGACCATAATAATATAAATATTATTTATATATGATATACAAATAATTTATATAATATATTTATTATATTAATATAATATTTACATTTTTTATAATTGGTACTTTCACTTTTTTAGAAAGATGTTTCCTATATTTAGTTAAGTAATAGGGTAAGGTAAAACTGACACACCAAATAAAGAAATAAATTCATTTCTTCAACTTATAAACATTTATTAAGTGCTCTCACTCAGAGAAAAATACTGTGTTGAGTCCTGTGACCCCATCAGTGGTGAGTTTTCTAATCCTGAAACAGTCAAGAAAATGGTCCTGGTAATAAATAATACAGCAGCCCTAAAAACAAGGTGCTATTGAAAACCTATACTTGTAGTACATTTAGAGAACTAAAACAGTCCAAAAAAGCTGAATCAGTATGTGTATGTGTGTTTGTGGTATGATTGTGGGGTGTTCGTGTGGGCGTGTGCATGTGTGTGTGTGTTAGGATTATATAGAGCGAATGTCAAGAGATAAGGCTGAGGTGCAGAGGTGATCATGATCAAGACCTTGGTATTTCTCAATGGTAGCACTACTGGCTTTTCAAGTTGATAATTCTTCATTTTATGGTATCATTCTATGCATAACAGGATCATTAGCATCCTTGACATCTACATAGTAGGTGCCACTTTTTCTACTAGACACTGTGACATGCAAAATTACTTCTATACTTTTCCAGATCTAGTCTAGGGAGGTGGCATTACCTACAGTTGAGACCTACAGATGTGGAAAGCATTGCTATGCTAATGTTGTTAATATTATCTTGACAATTGTGAGAAATCAATGGCTTTAACTGAGGAGAGACATAAAAATGATTGAGGACAAGTCACTCTGGCTGCATAATGTAGAAATGATAATAGAGTGCTTTTTGAGGCAGACATACTCTTTAAGAGATTGCCCATTAATTCAGGTAAAGGAAGGTGGTAGCCTATACCAGGATAATAGCATTGAAATTGCAGAAGGGGAAAGATTTAAAGTGTAAAGGAGATAAAGTCAACAAAATATGGTGATTGATGTGATATGAGCTGCAAGACATGAGAGTTAAGGACGACCCTAGGTTTCTGACTTGAGCAACTAGGTAGAAGGAAGGGCTATTTGCTAATTAGACAGATTTGAGTGAGGGCAGATCCCGGCAGAATAGGAGGTAAAATTAATAGCAAAAGGAGCATTGTGGAAATGATAATATTACATGCTCTCACAATTATTTTGACTGTGTGATCAGAATTTGTTCTGGGTTGCTGTGACACGTGTTTTTATTGGAAGCAGCACCATTTTTCCAAATTGCTATTCGCATTATGTTTTGTTGAGTTCTTCTGTAATAATTTCAAATAAATACACCATAACAATAGATTATGTAATTTAAGTAAGAGTAGATAATATTTTATTTTGAAAGATAAATTGGAAAATAATCATTAACTTAACATACTATAGTTTCATGTATGCACACATAAACACTACAGTTTAACTTTTTGTATATAGGTATATGAGACAATAGACAATTATTTCCACTGTAAATGATTTTATGTCAAAGCCTACAAAACAGCATCTTACCATTAGTATGAAATTCAGATGAGCCTGCATTCTCTTATTTTTTTTGAGACAGGGTCTTGCTCTGTCACCCAGCTGGAGTGCAGTGGCATGATCTTGGTTCCTGCAACCTCTGCCTCCCAAGTTCAAGCAATCCTCCCACCTCAGCCTCCCAAATAACTGGGACTATAGGCATATGCCACAATGCCAGGCTAAGCCTTCATTTTTGTTTCAGAAAAGACATTTATTAAATTGTTGTAAAAGTAATTGTGGTTTTGCCATTACTTTTAATCAGGAACATGTGACTTCTAGATGTTGTGATTTAAAGTGGATAAATTAATATCTTTATATTTTACATCAAATTTTATCTTAATTTTTAAACTTCAAGCCTCTTTGTCAAGACATATCCATAATCATGTGATACCAA
Source organism: Rhinopithecus bieti (assembly GCF_001698545.2). Taxonomy (NCBI): domain Eukaryota; kingdom Metazoa; phylum Chordata; class Mammalia; order Primates; family Cercopithecidae; genus Rhinopithecus; species Rhinopithecus bieti. The sequence continues at coordinate 518,642 of NW_016811115.1, forward strand.
AGAGTAGACAAATATGCATGTCTTAAGCAATAAACCATTTCAGAAAAGTGATTTTATTTTCACAAAGTTGTAAATTAGAAAATATATTTAACTCGATTTTAATGAATATTTTTAAGGTAATGTATACCATGGTGGGTAGAAAGTGTAATGGAAGTTAGAGTCTTATTGGCAGAAATCTAAATTTTGTCAGTTATTAGCTGTTCTAGTTTGGAAAGTTTCTTAAGTTTTTTAATTCTCAGTTTCCTTGTTTATTACAGTTTTAATAGAAATACAACACAAATTGCAAACAGGGATTAAGCACGAAGTACAACAGTCTGCAGGCTAAGGGTTTCAGACTTGAATCCATTTGTTGGGCTTCAATTTCCAGTCCCATCTCTTATGAGCTGATTGAACTTAGGCAAATTACCTCCTTGGATGTAATTTTCATCTTTAAGAAATCAGGATAATAGTATCTAATTTATATTGGATTATTTATAATTGTAAATTTGTATACAGTTGTTTAGAAGATTATTGTATAAATTAAATAATTCACATTCTATGTATAAGAACAAATCATGCTATACAAAAGTCACTGAATATATGCAAATTTATATATATATTTATTATTATGCTTTAAGTTCTAGGGTACATGTGCATAACGTGCAGGTTTGTTACATATGTATACTTGTGCCATGTTGGTGTGCTGCACCCATCAACTCGTTAGCACCCATCAACTCGTCGTTTACATTAGGTATAACTCCCAGTGCAATCCCTCCCACCTCCCCCGTCCCCATGATAGGCCCTGGTGTGTGATGTTCCCCTTCCCGAGATCAAGTGATCTCATTGTTCACTTCCCACCTATGAGTGAGAACATGCGGTGTTTGGTTTTCTGTTCTTGCGATAGCTTGCTGAGTATGATGGTTTCCAGCTGCACCTATGTCCCTGCAAAGGACACAAACTCATCCTTTTTTATGGCTGCATAGTATTCCATGGTGTATATGTGCCACATTTCCTTAATCCAGTCTGTCACTGATGGACATTTGGGTTGATTCCAAGTCTTTGCTATTGTGAATAGTGCCGCAATGAACATACATGTGCATGTGTCTTTATAGCAGCATGATTTATAATCCTTTGGGTATATCCCCAGTAATGGGATGGCTGGGTCATATGGTACTTCTAGTTCTAGATCCTTGAGGAATTGCCACACTGTTTTCCATAATGGTTGAACTAGTTTACAATCCCACCAACAGTGTAAAAGTGTTCCTATTTCTCCACATCCTCTCCAGCACCTGTTGTTTCCTGACTTTTTAATGATTGCCATTCTAACTGGTGTGAGATGGTATCTCATTGTGGTTTTGATTTGCATTTCTCTGATGATTA
>NW_016811115.1:522745-553481 GCF_001698545.2 Rhinopithecus bieti
CCTTCTTTCTTTCTCTGCATATTTTCCCAGACATTACCCCAAAGTTAAAGTTAACTTCTACAGGTATATACATCTGCAAAGCCATAACAGACTAAAAGAATCAATATTGAAATCTATATGGGCTTCTACTAAAGATTAAACTAAACAATGTACTTAAAATATTTTAATGCAAACAGATAATTTTAAGTGCTTCTTGGTCAGCAAAGAATTCTCAGTTTGACATTAGAGTTCCTTCTGCTATTTCTTTTTTTTTTTTTTCTTTTTTAAACAGAGGTACAAGGTATACAAAATCTGAAGGGCAGAAAATATATAACTAAATGTGATATGTCATCACTTTCTAGATGATTCCCAACATTTTAAAAGGCTCTACTGTGCCCCTTTTCAGTCATAGGCCCCAGAGACAACAACGTTTTATGACTTCTAAGTACTGTAGATCAGTTTTGCCTATTCTTTCATCCCTTAAAAATAGAATCATACAGATGAATGTTTGTGTTGACTTTTTTCACTCATCAGTATGACTGACTTTCATGCACTATTTGCATTTAGCAGTACTCTTTTTTGTTGATGCATAATGTTCAATTATATGAATGGACCACAATGTATGCATTCATTCTACTGTTGTAGGCAACTGGGTTATTTTCTATTGGGACAAGCAGGAATAAAGTTATTATGAACACCCTTGTACATGTCTTTCAGTAGACGATTATATTCAATTCTTTTGAGTATTTTTACAGTAAATTTTTGAGTAATAGGATAGGTGTATTTTAAACTAAAGATTACTGAAAATGTATCCGAAGTGGTAGTACGTTCTTGATATGTGTTTTTAAAATTAGTATTGTAGATCTAAATGTAAATGGTCATATATAAAGATCATATATTAGCAATTGCCTGGATGTAGTAGTCTTTGCTATGCACCTTGTTTTTTCAAGGTTAAGTGTTTCATAATTATTAGTTAAGGGACAGATCAAGTAATATTAGGGGGAAATGATGCAGAGGATTGTGATTAACATATAGCTTCCTGGGATTATTTGTCTTTCAGATAGGGTCACATAGTTGACCATATTGAAGACAGGTGCCAAGATCAGGAGACAATCAGAATTAACTCTGAGTGGAAGATTATGTGGTTGCAAGTTACTGGAAACTTAGAATTATATGTACTTTGAGCAGGAAGAATTCAGAGTAGAGGAATAAGTGGCCCCAGTGAAACTTTTCAGATGTCAAGGGCTAGCTACATGCTCTCACAAAAAATGAGGAGGTAGCAAAAGTCTGCAGTGACAGTCAGCTGATGCTCTGACAAACTCAAGTCACAACAGAAAATCTGAGAAAGCATTAAATCAAAAAAATTTACTTTGCATTCTCTTTTTGCTATTTATTACTATAATGGACAAGTTTGGTAAGGGATTAACCAAATACATTTGTAGTATATTTGATGTACTATGAAAAGGCATCCCAAGTTTTTTACAGGTCAGCTTTAAAGAACTTCTATATCAAGGTATTGTCATAAGAAAAAGAGGTTATATGTTAAATTGATTCAATCATTTAAACAATGTAATATTAGCTTTTTTACATAAGTATTACTAAACCAATGTCCTCTACTAGTTCCTAAACAGCAGGTATTTTTTGCTAAGTATAGTTGGGTTTCCTATTGTGAATGAATTATTGTTCTGATGTGATTTGTAACAAAATCCAAACACTAGTCATTGACTGTATCTTTCTCCTTGGCCTCTACTTAAGGCCACAGGCTGAATGGTTTAAAAGATACCCACCTTACTTATAGAGAAATTCAGCAAATATTTATTGAATTCTTGTCACGTGCGTGAAAAGGTTTTGGCGTAAATAAATATAAAGTGATTGCATGTATTCCTTATGTCTTAAGATGTTCTTTTGTTATGTATTTTACACACTCTATCATTTTAGTTCTTTTAGTCTTTTAAATTAAAACATTATTTATGACATTAACGGTCTTCAAAAATCTAGGTCAATTTTCTTGTAGAATGTCATGGCATTGCAAGCACTAAGAAATATGCAAGGTGATACTTTGAATTTCTGTGACTTTCCTCTTCCCAAAAAACTTTTTATTCAATAATTTTGATTCTCATTTATGAAGAAGTCCAGAATCATTTATGAGACCCATAAAGGATCATATACCTGCATAAACCTGAGCTGTTAACCAGTCTCAAGCTTAGCTAATAATTTCAAGGATATAATCACTTTAAAACTATAGTTAAAGCAGAAAGAGGGTTAGCAATGTCCCCCAGCAAGTCTTTCTCATAATGGGCCTACTTCTAGCCCAGGAGCAGAGGTGGATTAGAGATCAGTCATCTCATCTCGTGAAAGCGTTTAGATTTTAAAACATCTTAATTTTATATCCAGAGGGTTACTGAGATTCAATGACCTTTTCCAGGGAGTCAAGCTTTATGATTCCATAGATTCTAATTTTGTTTTGTTTTGTTTGTCAGCAGTAGTCCTACAGGGATATTCTTACAGAAGCATTCTGTTGAAAAGATTCGGTAGTATTTGACCAGTGGGAGACTACTCAGTCTTGCACATGTCCTTTTGATGTGACCTCATTTTCACTTGTGCACTTTTCTACTTTCCAGCGAAAGATGTCTTAAGCTTACCAGTTTTCTTTCCCAGCTTCAGACATAGAATCAAACATTTCTCCAAGGAACTCCCAGTCTTTTGAGCATAAAGACATGTGTACCAGATAGTACTAGATTACACTGCATATAAGCCCTACCAGTGAACAGAGATAAAAATCTGTATTTATATCTCTATATCATAGCATGAGATCATGCCAATATGTCACAGTCAAATGTAATATTACAGGTTTTTTAGACATTTTAAATAATATGTTTATAGCCCTATTTTCTTATGTGAAAACTGTGTGTGATGGTTGATTTTGTGTGTCAATGTGAGTGAATTTAGGAATATTCTGATAGCTAGTAAATCATTATTAACTCTAAATCATTGCATTATCCTCAATGCTTCAGTGACACTGAGCCCCATGCCTCTTCTGCTGAAAGGGAAACCCTGGTGTTTTGCTTTTGATCAGAATGATTGGGCTGCCCTTGGTGTGTCTGTGAAACTGTCTCTAGGGGAAGTTGTCTTGTGAGTCAGTAGACTTGAGTAGGAAAGATCCACCCTCAATCAGCTAAGATCCCAGTAGAACAAAAAGTCAGATGAAGGCAAAATTATTGCTCTGTCTTCTGGATCTGAGATATCTATCTTCTCCTGTCCTTGGATGTCAGAACTCCAGATTCCCCAGTGTTTGGACTCCAGGTTTGCACCAGCAGTCCCAGAGCTCTTGGGCCTTCAGCCTGAAACTGAATGTTACACCTTCAACTTCCCTGGTTCTAGGGTCTTGGACTGAGCCTTGCTCCTGGTTTCTCTGGGAAAACCTATGAAGCGACTTTTTTGTCTTCACAATCGAGTGAGCCAGTTCTTCTAATAAATCTCTCTCTCTCTCTCTCTCTCTCTATATATATATATATGTATATATGTATATATATATATCTGAATCTCCTATCAGTTCTCTCTCTCCAGAGAGTCTTGATAAAAATATCAGGTTTCCTAGTAACATAAATAAATATTTATGAATATGTATGTATTCTCTATCCCACCAAGTATAGTTTCAGAATTACAATAAATAGTACTGTTAATTATTTACTAAAAGTAAAATTAATTGCTTTATATTTATTTTTGTCCTTAGACTATATGTATAAACATAGTTCAAGTTACTATGTTTTAAGTTTACTTAAACAATTCTTTTCTCTGTATAATTAGGTTGACAGATTGATACACAGCTGGCTTTATTTTTATATATTTTCTGTACTCATTTTTTACTAAGCAGGTCCTTTAACATTGCCCTTGAATCCACATCTACATCTTAGGCCACCTCGCTTTCCACACAGAGGGGATGACCACATATTCTCCCAAATATCTGCCCAGTGAGAGATTTTCCTGCACCTCTTTTAAAAGCCCATTCATGGGCGAGGTTATAGAACACCTGCCAACCATCTCAGCTTGTATCCACAACCATGCTAACCTAGCCATAAACTCAGCACATGCATTTTCATCCTCTTTAACCTGCCTACAGGGTATCCTGCATTAAGCTATAGCCATGAGATAAGGGAGAGTTATTTGTGCAAAGTTATGGGTGCCAATAGTGTCCTGGACACCTTCCCATGCATCTGTCTTATGCCTTCTGGTTTTGGTCATCCTCTATTTCCCATGTAACTCTTCCATCTTATAATTTGTTGTTGGACACATCCAGTATTATGACTTGATGAATATGACAGGACTCATCTCAGAATGGCAAGTTTTAGCTGCACACTCTTGGTCTCACAATGAACCATAACATCTCTGCCAAGGCCCAGTCAGCATGCCTGGAGCTATTTGTCAAAAGACAAATAATTCTGTGCTGCAGAAGAAATGACCTTGCTCCAGAGCCCAAAAGCTCTCTGTTGTAACTCTATCACTGGCACTTGCCACAAACTATAAATTGCATATATTTTTTCCATTAGTGATACCTCTAACAACATAGAGTCTGCTGCTTATGCCTTCTGCATGGCTTTCTCTCTCTGGGTTCTATTTGAAGATGGCAGGTTTTGGTTCATCTAGTAGCTAGAACACTAGCCCTAATAAAATGGTGACATCAAAACTCAAAAACCACTAAATGTTTTGCTTGTTCTCTTTGGAAGAAAGTACAAGTTGAAATAATTTTTTTTGTTGTTTTTGCTAAGAATGTCATATAAAAGCCTCTGGTCACTAAAACCATAAAAATGTAGTCATTATGGCAGGCCCTAAAACACACGCGGTTTATGTCTCACACCCTGAAGCACCCGAGTACTATACATGCCTTCAGCATGTAAACCAACCTTAATCACTCAGGCTAAAAAAATGTCACTAATGAAAAACATCAATGTGATATTCCATGAGATGTCAGGATTTTCCATATGTTTTGGATAATATTACTACAGAAAGCAAGAGAGTTACCAAAAACCTGTGACAAAGTATAAATCTGTTTTATTGTCCATTTCATGCGAATGTGAACAGTTTTGGTTTTTCCTTGCTGATTAGGTTAGAAAAGAACAAATTAATCATTGCCACTTACCATGTACCTGAGACCATATTTGCCTGCTTTTGCCAATGTATCACATCTGGCATGCTCCTCTGAACCAGCAAGATCAGCTTACAACTGAAATGTAAGCTGCTACTTGGTTGAGTTGATAATAGTCTGTAGTTATTCTCTATGAATCATCCAGTTTCTACAAAGGGCAAACTAATGAACTGAACATAGATATGACAGGAACCACACACTTACATTATTTTACATTCCTAATGTTCGCACTTATCTCTACCACATCCCATCTCTCCTGGAATATGATGTTACTTTGATTTATTAGCGAAGTGAAGGGCAACTTCAGATGCCACCAAATGGCCTTCTCTACTATGATCTTATCACATGCCATAGGCAGAATAGCAGTCCCCCAGCAATTTTCATATCCTAATTCCTCAAACCTGTGAATAGATTAAGTTACATGACAAAAGAAAATTGAGGTTGCAGACGGAATTAATAATGCCAATCAGCTGATCTCCCATAGGAATGTTATACAGAATTATATGGATGGGCTCAATGTAATACTAAGGGTCCTTAAAAATGGAAGAAAGAAGGAGAAGAAAGAGAACCAGAGAGATGTCAGTGTGAGAAGAAATTGCTTTTATGTTGCTGACAATAAATATGAGGAAATTGGGCCATAAACCAAGCAGTGTTGGGAGGTCTCTAGGAAATGAAAAAAAAAAAAAAAAAAGAAAGAAAGAAAGAAAATGGATCTACCCCCGGAGCCTTCAGAAGGAATGCAGCTCTGCTGATACTTTGATTTTAGCCTAGTGAGTCCTATTTCAGATGTCTGAATCCAAAAGCTTAAGATAATAAATTTGGTTGTTTTTAAGTCATTATGTTTGTGGTAAGTTGTTACACAAGTAATTGGAAAGTAATAATAGATATAGGGACCAGGAAATTGGGTACTGATATAACAAATACCTAAAAACGGGGAAATGATTTTAGAATTTGGGAATGGGAAAAGGCTACACAAATTTTGACTGCCATTCACCCTTGCTGGTTGTGATAAACTCACCCAGTATTGCAATAATGCACACCATCTCAACTTCTAATAATTAAGAAACTCCACCTGGCCTATGTTATTTTTTTGGTCCCATTATTCCTATTGCCTTCAGAAAGCCAAGTTCTGTAACATCACTCCTGCCATTACAATGATACAATTGAGTTACTTCAAAATGGTTCAGTTCTTTTAAGATGTATTTTCAAGCTTTCCTTATGCAGGACAAGCACAGTCTTTAATGTAGAGACAATTTTGCCCCTATACTGAGACAATGTTCTGCTGAGTAAGCCACCATCATCCTGGGAATCACAAGATCTTCCTGGTTCAGAGCAGCATGAAGTATTTTCAGCCCAAACTGTTTCCAGCCCTGTGTAAATATTGGGACTTGTTCACTCATTTTTCTTTTGATTGATTCAATACCTCTGGAAGTTTCCTCACACATATGTGATATGTTGATCATTATTTAGCTAAAGGTAAGGGAGGAAACCTTTGTAGATTTATGGAGCTTTCTCCCTCATTCTTCATCTCTCTCCTCTCTGCTTCTATGCCCTGTGAACACCTGCCATCTTGGCCTCCCTTGTTTTCCAGCTCTGTCTCCTCAATTTAGAGTGACTTCCACACTCCAGCTGCACTCCCCATGCTTTTGCCACATTCTGGAAAATCTTTCCAGGCAAGTTGTTTGTTTTTCCTCTCTCAAGGATAGCAGCCCTTCCTGATGTTTAATGTGTAAAAATTATGGTTTCATATACTTAGCCAGTTTTTTAAAAAATTGAGAGGGTAAATTTTATCCCTGCTTGTCATGTTGTCCAGAAACGGAAGTCAGCACCTTCATTCTTCAAATACTCTTCTTGATCTCCTATGTAGGCTGGATATGATTATGGAAGTTGTCATCATGAGTAAGCTCCCTGATTTGAATGAGGATGAGGACTATGGTGTAGTATAATGGTAGCACTCTACTGGCAAAGGCAAAATGGGTGACTTTACCATAAGTGGAAGCAGGGACACACCAATAATCATAATGTTTTATCCACAGGGATTTTGTCTGTGGCTATTTGGTCACACTTTCTGCAGAAATTAAATAGATTCAAAGTCTACAACAATATTGTTTGATCAACAGAAGAAAATCGTAAAGATCAGCTGGTCAAAATTCCAATGAGCTTCTGCAGCAGAGATTCATGCAGTGTCTATACCTATGTACACCAGAGTCCTTTTATTAAAGCAAACCTGGGTTGCTTGACTAATGACTCTGCATCACTGCTACAAGTTAACTAACTAAATCTTCTTCCATTTCTTTCTAAAGAACTATGCACTCATATACTAGAATAAACATGACATGGTAACAATGAAGTAGCCAGACTATTCAGGGATTACTAAACACTGATTCTGAATTGATGTTAATTTCTAGTGCCATCCCAGTTCACAATTCAAATGGTCGGCCTTTGTGTGTGAGGAGCTTTGTAGCCTAATCTCTACTCAATGGACATAGTTGTTCCACTCACTAATGTAATCATTATTTCCCAGGTTCTTAAATATATAATTAAATAGATATTCTTTGCAAATGGCAAAATTTCTACATGGATCCTTAACTCCTATGTTAAAGTCACTATAGAAAGAGATCGTTGGAATCACATAGAACTCCCACTCCATGCCAGGATAGTAAACCATAGCAATAACCCAACATGGAGGGCATTCTAGAGAGCAGTGCCCCACCTCCAGGACTTAAAAAACGACATGGAGATTGACACTTAACCACATGCACATTTAGCTTGCCTGTGTGTGTATGCAGAAACTGGGAGAATTGTGCAGGACATTGGATTTTTGCAAATTCCATCAAATGGCAACTTTGAATGCCTCATCAGCTTCTGTTTCTAATGTAACATCTTTGTAGGAAGAAACCAACACATACCATGGCACCCAGTATGCTACTATGGATGTGAGTCTTATATTTTCATAATGATAATTTTAAAAGCCACGAGGACAATTTTTCTTTTCACTTAGTAAGCCCAATAATATACTTTCCCAGCTTGGCATTTTACATAATATCAAATCAGTCCACTACATGGATGACATAATGCTAAGTGGTTGTGATGACCAGAAAGTAGTAAGTAATGTATTAAGGCATGTGAATGAGAGATTTGTTGCCACAGTCACAAAGTGCCAGGGACTCACCATCACAGGGAAGTGTCTAAGGGCCAAATGGCTTGGAGCATGTCAAGCTATCCTCTGCACAGTAAGGTAAAAGTTAGTGTACTTCACACTGCTACTATAGAAAATGAGGCCAGGGCCGGGCACGGTGGCTCACACCTGTTATCCCAGCACTTTGGGAGGCCAAGGTGGGCGGATCACCTCAGGTCGGGAGTTCGAGAGCAGACTGACTAACATGGAGAAACCCCATCTCTACTAAAAATACAAAATTAGCCAGGCGTGGTGGCACATGCCTATAATCCCAGCTACTTGGGAGGCTGAGGCAGGAGAATCGCTTGAATCCAGGAGGTGGAGGTTGTGGTGAGCCAAGATTGCACCATTGCACACTCCAGTCTGGGCAAAAAGAGTGAAACTCTGTCCAAAAAAAAAGAAAGAAAAAAAAGAAAAGAAGGCACAACACTAGATAGAATTCTTAAAATTATTATTATATATTACTTAATTATATGTTATTTAATTTAATTTATTTTGGCAGCAACATATAAAACAGTTCACTGTGCTACTTCTCTCTGTCCACCGAGTCATTCAATAAGCTGCAAGCACTGAGAAGTACCACAGAAAATGGAAAGTCTACAAGAAATCTCGACTATAGTACAAAATGTATTTCTATTTGGAACTTACGATTCAGCAAATCCAATGAAGTGTCTGTGGTGAATGGAATTTGGTATGTACCCACTTTCAAATACACACAAAAATAATTTTATACCTCTGGGATTTTATAGCAATTCCTTGTCCTCTCTCACAAATAACTATTGTTTTGTAGCATAGCTTCTGTCATGCCACTGGGTTTGGTAGAGAATTTATGGTTAATCATGGAACACTGGTGATTAAGCAACCTTAGATTCCTTTACTGTTCAGCAAGTCTGAACCAACTAAAGGCATAGCAATGAATTATCAACAAATAAAAATTTTATGCAAGAGACTGGAGTGCATGTAGGTATAGAAGTAGTTCAGACTCCTTTGACATTGACCATTCCTTTATCGTTTACTCAGTTGCCACCTAAAGTCTCATGGAGAATTTATTACAAATAGCTGATTAGGAAAAAAATTCTTATTTACGGTTGGTTCTACCTCATAAACTGACATTTACAACCCAATAAGGGGGAGTTCTAAAGTATTGTAGTAAAGCCAGTTCTGCCCGGTGGACAGAACTTTGAGTGATACTTTGGAAAGGGAAAAGATCAGAAGTATGGAGAAACTTTGATTTATGGGTAGTTTCTAACGGATTGGCTGGGCAATCAGGTGGACAAAATGACATATTTTATGGATATCAGCCAGCCTCTTTCTCCAGAGACACTGGTTTATGTTGTGTGTACTCAACCCCATGAACAAAGTGGCCATTCTGGCAGAAATAGTGGTTATATGTAGACTCAACTGAGTGGACTTCCCCTAACCAAAGCTCATCCTGCTACTGCTAAAACTGAGTACCTAATTTAATAATAGCAGAGTTCCAGACTGCACTTTCAATATGGCACTATTCTGGTGGAACCAACAAAATATTTAATGATATGTTCATTTCATTGAATGCTTTCAATTGTACAACAGGCAAAGGTTCATTCCCTTTAGGATAGACAACTATTCTGGGGGTAGATTTGCCTTCCTTGCCCATAATTCTGTCAACATCCATATTTATACACTCACAAATGCCTTATCCACCATCATGGTATTCCACTCTGAATTGGTTCTAATTAAGGGACTCTTTTTATAGCAAAGGCTGTTCGGCAATAGGCTCATGTCCCTGGAATTGTTTAATCTTACCACATATTCCAGTATCCAGAAGCAACTGGTCAAATTGAAATGTGGTTCTTCCCAACTACTTTTCTGAAGACTTTTGGATTATTATATAAATATAATATGAAGAGTATGGATTATTATATTAATATATTAAATTTTCTTTATCTTTTCCTCTTATTTTATACAAGTTTACTGAAATTTAATATTATTTACCACTAAGTATAATTTAGTACTTAGATATCAAAATATTCAATGGAATGGTGGGGATGTAATTGATATGGCCACTGTTGGGTATAAGAACTCTTGAGACTGTGTGTCTTTATCTTGGGGACAGGATGATAACTTCTTCACTTTTACAAAAGATAGCTGTACTTTTAGGTGGAAATGTAGACTTGAGTTATTCTGTAAAAGTTGAAAGGTGTATAGAAAGATGTGACTACATGTTGAATAATAAAAAAGGTAGACTATTCCAGTTATTATTTATTGCCTTTGAACTCCATACCCATGTTGCTTTGTCTTATTTTTGTGATTATGGAACTGAGACTGTGCAAACCACATTTCTCCTCATTATCCTGATGTTATGCTATGCCAATTGAGGCTACCATGGGATACTGCATATGTCAAGGAAGATTAAGGAACTTTTCTTGAAGTTTTTATTTGTTTCAATGTGATAGTGAGGTCGTTTGTATCTACTGGTTCTGGAAGCATTGACCACAATGATGACAATCCCTGTAATTCTGATACTAATGTCCTCCAGACAGTTTCTTTACAATTACAGTGGTAGTGAGCCTCCATTCCGCAGTGGGCACACTACAACAAAGTTTTTCATCACTGTATTGCTGGACATTGTATTCTCATGGGAATCATATCCATTCATGAGTGCCTTGAATCACAACCTTTCAGAAGCTTCTTTGTATTTCTTCCTCATTTACTTATTCTTTAGCCCGAGGTATAGGAAGTACATTCTGAAGTTATTCCATCTGCTGATTGTTAGAGTGATTCCTTATCCGTTTTAGTAGTTAGGCAACTGTTGCATAGCTAAAATGCTTTACATTAAATTTTCCTATTCAATTTACTGATGTTTCTGTTTCCTAACTAAACCCTGACAGATAAAGATTATATCTGGGTTACATCTGTATCTTAACATATCCACTGGAACTATTTGTCAGTCTGGATCTCATTCTTGTAAGCACAGGGTAGTATTACAGGAACAGTAAGATAAAGAGCAAAGAAGAGAGTTGAAAATGTATTTCTTATTGTCACATACATACAGAAAAACATCTTCATCAACAAGACTCTAAAATCAAAGAATGCAGATCTTCAAAGGAGAGGATATGTCATATATAAGAGAGAAAGAGGAATAATTGGGAGTCATACCTAGTGGGGGATAATTGGATCCAACTAGCTGAATATAAATCTTTTTTTTTTTTTTTTTTTTTTCTTTGAGATGGAGTCTCGCTCTGCGGCCCAGGCTGAAGTGCAGTGGCCAGATCTCAGCTCACTGCAAGCTCCGCCTCCCGGGTTCAGCCATTCTCCTGCCTCAGCCTCCGGAGTAGCTGGGACTACAGGCGCCCGCCACCTCGCCTGGCTAGTTTTTTTGTATTTTTTAGTAGAGACGGGGTTTCACCGTGTTAGCCAGCATGGTCTCGATCTCCTGACCTCGTGATCCGCCCGTCTCGGCCTCCCGAAGTGCTGGGATTACAGGCGTGAGCCCCCGCGCCCGGCCATAAATCTTTACATAGGTTTCCTGCCTCTTAATTAGAACTTATAAATAGATAAGTCTGTTTTTCAAAGGTGCCTCTCTACATAAGTCATAAGTGCTCGTGGCCATTCTTTATAAAGTATGCGTATGTATCTTCTTAAACAGCCTTCAAATGGAGACTAAATTTGTGCAAATTTGTTCTTTTGTTTTCTAAACTACAAACACTAGTTGATGACACTTTTTACTGGGCATCAGTGGCCTACATGGAAAAGGAAGAACACCTGCCGTGGTAGCTGAGAAGGCATAGAACTTTAATGCCCCTGAGTTTTAAGAGACAAACAGTTTCTCTTCTCTTACATACACCAGCTGCCACTCCATGACATAAAAATGAATATTAAGGACTTAAACAGTAAAAATGCACTATAAGTCTCTCCACATACAGGTTCCATTTCACCCTGATTCTCAGGTATTTAAAATGCTGTCAATGTGATTGGAAAATGAGCTGTAGTTTATAGCAATAATACTAACAGGTTTTTCATGAGTATGTTTTATTTTCAATTATTGTACATAAAGTGATTCTTATCGTCACGAATAAAGCTTATCATGCTATATAATTAAAAAATAAGCAAATAAGTCTTCTGATGAAATCAAGAAAATGAAACATTTTTAGTTAACTAAATATGAACTTGAGGACACACCTAAGAATCTGAAAAATGTAAGAACTGTATATAAATATTAAAGGTGGAGCCAGATGGTCATTCGGTTATATAGGTATTAACTTTAGATTTTAAATTTTTAAGAGGAAACAATTGTTTAGTATAAAATATTTTATTTGATTCTCCAAGTTATACCAATATAATTTAATAGAAAGGGTCAGATACATATTACTCTCTATCTATTTAATTTGATGGGGTATTCGATAACTTATTGAGTCTTTCCTTAAAAACTGCTTTCAAATACAGCTTATAAATCACTACTTTCATGCATATGAACAAAGTAAGGAACTATACATACCACGCATCCATTAGAGGACAGATCTTCAATTGTAGTAAAGTGTACTTGTCTTTCTTGCTGCTCATTAAGCTTAGCTATGGAAATGCTATTGAATAGAACTAGACTCCTTGGACTCTTCAGGCAGCCCTCTTTGTTATTATTGATTCTCTAAAAGTGCACTACAGTTTCTTTTGGGAATGTTAAGACAATGACCTGAAATACCATATATATGTGCATATATATATATATACACACACACACAGGGTATGCGTGTGTGTGTGTAAAGTGATTATCTGGTTGTTGAACAAACTATCAACAAACCTGGAAAGAATACCTCCTTACATTCCTTCAACATAACAAATTTTTACTGCCTGTTATTTGTTCGGTCCTAGTCTATGCAATTTTTGCTAGTTAAGAAGTTTATGATTTAATCCTCACTTTCAAAGACTTAGTTTTAAAAATTCATAATAAGTACTCGAAACACTAGAAATATCAGAAAGAGAAATATCAGCTTAATTAAGAGAACTGCAGAGAACAGATGAGATTTTTTTCTCTAACACATTTCACATATACTATAAGCAAAATTTAAAAAGTGATGAAAGTTAATGTTAAAAACATAATAAACCTGGATTAAATATGTACCATAATCAAGATGCCAGCTCTGGGATCATAGAAGGAAAATAAGTATATAATTCAAGACTTAAAGAACCTTCATAAGTGAAGTTAAATTATGTGTAAATTTAATAGTAATGTCATGCAAATTTGAAAGTTGAATAATTTCCTTACACATGAAAAATAAAGGAGAGAAAATTTTTCTTCTTCAGAAACAGTATGGCAATTATAAAAATAACATGGAATTTTAAGAGAAAGACTGTTGGGTGGGAAACTACTTTTAGGAGCAGTTCAGTATGACTATGCAAAATGTATAAATCAAAAAAATAGACTGTACCATACATGAATATTATATTAGAGTTAGACATTTTATGGGAGATAAGTAATATTTTTGATTTTTCATGGATAATAGATTTTTTTGGAAGACACTGGGAAAGATAAGAAACAGGAGAAAGGTTTATATTTATTATCCATAAATTGGTTTTATTAAATATAGCAAAGTAGTGTTTTCCAAGGGGGAACCATAGTTAGATGACATTTTAAAAGCGCTATGAGAAAGATAAAAGTGACAGACTTTTTTTTTTTGGCCAAATATGAAGTCAAAAGTGTGCAAAAATAAAGCAAAAGAAATCATGTAGTTGTGAAATAAGTCTGGAAAACATTTAGTTACACAGAGTTAAGCAGGATTTCTCAGTGTAAGACATAAAAGAAGAAATATTTTAAAATCAAACATTAATTAATCTTCAGGAGTAGACTATACTATGAATAATTCCTGAAATTGTGAGAGTTATGTAACCCTTTTATCAAGAAATAGCCCAGACACACAATTCAGAAGCATTACATATAAATTATTAAATTGTATAGGTTTAATTTAATTACAATTAAATTGTGATTATTTAGGTAATTGTATTACCTAAAATTACCCAGAAGTACATAAAGCAAAGTGAAATGAGTGTAATCAGAGGAAATAAATGAATATAGTCTGAATGTCAAGTGGTACATTACTCCACCTTTCATTCTATTACCACTTAAGTGATGTTATGAGTGGCTGTTTTGATTTTTAAATATCTCATAATTTCCTTTGTTTCTCAAACACTTTTAATGAATTTTACACATGAAGTTAAGTGATGCTTTTAGAATGTGTTAGAATATATAGAAAGGCAACATTTCTAACACTTTGAATATAATTAATTTAAAATATTATACATTGGTGTCATTGCACCTTCTCAACATGGCAGAGTACTCTGAAAATAATCTACTTAAATACATCTGAGAGCTTTTGAAGCAGCAGAACTAAGGGAGCCAAGATTCCAGTGAGGAAATAACTTCAGAGATGTTAGCTGATAGTTCACAGTCACATTTTCCCTAAAGACATTCGCAAATTCACAGAACAAGTTGTCTGTGAGTTCAGAATTTTTCTGGGCTAAGAAACTGCTACTGTGAAATAGAGAAAAAAATAGAGCTTTAGATAATTTCATAGGACAAGGGAACTGAGTCTGACATGCTGCCAGATTTTCCCTCAAGATATTTTCCAACTTTTGAAGCTATATAGTGCAGGGAGAAAATACAAACAAAACTCTGCAAATGCTCTCCAAAAAGATCAGACCTCTGGGAGGTCCGTTGCACTAAGAAAAACAAAGGTTATAAGTCAGGATATGTTAAAGTTAGGAGCCTAGTGAAAACTACCATTTTACCCTATTATCTGGGACAAAATGTTTGACAGAACTTTTAACAAAAGTGCAATCCTGACTAACCAAAGTCCCCAGTTAGTCCCTAGTGTACCTGTCTAGTAAAGAAATGGTAAACTTTCAAATGAGGAGAATTAAAATAATAAATATAATATGTAGAGTATTTGAGTAAAAATGGGCATTCTTAGTATTATGGGACCAAACCACAAAAGAGAAAACCTACAACTGAAAAAGTCACCTTATAATGATTATGATTTCCAAGTTGAATAAAATAGAGAAGGAAAAAAGAAAGTAAATAAAATAAGCAATAACTTTACAATAAGATAAAAATATATTGATAAGAGTCAAATAGTGATTTTATAACAAAACAATTAAACCTAAGAATGTAGTAAATAACCTTAACAATAGAATATGTGATAGTAGATAAATAGAAGCTCAAATCAATATAAAACATCCAAACTTAAACACTGAAAAGACCGTGATAGGTTTAGTGAAACAGTCTAATTTGTATAATTGGAATCCCAAAAGGAAAAGAGGAGAATGGTACAGAAGCAATATTGAAAAGGATAATAAAAAATAACATATCATAATTAATATTTAAAAATTGACCCACTCATTTAAAAGCTCCTTTTAATAAAATATATAAGCCAATAAAATATTGAAATAATCTGAAGTGCTGAAAAAAATTTATCTTCACTCAAATTGAACTATATATTCAATGCAATCCAAATTATAATCCTACTGTGTTTCTATAGAAATGAATAAGCTGATTTAAAATCTGTATGGAAATGCAAAGGAATTGAGAAAAAAAAAAAAACTTTGGAAGATTTACTTTACAAGATTTCTAGACTTCAAGATATAGCAATGGAGATACTATGATGTTGGCATAAGGAAGGATAAATAGACCAATGGAACAGAACAAACATCCAGAAGGAGACACACCTACATTTGGTAGCTTTATTTATGACAAAAACTCAAATTCAATTCAATAGAGAATGTTGTGTTCAGTACATAAACTAGAACAGCTGGCGAGGTTTATCTAAGGCCTGAACACTATTGGTAAAACGCCTTTGAATCCAAAAGCCAGAATTGGGTTCTCCACCCAAGTTTACGGTTAAAAGAAGATGGCCAATGTAGGGCAATGGGTCCTCACCAGGTTACTTAAAGGTATATGTCTGCTGCTTGAACCCTGAAGATCTGTTGGTTCACTCCTTCTTGTTAATTTATAAAATTCCAAAGAATATTTTCAGTATTTTTTAAAAGTGAAAAAAATATATTGCTATATTTAAGTTAAAGTTAACATTAAGGGTTATAAGACAGCCATCAAAAGTGTAATTGACTATATGTATAATGGAAGAGTAACGGAATAAATGCCAATACAGTCATATTAAACATCTGACTTCCTTGAAAGCATTTGTAAATACATTGCTTACTTGGATAGAATTTTTAATATAAATTAATAGAATTATTAGTAGTTAAATGCAGTTCACAGAAGAGAATCATGTTTTTCACAGCAGGTAAATAATTGGCACATGCATTATTTTAAGAATGTCAATAAGCCAGGTGATTTTTACTAAAATACAAGGCCATGTAACCAAAATGGAGTTCATAATTTTGCAGTGAGGAAAAGAGAATTACTTAGACAAGACTATATTACTGTGTGTGGAATAGTGGTGTCTACTTCAATTTGGAGTAAAATATTTTATAGTAAAAAAAAAAACTTAAAAAAAGTGAGTTTGACTCACTTTTCATCAGTAATACCCTTAAAGTTTGCTATTAAAATATTCCAGGAAATTACCATTAACTCTGTTTATTTGAAACCTCTGTCCTGCACATCAGGAGGATTTTTTTTCTCAGAAAGACGTAGTTGCAATAGCATAGTAAATCTGAAAACAACCAAAGCAATTGCACTTTTTTGAAAAATAAAAAACATACACACACATGCACAAACTCACAAACAACACACATAACACAAACTCTCAGGTTTCGAGCTTTGTTTGATGTGGACCTTTCCACCAAAAATAACATATTTCAAACAAATTAAAGACAGAGAGTATTTTGTGCTTATTTAACCTACCCAAAGTATACTGAATTTAAATAGTGATGATGTGTAAGAAAGTATCTTATTAATGTAACAAAATATAATTTTACTGTAAAATTTAATGAACTTCATCTATATGCAAATCTATACACTTTTATGAATGAATGTCATGATAAAACATAGAATGAAAGAAGCCGGACATAGTAAGAGTAATTTCTGTATGATTTGATTTACCTGAAGTTCGTAAAGAGGCAAAACATAGATTAGTTTCAGAAGGCAGAGCAGTTGTTACCTTTGAGAAGCATAAAGTTGAGGAGGAAGCATGAAAGAGTCTTCTGGGCCATATTCCATACTTGATCTAGATTATAGTTACAGAGAGGCATTCACTTTGTGAAAATTTACTGGAGTGTAAATATGTTTTATGATTTATTTCAGCTACAGTTTGGTTTTTAAACATTTACTGACAAAAGAGTTTAGCCTCATAAAATGCAATTGACAGCCTTTTCTCTATTTTCTGGAACTACTTGTATCACACAGGATTGGATTGAGCCTTCTTTTTGTAGTTGACAGAACTCACCCGTAAAGCAATTTGGTATTGAGTTTTGAGTAAAACATGCCTTTCATATCATTTTAGTTTCTTCCAATAATCTATTACTACTATTAAAAGACCCAATAAAGTCTACTACATTTCTCTTTTTTATACAATCAGTAGCAAAACCATGTTAGAATTCTGTTCTCTTGCATTCCATCCTTGTATTCTGAGCATTTCCCCAGGTCCCTCTTGTGCATAGTCACAAACAGGGAAAGAAGTAAAGAACAACATTTTCAGCAATCCCACTGTTGTATGGAATTATAGTGTAAGGGACAATGGTATTTTTCTCCTGAAATAATTACTATAATATTACATAAATTCTTTCTAGTTATAACTATGTTTGCCAAGAAATCTCTAAGAAACCTCTGAATATCCTTTGCAATAAAACAACAAAATACAGTAACATGAATATTACATTAATTTTCAGTTTGCAAATAGCATAAAGAAAAAATATATTATTTTCTTTCACAGCACTTTATTTCTTTCCTTTTGCTTTAAACAAGCTCACTTATATATTTCATTGGGTCCGAACTCACTTTACTCACTTGTAAAAATCTTTAGTAAAATCAATGTCAACTACAGGTTTAGTAAGGAGCTGTTCTTAATGACAGTCAAGGAATTCACAGGGAAGAGAAAAGAAAAAAAAGATGACCCCAAAGAGGGAGGAACAGAAGGGGAATAAATCCATGTGCTGCAATTAATAAGAAATTCTAAATTCATTAAGAGATATGTCAATAACAGTCAGTTACTTATTCTTTTCAAAGATTTTGGAAGAAAGAAAATATTTTTTAAAGTTTAAAACATAAATGAAATTTCTGTTAGACAAAGGAGACCAATGATTCCACAGAAAAAAATAATTTAATCATTTTTATGTAGTATTTATATACAGATGAAGTTTATTAAATTTGATGGTATAGGTATATTTTTATGACATTAATAAGATACTTTCTTACACATCGTTACGATTTAAGGTCAGTATACTCTGGGTAGGTTAAATAAACACAAAATACTCTCTGTCTTTAATCTGTTTGAAATATGTTATTTGTGGTGGAAAGTTCCACATCAAACAAAGCTCAAAACCTACCAGTTTGTGTTATCTGTGTCATGTGTGCGTGTGTGTGTGTATGTTTTCCATTTTTCAAAAGAAGTGCAATTGCTTTTGTTGTTTTCAGATTCATCATGCTGCTGCAATTTCATCTTTCTGAGAAAAAAAACATCCTCCTGATAAACAGGACAGAGGCTTCAAATAAACGGAATGATGGTAATTTCCTGGAATATTTTAATAGTAAACTTTAAGACTATTATTGATGAAAAGTGAATTAAACCATGAAGTTTTTTTCTTACTATAAAATATTTTACTCCAGACTGAAGTAGGTACCACTATTCCCCACATAGTCTTATCTAAGTAATTTTCTTTTCCTCATGTGCAGAATTATGAACTCCCTTTTGGTTATATGACCTTGTATTTTGGTAAAAATCGGCTGGTTTATTGACATTCTTAAAATAATGCATGTGCCAATTCTTTACCTGCTGTGAAAAACATGATTTTCTTCTGTGAACTGCATTTAACCAAAAATAATTTTATTAATTTATATTAAAATTTCCATTAGAGAAAGCAATGTATTTACAAGTGCCATCAAGGAAGTCAAATGTTTGATATACCGGTACAGACATCTACTCTATTACTCTTCCATTACACATGTATTCCATTACATTTTTATAGCCATGTTATACTTATAATCCTTAATGTTAATTGTAAATTAAATATAGCAAAAATAGTTTTCATTTTAAAGAAATACAGAGAATAATTTTTGTCTCATGAAAGTGACACTGTTTTGCACTAAAGAATATATCCATTAAAGCAAATTTGAAGTGATATATTTTCTATCCACACTAAACAGATAACACAGTTCGTAATGTTATTTGGCAAATATCAGCAATCCTTGGTTAGCTCATTTATAATGATGTTAAATTGTTTATTCAGTGTAATAGAATGTGTTTTTAATCTATATTTGAGCTTCATGAACAATTGATTAAAATAATTAAATCCCTCATACAACATGAGTTATAAATAGTCTTTGTTAAATTAAAGCATATAATAGTGAAGCATGGGACTGCTTTAATCAATAATCATGCTAGATCCTACAATTAATTAGAATACATTAAATCATATTTAAACTAATTTTTGTTATAGTCAGAAAGACTTGAATCACTTATCTAGCTCTGACCCTAACTCGGTATGGTATCACAGATATTAATAGTCTATGTCTTAATTTCCTTACCTACACAATGAACATAACTATGAATTTTAAATCATAGGTTTGTGTTAAGGTTAATTATGATTACATATGTTAAATGCTTGGCACAGCACTTAGCATACTGCAATTAAACAATAAATGCTTGCTATGGTTATAAATGGTTATTATTATTTTAAGAAAATAAAAATATTTCAGTCACAAATTTTATGAAAAGTATTTATATTCATATGTTAGAGGTGAATGTACTAATTTAGAGTTAGTGAAACTTTAGAGGTAGAAAGTGACTTTTACATTACTTTTTCTTCAAATCGTATAAACATGAATTGAAACCTTTATTGTTTTTTACAAGGTCTAATAAATTTAAGAGAAATAATAATTCTCAGCTGCAAACAGAGGATGCTTTTGCAATTGCGTCAAAAAGAACAATTATAAAACATAAATCTAAGATATTTGAAGACTATAGAAATATGATATTTTTGAGAAAAAATGAAGAAGACTTTAACAAAAGAAAATATATGCCATATTCTGGGATTAGAAGACTTAGTATTGTACAGATGTCAATTCCCTCTAAATTGATCTATAAAGTCAATGCACCTCCAGCAAATTTCTGTGATGAATATTATGTGATGATGTGATTCATCACAGAATTTAGACAGTAAAAAGTGAAACACAGGTAAGAAAATATTTTTCTTTTTTTAAGGTAACACTTAGTTATATTAAAGTGCACAAATTTTAGAATTTAGTTCAATTTTAATAAGGATGTAGCCAAAATTTTTACATTTTTATATATGCATGCAATTACCTCTCATGTCAAGGTTTATATTATTTCCAGACCCAACATGCTCTCTCTCATACATTACCAGTATGATAGCCCTCCCTAGTCAACTCTCTTCACAAACATGATCACTATCACTACAGAGAGTTTTATTTAAATGAAATTACGCAATATGGTTTTTTTGCCTCACTTTTGTTTTTTTTTTGAGATGGAGTCTTACTCTGTTGCCCAGGCTGGAGTGCAGTGGCGCAATCTCGGCTTGCTACAACCTCCGACCCCCAGGTTCAAGCGATTCTCCTGCCTCGGCCTCCAGAGTAGCTGGGAGTTCAGGTGCCTGCCACCACACCCAGCTAATTTTTGTATTTTTAGTAGAGATGGGGTTTCACATGTTGGTCAGGCTGGTCTCAAACTTCTGATCTCGTGACCCACCTGCCTCAGCCTCCCAAAGTGCTGGGATTACAGGCGTGAGCCACTGCCTTGCCTTGCCTCACATTTCGGCCTTGCCTCACATTTTTTCCTTGCCTCGCCTCACATTTCCGCCTTGCCTCACATTTTTTTAGTCAAAATTCTGCCCATAAGTATCATCCATGCTGGGTTTTGTAGAAGAGGTTTGGTCTTTCGCATTGTTCATTACATTCCTTTTGATATACCGTCATATTTTATGTATACTACTGTTGCTAGACATCTGGATTGATTTTAGTTTTTGTTGTTATAAATAGTGCTCTTATAAACATTGTTTTACTTTTTTTGCTTGTTCATAAACACTAATTTTCATTGAATATTTACCTAGAATGGAATTTTGGCATTATAGGCTGAATGAAAAAAAGTAACCACACCAAGTATCCAGAGAGGATGTAAACCAACTGAAACACATATATTGCTTGTAACACTGTAAATTGAAACAACTACTTGGGAAAACTTTTTGTTAATATATGCTGAAGTTGACCTTTGTTGACAAAAAATTTTCCCAAGTAGTTGTTCCAATTTACAGTGGTACAAGCAATATATGTGTTTCAGTTGGTCTATATATATCTTTGCTTGATACTTGGTGTGGTCAGTTTCTTTATTTTAACTATTCTGGTGGATGTATGGTAGGATTTTTGCATGTTTCGGGATTTGGCTTGCACTCCTGTCATGACTAGTGATGTTGGTTTTTTCATCATATAATTTTGGTGTATTTGTGAGGTAACTGTTCAACTTTTTCAAGTTTAATTTCTTGTCTACCCTAAGATTGTAAACATGTTTCTTATGTTTTTAATCTATCTTTTTAAATTTACCTTTATCCTTATAATCTTTTGTTGTTGTCATTGTTGACATGGAGTCTCACTCTATCGCTCAGTCTGGAGTGCAGTGGCATGATCTCGGCTCACTGCAACCTCCTCCTCCCAGGTTCAAGCAATTCTTGTGCCTCAGCCTCCCAAGTAGCTGGGATTACAGATGCACACCACCATGCCCAGCTATTTTTTTTTTTTTTTTTTTTTTTTTTTGTATTTTTAATAGAGAAGGGGTTTCATCACATGGGCCAGGTTGTTCTTCATCTCCTGGCCTCAAGTGATCCACCAGCCTCAGCCTCCTAAAGTGCTGGGATTACAGGCGTGAGCCACCGTGCCTGGCCTTATTTATCTGTTTGAAGTTATTTTGGTTTGGTGTGAGATAATTGTTAAAATTACATTTTTCCTTATGACTATATAGTTGAGCCCAGACTTTTAAATTTAAGACTATCATATCAACCACTAAATTGTACTGATGCTCCCAACATAAATTATGTGACTTTACATCCATTGGTCTATTTCCTAACACTCTCTACTGTTTGTTGGTTTATTTCACTATTTTTATAATAATATACTGCAAGTATGTCTAGAAGAAGATGAGATAAACTAATAAGATAAAACATGCATGAAAGCTACAGTAATTGAGAGAAAACTGATACGTGATATGTTTTATTTCTTGCATTGAGTGACATGGTTGATAATTTTGTTTTATTAAAGTCACATTTATGTTTCACGCACTTTTCTGATTTTACGTTTTACAGTAAAAAACAAAGTGCAACAAACAAACAAAGATGATCCATGGAGTTGAGTCAGACATGTAATCAGAAGCTTAAAATATAACAGAATGAGTTTTCCAACACACACAACAAAATGTTGTTCATCAGGTAAACTAAATACCAAGAAGATACAAAAACAATTGTTTGAATTTTTTCGTTTATGCATATTTAAATTTCATACTATTTTAACATGAATGAATGGGTACAGAGAGCAATGTACATACAGGTTGTGAATTACCGGTCTGGCCTTTACACTCTACATGAGATTTTCTATGGATGGTGTTAAACTTGCCTGACAATACCAAGGAAGTTATAGCCATACTGATAATATTTAAGTTACAAACATTTTTAGAAATTAACATAGATTGTGTGAGAGCAAGGTATGTTTTTGTGTTTGCTGTGCATTTTATTGCACGTTGGTAGAAAACGTCATTAATTTTACAGATCAGGATCATATTGCGAGTAAATTTTAAATGTAAACCCGTAAAGTAGTAACAGTAATAGGTAGTATTACAATATTCTGCCTAAAAGATTCACTACTGTTTTGACAGAATACTGTAGGAGAGCAAAGGAAAAGCCAATGCCTTGGAAAAATCTGGAAGGAATTCACAGAGGAAGTAAGCTTTGAGCTGGATTGAAATATATGGCATTGCTTGGGAGAAAATGAGAATACCAAGGACATATTAGCTGTAAAGTATTGAGACAAGAAAGAGTGGCAAGCTGGCACACGGAATGGGTGGAACATTAG
The DNA here is from genome assembly GCF_001698545.2 of Rhinopithecus bieti. Lineage (NCBI taxonomy): Eukaryota > Metazoa > Chordata > Mammalia > Primates > Cercopithecidae > Rhinopithecus > Rhinopithecus bieti. The sequence goes on from NW_016811115.1 coordinate 546,263, forward strand.
TAGAAAATGCCATTAATGTAGCAGGTCAGGACCAGACTGGGGAAAGCCTCATCCACACATTGACACATCATGTTCTTCATTTATTCTGCAGTAGCACAGGTGTTTGTCCCAGCCTTCAGTTCTCTAATCATTCAGCCATTACTGAGCACCTGCTATGTATCAGGAACCAATGTAACTACTTTCATGTTTCTGCATGGTCAAAGCTTTCTGAGCAAAAAATACTGGCAACCGAGTTAAAGGATAAATGAATGACAAACAAGCCTTGGAAGTGAAAGATAGTGAAATATTCCAGGCAGATTTAAAGATTAATCTTCCTTGGAGCCATTTTTCAATTTCAAAGGGTGACACTACTACTAGTACTAATTATCATCATCCCAGTTTCATTTGCTTGCATTACAAAGTGCTGTAACATCCTAAAGAACTTCTCCCTTTCCAGAAGTAATGTGATTATGTTATAGAGAAAAATTTCTCTCCCTCTCTCAGAAGAGCGACATTATGGACCATTCCTATGAAACCTCTGAACTTCATAATTTCAGGGCTTCTCTCCTGTAGTACTAACTCTACCTGTACATGGAGGTTGACATCTGCCCTGATATGTCACATGGTGGAGAAACGAAACATGCAGAAACAAGGCCAAAACATTTTTGTAAGTAAACATTAAGTCTGCCACTGATTTAGGAGCCTTGTAATTGATGTCAAGATAAAGTAAATAAAGGTACTAAAATCTTATCACTATGTGCCAGGGACAGTTATAATTCTATGTTTAATATCTTAAAGAAAACAAATTTTCAACTTTCCCAAAATTACCATGCTAACTTAAATATTTTTTTAATTTTTTACTATAACTCATGCTCTCAAGATGTCTTCCAATAGAACCAGAACAGGATTAAATGTTATACACAGGCCTCTTATTTATTTCCTATAGGAACTTATAAGCCTCAACTTAAAAATAAAATGAGGAAATAAAAAAATAAAAGTAGAATGGAAAGGTTAAACAATGGCCAATATATGGGTTGAAAAGCCCAATTGATAAATGGGATCTAATTAAACTAAAGGCTCTGGCACGGTAAAAGAAACTTACCATCAGAGTGGACAGGCAACGGACGAATGGGAGAAAATTTTTGCAATCTACCTCATCTGACAAAGGGCTACATATCCATACTTACAGAGACTCAACAAATTTACAAGAAAAAAACAACGACCCATCAAGAAAGTGGCAAAGGATATGATAGACACTTCTCAAAAGAAGACATTTATGTAGTCAACAGATACATGAAAAACGCTCATCATCACTGGCCATCAGAGAAATGCAAATCAAAACACAATGGTACCATCTCAACCAGTTAGAATGGCGATCCATTAAAAAGTCAGGAAACAACAGGTGGCTGGAGAGGATGTGGAGAATAGGAACACTTTTACACTGTTGGTGGGACTTCAAATAGTTCAACATTGTGGGAAGGCAGATGTGGCGATTCCTCAAGGATCTAGAACTAGAAATTACTATTTGACCCACCATTCATTACTGGGTATTTCCCCAAAGGATGTATAAACATGCTGCTATAAAGCACATGCCAGTATGTTTGTTGCGGCACTTTACAACTGCAAAGACTCAGAAACCAACCCAACTGTATCAATGCAGACTGGATTAAGAAAATGTGGCACATGTCACCATGGAATACTATGCAGCCAACAAGAAGGGATGAGTTCATGTCCTTTGTAGGGAATGAATGCAGCTGGAACATCATTCTTAGCAAACTATCGCGAAGAACAGAAAAACAAACCACCGCATGTTGTCACTCATAGGTTCTCACACCTGGACACAGGAAGGGGAACATCACACACCGGGGCCTGTTGTGGGGTCGGGGAGGCAGGAGGCATAGCATTAGGAGATATACGGAATGTAAATGACGAGTTAATGGGTGCAGCACACCAACATGGCATATGTATACATATGTAACAAACCTGCACATTGTGCACATGTACCCTAGAACATAAAGTATAATAATAATAATAATAAAAAGGAAATAACACACCAAGTATCTCTGATTATGGTTCACTGTACGTCCCTGTAATCTTCAAGTAGATTTGAAAGAAGTAATGAGTGATTTATGTCTATGTGCCTCTTGTGAGTCAAAGTGCACACTTAGAAAAATAGATAATTGAAAGAAATAAAACAGCATTTTCTCAGAATAATTAACTTAGACTTTTTCCACTTGTCCAATTAATCATCTTTTGCTCTATTTCTAAACAGACCAATTATGTCTCTGAAAGTGGCTGCTTCATACCTAATTCTAAGTAATAAACAAAGTGCCTTATACATTAATAGATTGACCTAGGTAATAATTATCATCTTTTTCTTTATCATCATCATTGATGTCAGCAGGACTGCTTACAATATTCCAGGTAGATGATAGTCTATTTAATCCTATAATTAATTTTTAAGATAGATGGCATAATTTTTTTTCTTTTACAAATAAAGACTCCATGCTCACAAGCTCTGTTGGCTATTATCTCTCCATAAGATGTATAGTGTTTCAAATACTCTAATTTTCTGTGAGCTGTATTTTTACTTTGGGAAATATAATTTATTTACGACATCTCTTATATTTGTACTACCTATTAAATGATTAATCATCTCTATGTTGAATATTCTACTTTAGGTGGCCAAGGATTGCTGAAGTGAAAACTGGCCAAAATTATATTCCAAGAATGCCTTCTATAATTTCTATTTGATGTGAAAACTAGCAAATTTCCTTTAGAAGTCATGCCTATGGCATGGCAGGTGCACTTTCTATAATCATGTTCCATGAAATAAACATCTGACTGACTAATTTTTTGTTTTGCAGGCTCAGCTGTTGCAAAGGAGTAAAGATTTACACAAAAGTTTAAAATGGAAAGGTTGTCCTCTCCAATCGGCCCCACTGCATAATTCCCAACTCAACAAAGATTGTATTTTACAAACATGCAACTGTGCAGATGTTAAAATGAAGGCCATAAGCTCTAAAATCATTGTCATTTCATTTAAATATCAAACAGCTCAAAATTTTCCATGACAAAATAATTTAAATGTTTTGGTAAAAATGTAAAATATTAAGTATTCAGTTTTCCACTTTTGGAAACTGAGAGAGAAGTTATAGAAGCTGAATATTGGTCATGAAAGAGACTGTATTATGTAAAAGATATGTTATACCCATCTCTAAGAGTTTCAGATATTGGAGTAGGATTAAAGAAAATTATTCCAGAGCAGAAAATATACAGTACCGTGTCAATAATTATACATGCTTCTACATCAGTATTCTACTTATCCATTCCCCTGTTGAAAATACTTCAGCATTTTACTTACCCATTCCCCTGTTGAAGTACAAACTAAACAGGTTATATTTTTGTAGAGACATACTGGTTATAGTAGAAGAAAAGAGATGGATAGCAGAGAAGGACTATTCATGAACATGGATCAACAGACAGATCCAGTTCATACACGGGAAAACACCGACAACTTGTGGCCAGATTACCAAAAAAAAAATTGTCAAAAAATATGATTCATGTGAAGTTGTGATTCTCAAAATGTTTCATTCTATCTACTTTTGTAGAGAAACAACAACAAATTAATTGCTTTAAAAAAATAAATGGACTCTATAATTTAAGGAGTTTCAGGTTCACAGCGTAATTGAACAGAAAGTACAGAGGGTCCCCATGTACACCCTCCCCACCCATCCTCAGCCTGCCCAACCGTCAACATCCCATACCATTTTGGTACATTGGTTATGATGGCTGAAACAAAAGTAACACCTCAATATCAACCAAAGTCAATGGTTAAAAAGTGGGGTTCACTCTGTATGTTTTACATTCCAGGAATTTTGACAAATGTGTAAGTTATGTATCCACCATTACAGTATCACACAAAATAGTTTTGTTGCCCTAAAGTTCCCTCATGCTCCACATATTTATCCCACTGTCTCCCCAAATCCCTTTCAATCATTGATTTTTTTAACTGTCTCCATCGTTTTGTCTTTTCCAGAATGTCATACATTTGGGATCACACAGTATGTAGACTTCTAAAATATGTTTCTTTCACTTAATAATATGTATTTAAGATTTTTCCTTACTTTTTTGTGGCTTCATAGCTCATTTCTTTTTAGAGCTGAATGATATTTCACTGTACAGATGTATCACAGTTTACTTATCCCTTCCTATGTTGAAGAACATTTTTATTGCTTCCAAACTTTGCCAGTTATGAAAAAGCCCACCATAAACATCCATGTGAAAGATATTGCATGGACAGAAGTTTTCAACTCATCTAGTTAAATATCAAGGAGTGCAATTGTTGGATCATATGGTAAGACTATGTTTACTTTTGTAAAAAACTGCCAAACTGTCTAAAAAAGTGGTTGTGTAATTTTGCATTCTGCCTAGCAAAGAATGAGAGTCCCTATTGCTCCACATCCTTGTTAGCATTTAGTGTTGGCAGTGTTTTGGATTTTAGTCATTCCAATAGATAAGTATTGGTTTCTTATTATTTTAATTTTCATTTCCTTAATAAAGTATTTCTTAGTTCTTTGGGTTGCTATAACAACAACAACAACACCATAGACTATATGGCTTCAACAATAAGCATTTATTTCTCACAGTTTTGAAGGTTGAGAAGTCTGAGATTAATGTACTTAAAGATCTGGTGTCTTGTGGGGACCCAGTTTTTTGTTTACAGATGGCTGACTTATCTCTGTGTCCTCACCTGGCAGAAGGAGCAAAAAGCTCTTTCATCTTTTTTTATTAGGGCACTAATCCCATGAATGAGGACTCCACTCTCATAATCTAATAATTTGCCAAATGCCCCACCTCCCGTTACTGTGCATTGGGGGTTAGGATTTCAAAATATGAAGTATGGGGGCACAAACATTCAGTCTATACAAGAGTGTGTTGTTGATCATTATTTCATATACTTAATTGCCATCTGTGTATATTCTTTGGTAAGGTGTCTGTTAATATCTTTTGTCCATTCATAAATTGGGTTTGTTTTCTCATTGTTGTACAAAGGTTTTATCATGAAATGGTGTTGGATTTTTTCAGATATTTTTGGCCAGGTGCAGTGGCTCACACCTGTAATCCCAGCACTTTGGAAGGCCGAGGCGGGCGGATCACGAGGTCAGGATATCGAGACCACCCTGGCTAACACGATGCAACCTCATCTCTACTAAAATACAAATATTTTTTCTGAATTTATTGATTTAATCTTATAATTTTTTTCCCTTAACCTATTGATGTGCTTATTATATTAATTAACTTTTGAATGTGAGACTAACCATGCATACCTGGAATAAATCCATTTGATCATAATTTATAATTATTTTATACATTGTTGTATTTGACTCACTAAATTTTGAGAACTTTTGCTTGTATGTTTATGAAAATATTGGTCTGTAGTTTTTTTCTTTTACTTAAAATGTCTTTGTCTTGTATCAAGTATATGTCTGAAAATCCAGGGACATATTGACTTGGAGTTATAAATTTGTGAGTACGCCTTTCAAAGCATGTTAATGTCCAGGAGGAGAATATACAATGAAAGGAACTCCAAAAGTTACTGGTTAGATACAGGAAAGTAACACTGCGAGGGAGATGGTGAGTCAATTACAAAGAAAAGAGGAAAATTAGGGTAATGTTCATCTCCTATAATGAGTTAGGGAATGTTCCCACAGCTCCTATCTTCTGGAAAAGGTTGTAAAAAAAATTGTATATCTTCCTTAAATGTTTGATGGAATTTACCAGTCAATCCTTCTGGCCAAACCAATTGCTTTCTCTTCCATATTTGAGTAGCTCCTTTTGCCATTGGATGAAATGCTGTTTCAATTAACAGGTAAGTAACACTGCTTTAAAGAGTTCACTATCAAGCTATTTTAATGTAAATTACTCTTCCAAGTCACAAAAAATATTTAGAAAATGTATAAATACCATCTTTACTAATTGTTGAAAACATTAAAATTCCCTGATAGAAGGCAAGTATTGCATAAGAAGCCATTTTATACATTTCTGTGGGAAACTCTACTAGCCAAAAGGACAGGAAACACAAAGCTATCTATGTCCTTCAGATAATTCTTGCATCCAAATATAAGAGTTCTGGTAATGCAGCATATTATCCAATTTTAAAAGTAATCTATTTATATTATTATCAATTTTATAATTACGGAGAATATTACTTGGCACCAGTTGTAATGCCATTAGATTGTTTTATTATACAAAATTCACTTTCAAGTCTCATCTCCAAGGTAAAATTATAATCCTGAAACTCTCAATGACTATTGACCTCATATCCTCCATTTGTCTATAACCTGTATCTGCCATTTACAATTCCTGGGAGAGAGCAATGACAGTCTTGCAGGTATTTTACTCAAAATACATAAATCTGAGGCAATTGCAATATTCACATTAAGAACAAACATCTTAGCAAAATCTAGTAGAATGTAGTGTCTATCACATGATATCATCATATATATGTGATGTATATAAATATATGTATTTAAATGTTTATGTGTATATGTATAACATATGTCTACATTTGTGTGCAAGGGTGTATGTATAAATAGATTAGAAAACTTGTTTTAAGAATTATTTTCCTCCTCTCAACTTAAAAAATTGCACATTATGAAAGTAGACATAACCAGAACATCAGATATTTTGAACGTTATAGGCAGCCCATCTGTTCCCAAATCCATAATGAACTTTGGACAAGTCAAGGGGGGTCGATGAAAACATGCCCAGTTTGTTTCCAGAGCTCAAAATAGGTCAGTATAGCCAAGTGAAATCAATGGAAGGCACAGTTATCTAATGATCTTGAATTATCATTAGGGTCAATGATTTTCACATAGACACTAAACAATTTTTTCAGGTAATTTAAAATAGCCTCCATTTTAATTAAACAAATTTGGCTTCAGAACACTAAAATTAACATGGTAAATAATTTAGAAAGCTGAAACTTCTTCTAACTTGGTTGTCATTACATGCTACAAAAAATCTCCTGGGCCATGCAGAGATTTGTTTCAAGAATGTTTTCTAACTTTGATTCTGAAGACCCCATGGAAGGCCCCATTGACCAAGACTCATCCATCACCGTGAAAAGTAAAAGTAAACAGGAAAAATAAATGGATTGTCCACTCTTAGTAAGAAATAGTAGTGATGATTAAGATAGAATGATAGGCTTCAGAGGGGCTAAAAAAAAAAAAAAAAA
>NW_016811115.1:554573-569401 GCF_001698545.2 Rhinopithecus bieti
TTTTGGCCAGGTGCAGTGGCTCACACCTGTAATCCCAGCACTTTGGAAGGCCGAGGCGGGCGGATCACGAGGTCAGGATATCGAGACCACCCTGGCTAACACGATGCAACCTCATCTCTACTAAAAATACAAATATTTTTTCTGAATTTATTGATTTAATCTTATAATTTTTTTCCCTTAACCTATTGATGTGCTTATTATATTAATTAACTTTTGAATGTGAGACTAACCATGCATACCTGGAATAAATCCATTTGATCATAATTTATAATTATTTTTATACATTGTTGTATTTGACTCACTAAATTTTTGAGAACTTTTGCTTGTATGTTTATGAAAAATATTGGTCTGTAGTTTTTTTCTTTTACTTAAAATGTCTTTGTCTTGTATCAAGTATATGTCTGAAAAATCCAGGGACATATTGACTTGGAGTTATAAATTTGTGAGTACGCCTTTCAAAGCATGTTAATGTCCAGGAGGAGAATATACAATGAAAGGAACTCCAAAAGTTACTGGTTAGATACAGGAAAGTAACACTGCGAGGGAGATGGTGAGTCAATTACAAAGAAAAGAGGAAAATTAGGGTAATGTTCATCTCCTATAATGAGTTAGGGAATGTTCCCACAGCTCCTATCTTCTGGAAAAGGTTGTAAAAAAAATTGTATATCTTCCTTAAATGTTTGATGGAATTTACCAGTCAATCCTTCTGGCCAAACCAATTGCTTTCTCTTCCATATTTGAGTAGCTCCTTTTTGCCATTGGATGAAATGCTGTTTCAATTAACAGGTAAGTAACACTGCTTTAAAGAGTTCACTATCAAGCTATTTTAATGTAAATTACTCTTCCAAGTCACAAAAAATATTTAGAAAATGTATAAATACCATCTTTACTAATTGTTGAAAACATTAAAATTCCCTGATAGAAGGCAAGTATTGCATAAGAAGCCATTTTATACATTTCTGTGGGAAACTCTACTAGCCAAAAGGACAGGAAACACAAAGCTATCTATGTCCTTCAGATAATTCTTGCATCCAAATATAAGAGTTCTGGTAATGCAGCATATTATCCAATTTTAAAAAGTAATCTATTTATATTATTATCAATTTTATAATTACGGAGAATATTACTTGGCACCAGTTGTAATGCCATTAGATTGTTTTATTATACAAAATTCACTTTCAAGTCTCATCTCCAAGGTAAAAATTATAATCCTGAAACTCTCAATGACTATTGACCTCATATCCTCCATTTGTCTATAACCTGTATCTGCCATTTACAATTCCTGGGAGAGAGCAATGACAGTCTTGCAGGTATTTTACTCAAAATACATAAATCTGAGGCAATTGCAATATTCACATTAAGAACAAACATCTTAGCAAAAATCTAGTAGAATGTAGTGTCTATCACATGATATCATCATATATATGTGATGTATATAAATATATGTATTTAAATGTTTATGTGTATATGTATAACATATGTCTACATTTGTGTGCAAGGGTGTATGTATAAATAGATTAGAAAAACTTGTTTTAAGAATTATTTTTCCTCCTCTCAACTTAAAAAATTGCACATTATGAAAGTAGACATAACCAGAACATCAGATATTTTTGAACGTTATAGGCAGCCCATCTGTTCCCAAATCCATAATGAACTTTGGACAAGTCAAGGGGGGTCGATGAAAACATGCCCAGTTTGTTTCCAGAGCTCAAAATAGGTCAGTATAGCCAAGTGAAATCAATGGAAGGCACAGTTATCTAATGATCTTGAATTATCATTAGGGTCAATGATTTTTCACATAGACACTAAACAATTTTTTCAGGTAATTTAAAATAGCCTCCATTTTTAATTAAACAAATTTGGCTTCAGAACACTAAAATTAACATGGTAAATAATTTAGAAAGCTGAAACTTCTTCTAACTTGGTTGTCATTACATGCTACAAAAAATCTCCTGGGCCATGCAGAGATTTGTTTCAAGAATGTTTTCTAACTTTGATTCTGAAGACCCCATGGAAGGCCCCATTGACCAAGACTCATCCATCACCGTGAAAAGTAAAAGTAAACAGGAAAAATAAATGGATTGTCCACTCTTAGTAAGAAATAGTAGTGATGATTAAGATAGAATGATAGGCTTCAGAGGGGCTAAAAAAAAAAAAAAAAACCCTTATTTTTATTCCTGTAAAGATAATTTGCATTTTATTCTGGAAATGCATTTAAAGGAAGTGTTTTTTATGTAATGAATATTTTTCATAATGCATCTATCTCCTCAACTGTCTCTTTAAAAGTTTTTAAAAATTATGGTCATAGAGCTTTGCCTATTTTCTTCTAATTCGTAAAACAGTTTCCTTGTGTGAAAATTCTAAAATTAAAAAAGACACAAAATTACAAGTTTAAGTTTTATTCTGTAGCAACATAAAATGAAACTATAGTTAGTCAAGAGATTCCTATTCTAATTTCAGCCCTGTTAATTCCTTGTTTAAGCCCTTAACTTGTCCTGGCACCAGGTCTGTCATCTGCCCAATGAAGGAATTCAACTCATATTTAAAGTTTCCTTTTCAGCTTTGTTATTCTATGCAATAATTTCCAAAGCTTATTTGTCAGAAATGTAGTCCTGTAAGCCATTTGCACTCAAAGTGAGGGTTTCATGATTAAATGCATTTGGAAATCTCCACACTTCATTCATTTAATGTACATTTACATAACACTCTATTGTGCGACCTAAGACTACCTTGGAGAGTCAATTGATATGTCTCATCAAGGGAATTCATAAAGCAATTATGAAGATAAGTGATTAAAACAGCAATTGTAAAATATCATACCGACAAAAGGTGCTTAACATTATAAGGTTCTTACTAGCCTGAGAAATCAACAAAAGAAGTGACAACTGAAAGCAGATTAAATGGATGTGTAGTATTTAGCTACCAAAATCAGGAACAAAGATATTTCTAGTGAATAAAAAAACATAAGCACTGTCCAGTGACAGAAAGCAGACCTATATGGCAAAGGCAAAGAAAGCACATTAGACTGTAGGAGTGAAGAAGAACCAGGCTTTCAAAGCCTATGAGTCAATTAAAGATTGTGCTGTTGGTGAAGAAGGAAAGCCACTCAACCAATGTTTAGAAGAGGCATAAAATGATTCTATCCTTGTGTTAAGAATATCCTGGGTGCAGAGGAAAGATTGAAGCTAAACTAGAGATATCCTGAATAAACTAGTCTGAAGAGAACAAGATCACAAATGTTCTGAGGTTGACCTGTTATTTTCGTGATGGAGATGGAATAGATTTATTACACACTTAGGTAATAGAATAAATGCAGAGAAAATCAGGTAGAGAATAAGGAGGAAGCATCATAGGTCTCTCTGGCTTGCATAGCTGAGGAAGAGTAAGCTCACTGAAATAGGAGATCTGGAAAAATGCTTGGTACATGAGTTATCTATTGTGCTGATTACATAACTTCATTACACAGACTAAGTGGCTAAAAACAAAACATATATTTTTTCAGCTTTGTGTCAATAATCTGATCATGATGTAACTGGGTCCTCTGCTTTAGAAGCTCAAAAAGTTCCAGTAAAAGTTTTCACTGGAGCTTCAGTATCATCCAAACCTTGGCTACAATAAAATTAACCTTTTAGCTCAGTGGCTGTTAGTGGTATTATATTTCTCAGTAGCTATCTATTGAGGGCCTCAGTTTCCTATTGGCTATCAGCTAGAGGTGAGGCTCAATTCCTTCCCATAATGGCTGCTTACTTCCAAAAACCAGCAAGGGAAAGATAATTTGCTAACAAGATGGGTACTACATCTCACCTGACATAAACATGCACACATGATCATGTAAATCATGTAACTCATGTTGTGTTCTATTGGTTAGAAGCAAACTTCACCCATACTCAGCTGGGAAAATAACACAGAAGGGTATGAACATTAAGAAACAGGAATCAGGGTGTCAACCTAGGGTCTCTCCACTACACTTGATATAGGGGAAGAAAATGATGAGATCAGGTTTGATTGTATCAAAATATCCTATATATATCTGAAAAGTTTAGGGGAATATAGACTTGGAGTTATAAATTTGTGAGCACTCCCTCTAAAGCATGTTAATGCCCAGGAACAGAATATGTAATGAAGAGAGAAGGAGGCTCATATACAAAGCTAGAGGAACTCTCAGAGTTAATGGCCAGATAAGGGAAGGTAATTCGACAAGCAAGTTGGAGAGCCACCCACAAAGAAAGAAGGGAGAATACTGTGGTCTAGAAGCCACTTGAAAGATAAAGAAAAAAACAATGGATAGGTTTTCTTCACCTCTTGAACGTAAGCAAAAATAAAAATGAAGAATTTTTTAAATAATTTATCAAATTTAAACACAAAATTTATCCAAATAAGCAGGATACGATAACTGGTAGATTTTAGTGATGGAGATGGAATAGATTTATTGCACACTTAGGCAATAGAATAAATGCAGAGAAAAGCAGATAGAGAATAATGAGGAAGCATCTTAGGTCTGATAGATTACACAAAATACAAGTTAGAGCTGAAAAAACATCTACGATCAGCCTTAGGTCATATGGATGAACAAAAATAGGAAGCATCAAAAGCTTTGGAAGAGTACAATTACAAAGAAAGTTACAGGATTGTCAGGGCAAAAGTTAGAAATTAATAATAACTATTATTTACAATGAAGCCTTAAAAATAATAAGCCATGGCTGATGAAAATCTATGCAAGAAGCCACAACAAAGTTTGAATTCTAAGAATTTAGTAATACAGCTCCCCATATTACTATATATCTAAATGGGGAATCGTGTGGTCATTTCTAAGGCATTGGAAAATATAAGATCCATCTTCCAACTTTCAAAACTATTACTTGACATTGTTTCTGAGTCTTAAGTTAAAAAAAGGTGAAGAAGTAGTGAAGTTATCTTTACTCAAGATATAATTTACAGATGTTATAGAACTAAATTAACATGTGATGCATACTATATATAGCTATAACATAACATCAATATTATTAATATGCTATAATATTAGATTAAGTGATTTAATATAATTATAATACAATCATAGCTATGACCATTGATTATATTAATATAAATATATAACAGAAATTCTATAAAAAACTACCATAAATCACAAGAAAGTTGATAAAATTGAAAGGTAAATATGGAGGAAAAACTTCACCTTTTATATATAGTAATGTAAAATAATTAAATAATATGGAATAAGTTTAATGAGAAAGACAAGTCTATCTATATATATTTCCCTGGCATATAAAAAAAGGTCCACCGAAGTTTAAAAAAAAGATGAATATGAATCTAATAGAGAAATGGATGAAACATATAAAAAAAACAGAACAAGAAACACAAACGACTATTTAACCAATGGAAATACATTCAACTATGCTCAGATTAAGATAAATACATATTAGAGTAACACTGAGATAGTATTTCTCACCTATCAAACTAGAAGAACAAAACTAAGTGGCATCATTTTCCCTTGGACAGACTGTTCTTCCAGTGTGGTATGTTTGGTGTAACGACTATGGGTGGCGATTCAATAACATCTATCAAAATCTCAATACAATACATTTTTACTTGGAAATTTTATATTGGTGAAGTCATCACTCAAATATACCAGCATGGATGCAAAGAAAATATACCAGCATAGATGCAAAGTAATTTATTGTCTGCAGCAGAAATGTTTTATAAACAACTTAATGTTCTGCTCTAGATGAAAATCAATTTTATTACCTCTACAGAACCAAATTCTATACAGCTGTTAAAAAAGAAAGAAAAAGAACAAAAAAGCTATGTATGTACTAATTTGAAAAGATTTCTAGAATGCTCTGTTAAGTAAAAGGACAAGGAGTGTTTCAGTATTCTAATCTATGTATTTGTGTGCTAATCTTGGTGTAAAACAGGGAAGATATCTATATATCTATATATAGATATATACATCTATATATATATAAGTATAGAGTATATATACATATATATATATATATATTATAGAGTATATATACTAATATATATAGAGTATATATACCTATATAGAGAGTACATATTATCTAAAGTTACATATAATGCATACACTATGCATAAAGAAAAGTTGAAGGGTTAAACTGAACACTGTTGACATTAAATATCTAGGTAGGGAGAGTGGATAAAAGTATGAAATTGCTTGAAGGAAGGCTTTTCTTTATATTTGGTTTACAAATTTTATTGATGCTTGTAAATGTATTATCTCTTCAGCAATTAAATAAATGAATTGAAAAATAAAAGAGAATAATTGCAATATTAAGGTAGGGCCTAATAGTAAATTGATTATTGAATGAGTGTCAAATATTTTTCTTCTCATGATACCCTTAAGGGGGGAGGGGGGGACAGGCTGTTTCCAATTTTGTATTGCATATGATGAACTTTGAGAACTCCTGCATTAATGAAACTCACATAATAGTTTAACTAAATGTTTAAAAGTATTTTGATTACTGAATTATTATTTAATATTGCACATTAATATCAAGTAAATTAGTGGTCTGTGGAATGCATTTTGGGAAATTAACCGCTCTATGACATTGAAACCATTTAATTACTTTTTCAGTCACTAACCATTTACTGTTTTAAAAATTTCCATTGTCTATGGACATGTTAGGTTTATTTTATAAATTCTTACAATGCTTTCAAGAAGGATAGGCATACATAATTATCACCCTTATGAAAAATGGTTTACAGTAGAATCATAAAGAAATAAAATTCTTAATATGCATGAGCTTGAAATTTCTTCAGGCTGAACTAGCAACCCTAATCCTTTGAATAACCTACATTTTTAATTTGGTGTGAAACCATCTCAAGCTGTGGAATAAGACAGATGAGGCTACTACAATGGTGCAAAGCAATAATCAACTTTTTTTTTTTTTTTTTTGCTGTAAACTGTTTTAAGTCCATGCACAAGGTGAATTGAATTAAGACGACATTTTTGTTTGTTTCAGAAAGAAGGGTCGCATGTATTCATACCTCTTTACTGAAAAAAAAAAGTTGGCATTCTAAATATATACAATATCTGGAAAATTTCAAAATCATTAGTTATTTTCAAAAAATATAGAGTCCGGAGAACCACTCACTGCAATGATTTTAGGATAAAAGTAACTTATCTGCCTATCATTTGGATATGAACAGACACATATTTACATTAAACACATATCTCCAACCAATAGATTCTATTAATCAAAATAGTAGGTCTTTCTTTGAAACAATTATGATCCATGACAGTACATATAAATATCTGTTAGCATAATACACCTGGGAGCTGGAAATGAGCTCAGGTTTATCCAAGTGATGTGGAATGTCAAAAAACTGATGATTGTCAAACGAATGAATTATAGTGTCTTTTTTCTAGAATATACAAACAAAATCAAAAGTGTTATTTTAAATTATATAGGGTAGTGTTTCAGAAAATGACAACAAAACTAATTTTAAAAAAAGACTTACTAAGAGAATGGGTTGAAGTATAGACAATCAACACATAGCCATTCTGCATTTATTCATTAATTCATCCAAACATCCATTTAATTCATTACTTATCTATTAATTGATTTTTTCAACATATTCTTAGTGAGTGTAAAGTGATCTCAACACTGGTGCTGCAGCTATAGTTAATCCACAACCTTACCTTCGAGGAGCTCTACCATCTGGTGAAAAGATGAGAATATTCATGCTACAAAGTGTTCTTACCCTGGGAGATACAAGAGAGCACGATAGCAGAGGGAGGCATCTAACTCAAGTCTAGATCTGGGTAGGCTTCTTGCAGTGGTGAAACCTGAGCTCAGTTTGACTAGGTTGACTAGAAGTCAGTCAGATGAAAAAAAGTGGCTTTATAGCCATTCACAGCCATTTGCAAAGACACAGAAGGAAGAAACAGCTAGATAGGTAGAGGGAATGACAACCAAGTTATTGTTATTGAAGGAATGAAGCATGAAAACATGACAGAAGGAGTAGACAGTAAGTAATCAAAGGTTTATTTAAGTTTGCAGTTTTAGAAATAATTGAAAATTTACAGCAGACTCACAAAGAAAAAAATAAAAAATGTAGCAGAAAAGTTTTGGGGAAAAAAATCTTACGAACATAGCCCAGAGCCTTCAAATCATATCTTATATCTAAATATGTATATAAGTGTGCTAGTCTTTTCCATTAGATTCAATGATGTTTTAAGAAAAAGTTGGAAAAATAAATGAACAAAATTAAATTGTATTAGCAAAAATGAGGGTTTAGCTTGTGTGGCCAAGAAAAAGCCTAGATAATCAACTTTGAAGGAGACAAGTCACATCACTTTTGACAGAATGTCTCCAATATTCTAGTGTGGGTAGGAAACAACATAAGTAACGTTGTCTCAGTCACCTTCAAAATGATAAAAATAGTGTTCATCTGCAGAGTATTAGGGTGTTGTAGTTTTCAATTTCATTAACTTACATGGATATTCCTTTCTGTATTGTTCCTTTTGGAAACCACATGCTTAGAAACAAAAGTTATGCTACATTACTCAGAGATTTCTAACACTTAAACCACTGTTAGATTATATTAATTTGCAGCTACCCATCAGTTGTTGTGATTTGGACTAAGTAATTCAATTTATTTAATCTCTAACCAACATATTTAGGAGAGTAACTAATTAAGTAAAATAAGTTATCAAGTATCCTGCAGTTTCCTGGAAGTCAGTAAATTTCTCAACATAACTTGTATGGATAAGGAGAAATTAATCAACTAAATAGCTCCACTACACAAATGTGTGGGTTATACCTAAATATCCAGTAATTCCTTCACTCCTTTTTTTGCTGATTATTTTTGAAAGGGTTAAATCTTTGTGAGTAAAAGGAGACTCTAACTAGTAAATCTGTATTTTTAAATTTTCTATATTATCACGTAAATTGTCTCTTTTAAATGTGGATACAAAATTTTTTAAGGGTGATAATTACTTTTATATTATACAGTCTAAAAATCAACATATTGCAAGAGCACTTTTAATAATCAAATTATCGACTTAGAGAAATATAAATTGGCTTCTTAATGAAGCATCTAAATAGCATTAAACAGACTTGGTGTGATGGCTCACACCTGTAATCTCAGCATTCTTGGAGGCTGAGGCAGGAGGATCACTTGAGGTTAGAAATTTCAGCCTGGGCAACATAGTGGGACCCGAGCTCACAAAAACTAAAAAAAAAAAAAAAAAAGTCAGTCATGGTGGCAGGCACCTTTAGTCCCAGCTGCTAGGGAGGCTTAGGTGAGAGGATTGTGACTAGAAGTTCAAGACTGCAGTGAGCCATGGTTGCACCATTGCACTCCAGCATGGGTGACAGAGTTGAGACCTTCTCTCACATAAATAAAATAAAATAAGAATAAATAGCATTAAATGAGAAATATAATTTGAAAACAGAAGTAAGGTACTGATTTTTTAAAAAAAACTGGTATAAACAATTTATCAAATTTATTTTCCGAAAACATAAGATGTAGAATGTTTTTAAGAAAAAGAGACCTTCTTTTCCCTGTATGCCACAAAGAGCCTATCTAGTAGTCTATGTAGTAGCGTATCAACTATAGGCAGAGTCTAACTCCCTAAATTTCTAACCATCTGGTTTACTAAAGAATTTGAAATACAGCATACCTAGAAAGTTTAGAAATTAAGAGCAAGATTGTGGATATTAATAACATCACATTCAGGATTTACTGGTTTGCCGTGGAGGCGAGAGTACACATGCCCTCTTGCCATGAGTTGGTCAAACACAAATGGATTTTCATATTAAGTATATACAAGTTTCTGATTTCAAATATGCAGTATTTATCTGTATTAAATGCTGGTATTTCTTATGATAGATAAGTCACTTACTTATTAGCTCTTTCATTTACATTCTCTTCTTGCAGACAAGGAGTAAATAACTTCAATTACTTGCATAATTCACAAAATGTGCTATACAAAGTGATATTTTTTCAAGGGAAATTAAATCACCAAAAAATTATAGACTTAAAAGGTGCATTTTACCCACCTAAAATAAACAGGATGTCCAAAATATATGGTTAGCATATTAATATAGCTCATTATGTACAATGCATGCTAAGTAGTGAGATAGTCATGTGAGTGATTTTTCTCTTCAGCAATTATTAGTTATTTAAAGAAAAGCAATACAAAGCTAAATAAAAAATTTTAGAGTGCTGACTAGATGTCACACTGGCTGTATATGAACACTTACAATTTTGAAAATGATAAATCCATCCTCCAAAAACAAAGTTCAAAAGTTGCATGTTTAAATCACTTAAAAATAAAACAGAAACCACCAAGTCTAGCTGCAGGCTGATTAGCCTCACCCTTGCCTGGAAGAACAGAACAGCCCAGTGCACTGCCCCCAGAGGAGTTGAGTCCCAGTAGGCAGACAAACCACATGAACTCCTATAGCCTAAGTTATTAGGCATTTGCAGGAATTGCCAATGTTGACTGTGGCTAAAAAAAAAACTGCAAAAATGAGACATTACAACTGATACCATAAAAATACAAAGGATAGTTAGAGAATATTGTGAACAACTATATATCAAAAAAGTGGAAAACATAGAGGAAATGGTTAAATTCTGAACCCGTACAACCTACCAACATTGAACCAGGAAGAAATAGTAAAACTGTACAGTCTAATAACAAATAATAAAATAGAATCAATAATAAAAAAATTCTTCCAACAGAGAAATGCCTAGGACCAGATGATTTTACTGCTGAATTCCACCAATATTTAAAAGAACAACAGCAATTCTTCTCAAATTATTCCAAAAATTGGAAGGGGAAGGAATTCTTCTATACTCAATCTATGAAGTTAGCATTACCTGGATACCAAAACTAAGCAAGTACAGAACAACAACAACAAAACTGTGTCAATATTCTGATGAGCATACATGCAAAAACTCTCAATAAAATACCAGCAAACTGAATCCAGCAACATATCAAAAATATTATACACCATTATCTAGTGGGATTTATCCCCGTAATGCAAGAGTGGTCCAACATATGCAAATCAATAAATAAGATACATCATCACATCAAAAGAATGAAGGACATAAATCATATGATCTTCTCAATAAACTCAGAAGAATCATTTGATAAAATTCAACATCCTGTCTTAATAAAAATTCTCAATAAATAGGTATAGAAGTAACATATCTAAACACAATAAAGGCCATATGTGACAAACCCACAGTAAACATCATAGTGAACAAGGAAAAGTTGAAGCCTTTCTCTCTTAGAACTGACCACAAGACAAGGATATTTACTTCTACCACTCTTAGCCAAGATAGTACTGGAAGTTCTAGCCAGAGCAATTAAGTGGGAGAAAGAAATTAAAATCATCTGAATTGGAAGGGAGGAAGTCAAATTGTCTGGTTCCAGGCAACATGATCTTATGTGTAGGAAAACTTAAACATTCCATTAAAAAACATTTAGCACTGATAAATGAATTCAGTAAAATTTAAGGATGCAAAATCAACATTACAAAGCACTAGCATTTCTATACAGCAAAATCAAACCAGCTGAAAAATTAAGAAAGTAATTTCATTTATATTAGCTACAAAAATTTCTTTAAATAAATTTAACCAAGAAGATGAAAATTCTCTACAATGAAACCTATAAACACTGATGAAAGAAATCAAAGAAGATGCACAAAAATGGAAAGACATCCCATGTTCACTGATTGGAAGAATAAATATTGTTAAAAAGACCATACAACCAAAGTGATCTACAAATTCAATGCAAAACCTAACAAAATACTAACGACCATCTTCATAAAAATAGAAAAAAAATCCTAAAATTTGTATGCTATCACAAAAGACCCTAAATAGCCAAAGTAAAACTGAGCAAAAAGCAAAGCTGGGACATCACATTACCTCTCTTTAAAATATATGATAAAGCTATAGTAAGCTAATCAGTATGGTAATGGCATAAATGCAGACATATAGACCAAGTGAGCCAAATAAAATATCCAGAAATAAATTCATACATTTAAAGACAACTGATTTTTGACAAAGGCACCAAAATCATACTTTGGGGAAAGCACACCCTTTTCCATAAATGGTGCTGGGAAAACTGGGTATCCATATGCAGAAGAATGAAACTGGACCCCTATTTGCCACTACAAAAAAATCAAATCAAAGTGAATTAAAAACTTAAATGTAAGACCTAAAACTAAGAAACTACTAGAAGAAAACTTGGGGAGACACTCCGGGACATTGGTCTAGACAACAATTTCTTCAGTAAGACTTCAAAAGCACAGGCAACCAAAACAAAAATGGACAAGTCAGCTCACATCAGGCTAGAAAGATTCTGCACAACAAAGGAAACAATCAACAGAGAAATGAGACAACTTGAAGAATAGGAGAAAATTGTTACACACTATTCATCCAATAACAGATTATTATCCCTATTTGAGGAACTCAAACAACAGAAAAAAAATTCTGATTAGAAAATGTGCAAAGGACCTGAAAGACATTTCTCAAAGGAAGACATACAGATGACCAACAAATATATGGGAAAATGTTTAACATCACTAAACATTAGGAAAATTCAAATCAAAACCACAATGAGATATCATCTCACCTCAGTTAGAATGACTATTATCAAAAAGACAAAAAATAACAAATGCTCATGAGGATGGGAATAAAAAGGAACTCATACACCATCTTGGAAATGTAAATTAGGACAGCCATGTAAAACAGTATGGACATTTCTCATAGAGTTAAAAATAGAACTAGCATATGATCCAGAAATCTCACTACTGTGTGTATATATATATATGTATATATGCATCCCCATATATATGTGTGTGTGTATATATATGATAATTCTATTTTTCTTTGAATATATATATATTTCCTCTTTGTGTATGTATTTTTTTCAAAGAAAAGGAAATCAGTATGGTGAAGAGATATCTGCACTTCTGTGTTTATTGTAGCACTGTTCACAAAAGCCAAGATATGGAATCAACCTAATTGTTCATAAATAAATGAATAGATAAGGAAAATGTGGTATGTATGTATATGTATATATGTGTGTGTGTATATATATGTGTGTGTGTGTATCACATATATATACAATGTGATACTATTCAACCATAAAAAGAATGAAATCCTGTCATCCTGTCATTGTGCAGCAACATGGATAAGCCTGGAGGACATTAAGTTGAGTAAGTCAAGCACCAGGCACAGAAAGATGAATACCACATGTATTTAATTGTCCTAAAAATCACCTGACTTGACTCATTATACATTGAAGACTTACAAGACTTATCTTCTCTTTCTCTCCATTATTTCATATAACTATGAGTTCATCCAATGCTCAAGTCCTTTCATACTAATTTTCTTCCCTAGACAACAAACTAATTAAACTAAAAATTACTATGAGAAAACAGAGGCACTAAGTTTCAACTGACTTTTTCAGTGTCACAACACTTGTCAGTGACTAAGCTGGAAGGTGTATTCCTGTGGCACCAATACCCAGTCTTCTTCATATGGCCTCTTTGCCTCTCATTTCACTCGGGTATTTTAACATGCCTGCTTGAGAACCTCTATTAACTTGATTCATTAAATTAAAAGTCAGATAACTAGGATTTTATAACACTGGAGACATACAATTTAAGTATAATTGTTGTAAATTAAGGGGTTTTATTAGGGGTTTTAAAACTGCAAAGTAATTGCAGTTTTGCCATTACTTTAATTATTACTTTAATGCTGATAAGGCAACATCAACAATGTCGCATCAAGGATTTTGCCATTATGAAAGTATTTTAAACATTTTTTTCTCTAGGTGGCATACCAAAATAATAATATTAGGTCAGTGCAAAAGTAATTGGGAACACCAGCATTACAAGAATTTTTAAAAAGATATAACATCTTGGACCACAAATATTTTTGTGTTGATTAAAGTGTACATATAAACTAAGCAAAATTGTTATTGTAGTCTATTTATAATATTGTTCATTTTGTGAACACCTTTGCATCTTTGTTCTATTTTCAACTATCAGCATGAGTACACATTATCCTATACATTATTGTGCCAAAGAAGAATTTGAGAAATGCTGTTTTAATTCCAAAAAGGGAAAGTAGGGAAAATTTGCAGATCCCTGGAGGAGTTTTTAAAAAACATGAAATGTTAATGTCCTTTACTGAACTTCATGAGTAACTAATATCTTATATAAATTATAGTCTTATTTCTGATAACAATAATAATTATGTATGAAAACCTACTTTTAGTCAATTTGAACTACAAATGTTTTCATTAATAATTTACTACAAATACAGCAATATTTGTAGGGTTTAATATATTGAAATTTGAAATTATGTATATTAAATAAAGATATTGGAAAACCATTTCAATGGTAAAGGATAAATGTTATGATGCCATTTATACATATGCTTGATATTCATAGTTCTATTCATTGCATTTTTTGTCTTCTTTTTCTGTATGGTTTATTATTTAATTAAATAGCTTAATGATACCTTATTATTTTCAAACATGGAATTATTACTTATTCCTCTTTTTAAATGCCTTTAGTGATTTCTCTGCCTTTTAAAACATACACATTAGATGATTCATAATCAACTTTCAAATAATTTTATACTCACTCAATTGTAGTATAAGGATCTTGCTATGGTATAAGAAGAATTTCACCCACCGATTTTTTTGTGCTATTGTCATGTATTTTACTTTTACTTATTTTATGAGCTCAGAATACTTTGCTACTCTTTTTGCTGTAGTCAGTCAATTATTATATAAGAGGTTTAAAATGAGAAAAATGTCTTTTATGTTTTTTTTTTTT
>NW_016811115.1:569449-580136 GCF_001698545.2 Rhinopithecus bieti
TTTTTTTTTTTTTAATTTTAGCCATTTCTGGAAATCTTTTATAGCATAGCCAATTTTTTTTTCTTGGTAATATATATCTTCTACATGGAGAACTTTCTTTAACATTTCTTATACAGTATAGATCTGAAGTGAATTGGTAATAGCGTCAAACAAGTTTGTGTTTCCGGGAAAAAAAGTCTTTCTTTGGCTTTCATGTTTGAAAGATATTTTCATGGAGTAGATTTTCTAGGTTGATTTGTTTTTTCTTTCAGCACTTGAAAGACATCACTTCAATGTCTTCTGCCTTATAGATTCTGTCAAGGTGTCTGCTGTAGATTTTATCTTTGTCCCTTTGTATGTACTACGTTCTTTTCTCTAACAGCTTTCAATATTTTATTTCTTTTTAAATTTAACATTAGTTTTCACTAATTAGACTATGGTTTTGTTATGTTTTGGAGGGCGTGTGTGTGTGAATATGCATGTGTGGGTATTTTAGTACTTGTTCTGTTTTGTGTCCTCTGAGATTCTTGGATCTCTGATTTAATGTCTTCTTATATTTAAAAATGCTTGATATCCTTTCAAGTATTTCTTCTGCTTTATTATTTCTCTCTTCTTTTTCTAAGATTACAGTTGTACATATGATAAACCATTTGATACTATCCCACAGCTCATGTATGGCTTGCTCATTTTGCCTTTTACTCTCCGTTATTTTTTCCTTTTGTGTTTTTATTAGGTAATTTCTATTGATTCATATTTAAGTTTAGCCTGTTGAAGACATTCTTTCTATCTGTGATGCTGCTTAAAATTTCTTACACTTCCCTCTTCCTTACAATTTCCATTCTCTTTAAATTTCCCTGTTTATTTTATGCATGGTGTGTATTAGTAAGCATTTAGCTCAAAACCATTCAACAAGTCTCTAGGAAAGTTCCAAATTTTCCCACATCTTCCTGTCTTCTTCTGAGCCCTCCCAACTGTTCCAACCTCTGCCTATTACCCAGTTCCAAAGTCACTGCCACATTTGCAGGTTGTCTTTACAGTAGTGCCCCACTTGGCCAGTACCAATTTTCTGTATTAGTCTGTTTTCACACTGCTATAAAGATACTGCCCGAGACTGTGTAATTTATAAGAAAAGAAGTTTAATTGATTCACAGTTCCACATGGCTGGGGAGGCCTCAGGAAACTTACAATTACGGCAGAAGGAGAAGGGGAAGCAAGAACCTTCTTCATAGGGCTGCAGGAGAGGGAGAGAGAACGAAGTGGGAATTGACACTTTTAAACCATGAGAACTCACTCACTATCATGAGACCAGCATCGGTGAAACTGCCGCCATGATCCAATCACCTCCCACCAGGTTGCTCCCTTGACACATGAGAATTACAATTGAAGATGGAATTTGAGTGGAGACACAGAGTAGAATCATATCATGGTGTCTAACTTTATCTCTAGAAACTTTTACATATTAATCACAGTTATTTTCAACTTCCTGTTTCATAACTTCAACGTCTGTGTCATCTGAGTCTGGAGGTGCGAATTAGATTGTCCCTTAACAATGCAAACTGTGATATGCTTTTTGGGCATATAATACTTTTTTAATTGATTGATGTATATAATATGTGGAATGGTAAAAACTGAGGTAAATATTATTTATGCTTCGAAATAGAAACATTCCTACTAGCATATCAGTGTAGGTGATTGTGTCAATTTATTTAGCAGTTAAGCTGAGTTTGAGGGTTCTTTATGTGTTTTGTTTTTACTACAGTTAAAGTTAATAGATTTTTAAAATGTGGTATATATATACGATAGAATACCATTCAGCCTTATAAAACAAGAGATCCTCTTATTTGCAACAACATAAATGAATTTGGAGAACATTAAAGTAAAAACAAAATTAGCCAAGCACAGAAAAAAATAAAACAAAAATAATCAAAACCACATGACCTCATTGATATGTGGAATCTTAACATTTTGAACTCATAAAAGCAGAGAGTAGAATGGTGCTTACCAGAGCTTAGAGGTTTAGGGGGATTGGGGAGGTCTTGGTCAAAGAATACAAAATTTCATTTAGACCAGAAGAATAAGTCCAAGAGATTCATTGCACATTATGGTCACTATAGTCAATAACAATATGTCATATACTCAGAAATTGTTAAAAGTAGATTTTAAATGTTTTCACCAAAAGATGGTAAGTATGTGAGGTAATATATATGCCAACTAGCTTAATTTAGCCATTCTGCAATGTATACAAATATCAAAACATCATACTGTATGCCATAAATACATATAATTTATGTTTGTCAATTAAAACAATAAAAGACTCTGTAAAACTACAACAATACACTAATAAATCACTGATTTCAAATTCTCCTAGTATCATTGTTGTGCTTTCATTGCGAGTAGATTCAAAAGAGGATTTTTCTCAATGTTCTTTCTGCATTTCTCTCTGTGTTACTTCCCTCTTCCAGATATGGATTATTGTTGCTTGTTAGGAGATGCTTGTTAGCCTAGGGTGGGTGGGGGGCAGAGGCAAGGTTCTCTGTTGTACTTACTTAGTCTCCATATTATGTAAGTCTTGCGCCCCTGAGTCTAAGGAATGAGGTTTTGTCAATGACCCAGCCCCGTCTTCAGCGGCTACTTGTAATTGTCTGGACCCAGGACAATTTGCTACCTGCCCCAGGAAACAGGGGGTTTTATTCTTTTTTTTTTTTTTTTTCTGGTCACATTGGGTCTTCATCTCTGACCAGGGTTTGGCAGATTTTGCTATACCTCCTCCAGCAAGTTAAAATTTTTGTTCCTTGAAGTGGGAGAGACTTGGTTGGGCTTCATGTATTTCTTACAGCAGTAGTTACTCCTCTCTTCCGGTTGTATAGCACTAAGTTTGGCATTCTCCTGTCCTGCTCACAATCTTTCTCATGAACATCTGGTGGTAATCTGTGAAAAAGACCTTGTGAGTGGGTGCAAACTCCTTTTCTATCTGCAGCTACCAAGTAGGACCACATTTAGCCTTTTGTGATTTATTTAAAATGCTAGCAAAATTCTTTCTACCTACTTCTGTTAAGATTCTATTTTAATCTATTCTCTACCAAGGGTAAGTCCGTGCTCCCATTCTTGTATCCTTGGTTGCACTTGTCTTTCCTTAAACTTAAGCTAATCCATTATCCAGAATGCTCAGATCTCTGTTATGCAAGAAAATGTTATAGATTTTGTGAATATAATGTTTTCTCCTTTGGAGTTATTCCATTTCCCATTTCTATAATAAAGATGGAAAACAAGAGTCTCATGTATTTGATTTTCAGTAAAATTTGGGTAATTCATTTATTAGATAAATAGCTCAGTTAAGAAACATTCTTTTCTTAAAGCGACTCCTTTATTTTCTCTTTTACATTCTTCCATTATTAGTATTGCCACTAATCATCAGTGAAATGACTGTCAGACATGTAGGTAAAGACTAAACCTTACAGCCTAATAAAAATTTACAGTCAATAAAAAAAACTATTTAATTATAAATTATGGCACATAATAAGTACAGTTTTTTTAGGCAGGTTCTCACTATGTTGTTCATGCTAAACTTGAACTCCTGGATTCAAGTGGTCTTCCTGCCTCAGCCTCCCATGTAACTGGAACTATAATCACATGCCACTGGGCCTGGATAGTTTTTTTAGTGATATGAGAAATAAACAGTTAAATTCACAGCAAAACTAATTAATACAGATAAAGAGGCCAATCTTGGATTATATGACCTCCTCTTTGCTGAACCCTGGGATGGAGTACAGAAGTTTGGGGAAGGAGACACAGGGCCCACTAAGCTTCATGGTAGGAGACAGAGTTTGTGCCCTGGAAACACTTTTCAAACTTTAATGTGCATGAATATTGTACAGGGATCTCATTAAACATGCAGATTTGGATATAGAAGTCCTCTCCTGGGGCTCAGGAGAAACAGATGTTGTAGACCATATTTAGAGTAGCAAGATACTAGAGACTATTTTATTTTGGATGAAAGAAATTGTGTGTAATTATATTTTATACCAGATGAAATATATGGCTTGAGAGTACATAGAGAAAACTTCAGTATTTGCCTCTTTTTCTGTATTTGTATAAATACTGCTCTCTATTTCACAGGGTTATTAGAAGAGAAAGGATTCTTTGTGCTTAAAACAGAGTCTGGGACATACTGGATAAATAATTCATGTTAAATGGTACTAGTCAGAACATTTTGAATTAAATATTAATAATAATATGTTGACTCAATCATTGTTTTTAAGTTTATAACAATTCAAAATAGAAACTACTCATCATCACTATTTTAAGCATGGAGAATTATATGACTGAAAGATTAGGATTAGGTGATGCACTCAAACTCCCACAGGTAGTAATTGGAAAGACAAGGATTCTTCTAGAAAATCCAGGTAGTTTCACAAAAGGGTCAGAATCCTGTGCAAGTGCATAGTATTGAATTATCAAATCCAACAACTCAAAGATCATACCAGTATCAAGCATTACTAAATAAATATCAAAGCTAAGGCAATCACAGGTTCAGATGAATTAAAGGGATGTCAAAGGCCTCTCCCAAGATCCTCCATTTTCTCCAGAAAAGTGTCCCTAGGAGAGACTTCCAAAAGCACCTCATACCATAGGGAGCATTTAAATTATGAAAAATCTCCATTGTATATCTTTAGAGAGTAGTGTCACCTACATGACATTCTCTAGGGAGCCACGTCTCACAGATTTTGGGTTCTGTTGACTCTAGGTAACACTGAACCAGGGACACCTTGATAAGTGCATTTCAGCGATATCATCTCTTTTTCCTGAAAAATGTCATTAGTTTCTTTGCTTGGGGATTCAACTGACTTGGAGATTACTTCAGGTCACCGTTTTTTCTTCCTATATGCTTCTCTCCTTAACCAAGAAGTGAATGGATTACAGGACAGCTGCTTTAACTTTCTTCCCAATCCTTAAGAACTAAGCAATTTGGAGCGCCTTTATTTTTCTACAAAGCCTCCACTGACAGGAAACATTGGACAGGGAGTAGTAGGTCATAGGTTAGGTGAAAAACGGCATTACCAAAGGTGCAATCAATAGAGCAGACAGCAAGGCACACAGTGCTGGCTCAAAGCGGGGAGGTGTCACACAGGAGAAAAGGGTCATCAGAAGCCAGCAACAAAATTCTCATATACAACAGTATTAAGAAAGAGAAGCGGCCAGGCAGGGTGGCTCATGCCTGTAATCCCAGCACTGTGGGAGGCCGAGGTGGTCGGATCATGAGGTCAGGAGATCGAGACCATCCTGGCTAACACGGTGAAACCCCGTCTCTACTAAAAACACACAAAAAATTAGCTGAGCGTGGTGACAGACACCTATAGGCCCAGCTCCCCGGGAGGTTGAGGCAGGAGAATGGCGTGAACTCGGGAGGCGGAGCTTGCAGTGAGCCGAGATCGCGCCACTGCACTCCAGCCTGGGCGACTGAGCGAAATCCGTCTCAAAAAACAAACAAACAAAACAAAACAAACAAACAAACAAACAAACCAAATGGAAGCAGTGCTTTGGATCGTGTAAAAGTTTTCAATCATTTCTGATGAAGGGGAGGTCAATCGCCATGCACCTTGCTTGGGCCTTACTGCAGGCTGAAGCTTCTAATTGGTAGCAGCTGCCTAGGAGCAAGGCACCTAGTCTGGGGTAAACAGCTGTAAACCTAAGCAGATTTGGGCTTCAACAGGCTCTGTAAGAAGGGAAAGTTGGGCTGTTTATTGAGATCAACCAAAATTATACAATGTTGAAGGAAAAAACTTTCTATAATTTCATTTCCATTAACTTATTTATTTAAATATTCTAGTTTGCCTACTATTTGGCACAGTCAATTCTGTTTCCTATGGCATCTCTTTACCCAATAGTTTTCGGATTGTGCTTAGTTGCCTGAGCAGAATTGTGAACTCACCCTGTATAAAACCAGTACCATCAAGTCGAACTACTCTGCATGTGGAAGAATTTCTCTCTCATCTAGTGGTTAGTTTAAATTCAGTGGTTTGATTGTAGCAGCACATTTTACATCATAACCTGAAATGTTAATGCAGGTAGGACACTGTGCTTCTTGTTGGTAAGGTATGATGAAAAATGAATGAAGTGGGATTGATTTTGAAGGCTACATGTACCTGGAGATTATTAGGAAACTACATCAGGAAGAGGTACCTTATATTTTGCTGAAACTGAGGAACAGTGAAACTCAGCATTTCCAGGAATTGCACAAATATATTCTGAAATGTGCAGATTAATAAAACTGTTTGATAAAATGTTGACTTCTCTCAAAACAACTCTCACAAAACCAGCAGCAAATCTCACCAGAAAGTGTGCAGGATGATGTTGGCTTTACCCAGTAAAGCATCATCTGTATTCTACTGCGTGATGAAAACAAGCAACAAACAAAAGCAAAACACACATTGGTATTGATTTAGCATGTCATGTAGCCTTCCAGATTATTTGGCATTCTGCTATAAACAGTCTACTAGAGTCTAGGGATGTTGACATCTTTGCTTATTTTTTGAGACCATTGAGAGAGAGATATTTCAAGATTTTGGATACTTGTAAAGAAGTTATAATTAATTGCTTATTTTTTATAATGTTTATAGTCACAAGTTTCTAAGAATGCTGAGTTTTCACTGTGGCTTATCCATTTCTTTTCTTGTGACTTTGTTCATCAAAAATTCCATTTAGTTCATGATTATGATTTGTAATTTTTACCAATGACATTCTTTCTCATCTTCACTTTTGTCTTACTCTATTTGCTACCACAATAAGATAAGATAAAGAGTTTTGATAGCAACTACAGACATGTGTTATCCATAGACTTCCTGTGAAGCGAAAATATGTCAGGGGCAAAAGAATGTTTATAGTAAAGATTGGCAAACATTTTCTGTAAAGGGACGGACAGTAAACATTTGAGGCTTTGTGGACCACATGGTCTACTGCAACAACTAAACTCTGCTGTTATAATAGAAGAGCTTTCATAGACACTATGTAAACAAATTGATGTGTCTGTTTTCAGAAAAAAAGAAAAGTGTATTTAGAATAACAGGCAGTGGGCCAGGCTTGGCTCACTGGTCATAGTTTTCTACCCTCTGATTTATAAGTAGCTGCTTATTTTTCAGACTCAATTTTATTACAGTCCTGAGTATTCCAACAAGTGTTTCTTTTACTGGCAGCTCTAATCCATTGCACACTGGTATATCCCCAGAAAGGTTCAGTCGTATTTCCTCATTTTTCTTTCAAGGTACAGAATTTGAAAAAGAATTCAGTGGTAGGCCAGAGGAAAAACCTGTGTTCGTAGGAGATACAAACAGAAATCATGATGCTTGATGAGGAAATTTTCTCAGATTTTGCTAGGGCTGATGTTCGTCATTCTCCCATGCAGAGATAGCTATGCTGAAATTTCATCAAGTTAGGGATCTTTTTACTGAGTTGCTCTACCAATATATGCTATGTCCAATGATTAAATCAAGAACCATAATTAGCAGGTGCAGTGGAGAAACAAACTACTGATTTCAGATAAGTTCAATGCACCATGTAAACACCATAACTGATGCTGCATACTTCAGCAAAGGAAGAAGAAATTTTCCTTATTTTTCTTGAAATGAGCCAGAACAAGGGTCAAGCAACCTTGGAATGCGTAAGCCACCAGCACCAGCCTGTCCAAATCCGGGCTTCTTGTCAGAATCTCCTGGGTAAAATAAGTATCTTGTGATCTTTAAGAATCAGGATCTCAGAAGAGACATCAGGAAGCCCTGTTTTACAGGTGATTCTTATGCAGCTGTTCTCTGGTCAGGTATTTGAGAACAAGGGTCAAAGCATCTAGAAGAGAAAGCATGTTGTAGAAGAGAAAGCTAAATCTGAGAGGTTAACAGTTTACCCTCATCTCCCAACTGTTCCATGACAATCAGAACCATATTCTTCTGACCAAGTTTCTTTCCACTCCGTTAGCCACTTGTTTAAGATCATGATATTCTTACTAGAACCCTCACCACTATGATGTGAGCTGGGTTTTCCCAAAATTACTTTCTGTGTCTTTCTATTGCAAATCTCTAAACTCACTTTTAATGTAGTGGTCTCTTACTGTAGTTATACTTTCTTCTTCAAATGATTTCTCCTTAGTAGAAATCGTATCTATTGTCCAAGATCCAACTCTAATCAACCTTCTTCCAGGAGGGCTTTCTGAGGCTTTTGGAATCAACACTAATATTTATTCATTTATTTTTTCTGACGGCCTAGAACATTGATCACCTAATCAACTTGATTAAATTAATTTACATATCAATTTCTAGTTGGGTATTTTGAGCTGTTTCCCTTGAGGACAGGGGTCTTGTCATATACTTCATATGAATCATCTATAGTCAAAAGTGCTGACTCCATAGAAGATCGAAACCTATTCAGAGAATTATGTTTAGAAAAATTATTTTGTGTCAGAATAATTTAGGAGATATGGTATAATGACCTTCACTTTGAAATGAATCATACAATTTTTATAGGCCACAGGCATAATGGTGAATAACTGGCAGACAGACAACATCATGCCCTTCGTTATTGGATGTGTGTGTGTGTGTGTGTGTGTGTGTGTGTGTATTACAGTGTTCCCCTATAATCTTATTTCTTAGTGTGAATTAGGCCATCCTTCACATAGGAAAATTGCCTCATACTATGCCCTTTCATGTCACACAAGTGGAAGTAGAAAAAGTTATCATTTAGTGCAGTTCAGAAGTATGCTGCAGCACTGATTGTGAAAGAAGTAAATTGATGTTTGCATAAATTTCCCTAATTTAAGCTCTTTTTCATCAGACCAAATGCTAGAGGGATTTTGTTGGTGGTATTGTCTGATCTAGGTATTCAACCTCAAACCCCAAACTCACCTGTAGAATAACTTGTGTTCTGGCATTAGAAAGAATAGTTTAGGTGTTTGTATATTTTAGAAAATACTGCATATATTAACAATTACTGATCTTTAACAAAATTGGAGTCTAATAAAACTAAGAGTATCTACAATGTGCATATAGTAGGATTCTGATTAAAGAAATTTATTGGTGTCTTTCTATATTTCAAGGACTGTTAATTTTTATTATATCTATTATGCCATTTAATATAATCCTCCCAACAAACCTGGATGATTGTCATTATCCCTTCTACTTTGCAGGTTAAGAACCAGATACACAGATTAGATCTGTGACGAGTTCATATTCATAATTTTATTTAAATAGTTAACTTTAAACTTTTCTCCTCTGCCCACCCTTCTCACTATACCACAGTAACAACACATACGTATATATACAATCAGTTTTTATTAAATTAATGTTGTTACAAGCTATAATAAATTGATACTATATCGATGTTATGTTTAAGCACATCATGTAAATTTTACATATTTTTGAAATTTTTTGAATCTATGGTTCAGTTATTAAAACTCACCTGTGTCGGGAGATGTTTCCTCTAAATTGTCAATCTTAGTTTTCATCATATCCTCTTCAAAAATGTACTGTTCATCAACACTTCACCACTTTCCGGAAAAGATATTTGTTGTCAGGTTTTATTTATTTTATGATGTCAGTACTATAACGAGTATATGTATATCTCATCACTGTACATTCTGAAAATAGCAGAAATTTGCCCACCAAACTATTTGAAACACTTTTTAAAGATTCTGACTTTTGCCTTTAACTTATTATAAATCATTAAGAGTTTTTCTTCATTTCATAAATTGAAAAAGTCAGTGACTAGATAGGAGGACACATATGATTTGTTTCAACAAGAACATGAAATCTCACTTTCCTTTGATTAATGTTCTATTGTTTATTTGGTGGTTTTTTTGTTTGTTTCTTTTTACTTGAAAACCATTGTATTTTAAAATGAAGTACAGCCGGGCTGGGTGGCTCATACCTATTACCCCAACACTTTGAGAGCCCTAGGAAGGAGGATCCCTTGAAGTCAGGAGTTCAAGAGCAACTGGGCAATGAAGTGAGACTCCATCGCTCCAAAAAAAGAATAAACAAAAGAATAAGCTGAGATTGATGGCATGTGTGTGTAGTCCTAGCTACTCTGGAGGGAGGCTGGAGTCAGAAGATCGATTGAGCCCAGGATTTAGAGGTTACAGTGGGGTATGATTGTGCCAATACACATCAACCTGGGCAAGAGAGCAAGATCCTGTTTCAAAAATATAAATAAATAAGAATAAAACCAAGTGCGTTATTTTTATAGAGGCTATTCTCCCAAATTTGTCAATTACAAATAAAATCTAAATCACTGAAACATGGTTGTTTTGGTGCTCCCATGCTCTGCAAATACTCAACAGTCATTCAAGTCATCACCTTTTGTTAGAATTAGCAATGTACTAAAACTACATGAGGAAAATTTGGAGTCAGCTGCTCCAAGGGTCCATATCAAGATTTACAATTTATGATTATAGCATTTTACACCAAAGTGGAGCTTCTGAATTAAAGTGCAAAAATAGCTAAGATGTAAAAATAACATATAGTAAGAGAATACAGATCAAATTATTAAAGAGATAATATAATTGTTGAATTAATAATTACATGTTTGTGTTCTTAATATGTACTTTTGACTTAATGCAATTGTTAGACTTACCTCCAAAATACTCCTTTTAAATAAATAAAGCAATTCGTCTAGGTACTAATATTACTTTAATAATTTTAAATATTTTAAAATAGATTTTATATAT
>NW_016811115.1:580260-589521 GCF_001698545.2 Rhinopithecus bieti
AATTTTTAAATATTTTAAAATAGATTTTATATATCAAATATAATCAAATGGCTTCAACTTTATTGTAAATGAATCTCTGGAATAAATAATTTTTTTTCTGTATTTATCGTTTCCTCAAATGTCAAATAAACAGAATTCTAGAAAAAAAGGAAAATCTATGAAATTAAATTTTCTGCTTAGTTGAGGGCATTGGGTGTATACCTGCAGTAGTGGAATAAATACAAATTAACCTTTGGTAATTTGACGTCTAGACTGTTTCTCAAGTTGGATACTTATGCCTAGAAGTCTTTGACAAATAAGCTGATGAGTTTGAAGTGACACTTTTTGGGTTTTTAGTTGTTTTGTTTTGATTTGGTTTTTAATTAGATATACTTCAGTAGGATTTTAATATAAAATTATATTTTCTCTCATCTTAAATTATACCATATTAAATAGTCAGATAACTCAAATATTCACCATTGTTTGATCCATTCAGTTAATATTGCAAGCTCAAACTCATTACATTCTGTCCACTTTTGACCCTTCTAGAAGTCTTAAGTTGATATCCTGACTGTTCAGAGACAGAAGTGGGACATGATTCTGATTCTCAGATGCCTGCTTTACTCTATTGAAATCCTACTTCCTTTTCGGTGTTACAGTGAAGAAGTAACAGGAAGTGTGGTGAGAAAAGGGACTTGTGGCGCTATACTTAACTGGTTCTTAAATCTCTTTCTCAGTTGTTACTGCCTCTATGGCTGACCCAGCTGACCCTTGGTGCCTTTTCTGTGAGCTTGTTCTTTCCTGTAGCTCTTGCTTGAATGCTTTGAAGTGCTCTATAAGTAATTCCGTTTTACAGACTGTCTTGAGGGTGTTCCAGCTACGAGCCAATATTTTCACATTTTTTTCAGGTCTAACAAATAGAGTATAACCCCAGAGCATGTTGGTATTGAGATCCTCTACCCACAAGGCAGCACTAACCCAGCCAACTTCTTCAGGAGTCCATATTTTTCATAAAGAGATCAAACCTCCTTGATATGCTAAACCTTGGGATAACCATTCTGCTTTTTTCCCCTATCTACACCATACCATGATTTTCCAGTGCCTTTCTCCTACACGTCTTGGCGCAAGACCTAATCAGCAGGCTCATTGCCAAAGAAGATGTCCAACAGTTATATTCCCAATCTTTAATAGGGATTCTCCTTGAATCAAAATGTTTTGCTTTTCTTTCAAAATGTAGGTCTTACATATATCCAAGGACATTTGCAAAGACCGTAGGGAGGAGAAGGTGGCTATCTGTGTCCTACTATATCAGCTTGGTTTAAAGGTAGGTTCTCAGTGAAAGGTGGGTTGGTTGTAAACTGTAGCCTCCTCTAAGCTGCACAGGTGTACAGATCTATAAACATATGACTTTTATTTACCCTTGGTACTCAACCTTACTTTTCACACAAGTTAAGATGAATAATGCAACAATTAGCCAAATTGCTCAGAGTGAGAAAACTTGTTCTGACATCACTGGCATTCCTGTTTTGCTCTCTTTTCAACTTTAATCAAATTCACTTTCTCTAATTCAATACTCTGGTGAATTTCAGGCCTTTTATCAAAAGGGCAACAGATCTGGTCGGATATTAAATATTCTGATGTTATATATTTGTTTAGATGTTAAATTCTCCCATATGTTCACCTTTTTAGAGACATTTTTTCTTAACTATCATGTTCAAGGTTTTCTGTCTTTATAAAGTTTAGGTAACAGAAACAGGTAGTTATAATTTACTTGGGTAGGAGCCTTTTAAATAAGCCTAGTTTGCCCTTATTCCCAGCTCTCATATTCACCTGAGGAGGATGATAAGAAGAAACAGGTCCCTTTTTCTTTTTTAAAAAATGAACAAGTAAACAAAACTCTCTTCCCAGTCCCATTATCTTAGCAAAGACCCTTCCTGCGTCTCTTCCTCTGCCTTTCACATTTCATCACAAAAATCAGATGGTACTTCAGCAATGTTATCTCTTAGAGTTTCTAGTTCTTAAAGACCCCAAAATCCCACTCTAAGTCCTAATCCTGAAAAGGAAGCATTTCAACAAATTGCAAAAAGAATTGGTAGCATTTCCACAAATTGCAAAAAGAATTGGAGAGGCCTGTGGGAAAACATGAAACCGGAAAAAGTGAACTCAACCACGAATAAGACAAGGAAGTCTGGATTTGTGAGAACCTTATGAATTAAGGAATCCAATCTAGAGCAACTGTAAGTGTCCAAGTGTCTTTGAAAGGTAGTATTTGGATTAGGATAATTATTATGATTAAATGCATATAGTTTGCAGAAATTTATCACATCAATTGATTTTATATACACATATTAGAAAATTCAAAAGTTAAGAAAACATCACATTTGCGTAGAACTTCAACAAAGAATGTGAAATACTATTTATGCCAAATTACCATGTTGTACAATAGTTATTATGCAAATAACTAAATACAGACTAATTTAATTTACGACATTGCATCAATATATTACATATGTAAATATGTCTAGTGATATCACAGTTCCACTCCGGAACAATCAGCTAGTTCTAAAGCTAGGTACCTGCTTCCAATTTCTAAACAACAGAGAAAATGTAGTCTGAATAAAGTCAAGCCACTTTCAGAGGATTTAGCATTCATATGCTTCAATGCTAATTATATTAGTACTAAAAGAAGAACGAAGTTTTTTTTTTTTTTTTTTAATATGGCAATTATATAAGAGAACTGTTTCTAGCAGGAACTAAAATGTGGCATCTGATCCAATAGGTGCCATCTGATTCTATAAAATCCCTTGGATTCTAATAATTTAAACTTAAGACATTTTTCAAGATGTCATGTAAATCATAACACATTGAAAACCTTTATCTACTCAATATGTTTATCTGCCTCAATCAGAAAAATAAAGTCAAGCTACTAAAACTATGCCCCAAAGAGTTAAGAAAACCAATTACTAAATTCTTAGGCTTACAGGATAGTACATTTTAAAAAACAAACAATTCACTGAAAAACAGAAACTCAAGCTATGCATCAAAGAATAAGAAACCAATAACTAACAAAAAATCTTCAGTTGGCAGGATAACAGACAAGAAAAAACAACAACAATTTGCTGAGATGCTGAAACTCCCTTCCCTTGTGAGATCAAGAAAAAAGGACCGACATCAGTTGACACCAGGATGTTCCGCTGGAGTTTTCTGATGTCATAGCCTGAATTCCACTAAATGCTTCATATCAACTCCCCCTTAAATTTGCACATGTGACCCATGAGTTTGCATGCCTGTGCATGCCCCAAGGATTTCCAAACCTTCCACCAATCACGCACTAATGCCAGTATCCACCTGTTAAAACTTTTCTAATAAAAATACTGCCTTAAAGATAGTGCAGGAAGACAGGTTTAGCTTGACACTCCTGCCTCTTTGGGACTCGCCTTGCAGTCTGAAGCTTTTATTTTTCTCTAAAAGGAAAAAGAAGCTGGTGTCATAGTACTGGCTTCTAGCACATTGGGCAGTGAGCCCTCATTGTCTCTGTGACACTATCATTTGAGAATGTCTCATCTTTATTGATTTTTTCTAATATTAAGCCACATATGATATGCCAGCACAGGCAGAAGTTTGCTTTTGTGCTAAATCTTGAAGGGCTAATCATCCCCTCATGGCCCACATCATCCCTTTCTAACTTACCAGACAAGTTCAGGGATAAGACATGGGAAACTGCCACACAAACAATTATATTAGTTCTCTATTGCTATATAACACAATACCAAAGCTTATCAACCTGAAACAACACAAATGTATTATCTGATAGTTTCTGTAGGTTAGAAATTCACACTTGGCATGATCAAGTTTCAGCAGGTGAAATTGAGGTGCTGGTCAGGTCTGAAGTTTTAATGAGATTCTGGGGGTTCTTTTCCTTGAAACTCACTGGTTGTAATGAACATGAAATCCTGCAATTAGATGACAGAGGCCCACGTTTTCATGCCAGCTCTTGACTAGGTACTTCTCCCTTCTCCTAGATTCTTTCCACATTTTCTTGCTATGTGGCACCCATCAGCAGTTCAAAATCTGCACATTTACTTTCTTTCAGGCCTGAGTATATCTCTGTGATTTTCTATTCTTCTACTAGCTGGAGGAAACTCTCTGCTTTGAAGACGTTTGTGGGATTAAATTGGGCCCATCCAGATGATATCCTTGTTTTAAAGGCAACTGGTAAGTAAGCTGAATTATATGGGCAAAAAAAAACTTTTATCATAAAAGTCATATAAATTACAATACAATAAAAGTCATATAATTGCAAGATTAATGCCCAGAAGGAAAAGTAGCTTTGAGAGCTGCTTTAGAATTCTGCTTACTACAACAATATATTAAAGCTGCTTTATAATAGGCAAATATTAACAACTTTTAAAATACATCTTTCTATGTCTTTCCCCAGAGTGAACCATTTTAACAATTCCTTATATTTTCTTGATGAAAATGTACCCATTCCTTATATTTTCTTGATTAAGATGTAGCCTGTTAATTTTTTTCTTAAAGATTTCTACTAAATGTGGTGATAAAAGCAGTTAAGTGGAGGTTTTCCAATGGGCAACAAGAAAGAATAGCTGGAGTGAGTTCTAAAAATTGGGAGTCTTTTCTAGTTTTACGAACTTTGGCTCTTGATGATTAACATGTACATTAGCTATTCTTTATAGGCATAGGTAATGTTCATTGGTCCAAGGCAGCAAACATAGTGCATTTGACTATTATCAATATGTGATCATAATTGGCTCTATGCTGTGCTAATCAATGTCAAGCTAATTGATCTCTCTTTTCACATGTAAATATTGCATTATTTTATTTACAGATTCTTTTAAGGCATACAAACAGATGGCCTGATTTAGAAAGCTTTGCCTTATTTAGGAAAATTAGGATCTGTCCAGATGGACTTGCAAGCTTCATTGCCAATATTATACCTTTACCATATGGACAGGAAGATTTATGGCAGGAGAAATTATGTTTCGCTTCACAATTTAACACAGATAATGTTTGATTACTTGTTCATCCTCATTAATTCTTGTTGTTAGGGAACAAGGGAATGGGAAATCCTATAAATAAAGTATTAAAATAGTCATTTCAAGATGCCTTCCAAGTTCATAATTAGCAATTGGCATATTAGCACTTTACCATTTTTTCAAGCTTATAAAACTTGAAAAAAAAATTAAAACAAGTTAAAGATATAAAGACGGTTATCAACTTCTAAAAAAACTGTACACAGAATTCTAACGCTTACCAATTTATAGAGTAGGAACACTCACAAATACGACCTAGAATTGATGATAACATAGTCCAGGCACAGTGTCAAATCACTCATAACCTGTAAAATCTCTTATAACCCGTAAACGAGTCCCTTGGGTAACTAAATTATAAATTTGTTGCTGCAAAGAGGAAAGAGCAAATTGTCTCTTGGTTACAATAATTGCTTTTTAAAAGAGAAATGGATTAAAAAATGCTTTTCTTAAATGTAACTCTCACCAACATTTTATATTTTAATAAATGTTTAAAAATTGTATTTGATTGAAATCTGAAGTGTCTCTAAGCAGCTCTTGTGGAGAGGAAAGGCCATTTTCTAGTTCATTGCAGACCATCTTTATTACATCATTATTGAAGGTCATCTGTGTCACAAATATGTCACCCTGGTCATAAAAGAACAAAGCCTGTGCCATTTATTATAACTCATCCTCAAGTTAGGAAAAAAATATTAAGCCTTGAGTTCTTAGCAATTGGTCATAAGTATAATTTCAAGACAAATAAGCTTTAATGTGAAGTTAAATTATTTGACATAATTTTAGAATTTCTATTTGGGTTATGTGACCATATCACTTATTCAATTTCTTTATTTTAAGGTTAAATTATTATTAAAGAGTGTGGAGAAGCCAATGTCAAGAACCGCTTGTCTTCAAGAATAAAACTATTTAATACTAAAAAAATTATTTCAATAGTTTTGGGAGAACAGGTAGTTCATTATTACGTGGATAAGTTATTTAGTGGTGATTTATGAGATTTTCGTGTACTCATCACTAGAGCAATGTACACTGTACCCAGTGTGTAGTCTTTTATGCCTCATTCCTCTCCCTAGTTCCCCCCAATCCTGAAGTCCATTATATTGCTCTTATGCCTTTGTGTCCTCGTAGCCTAGGTCCTATTTAAAAGTGAAGGAATAAAATACTTGGTTTTCCATTACTGTGTTATTTCACTTAGAATAATGGTTTCCAACTCCATCCAGGTTGCTGCAAATGCCATTATTTCATTCCTTTCTATAACTATTCCATGGTGTATACATACCACATTTTCTTTATCCACTTGTTGGTTGATGGGCATTTAGGCTTGTTCCTTATTTTTGCAATTGCAAATTGTGCTGCTATAAACATGTGTGTGCAAGTGTGTTTTTCATATAATGACTTCCTTTCCTCTGGGTATATACCCAGTAGTGGGATTGTTAGACCAAATGATAATTATTTTTGTTATTGAAGGAATCTCCATACTGTTTTTCATAGTCGTTGTACTATTTTACCTTTCCACTAGCATTGTGAAAGTGTTCCCTTTTCATGACATCCATGTCAACATCTGTTATTTTTTGATGTTTTAATTATGACCATTCTTGCAGGCATAAGGTGGCATCTTTTTGTGGTTTTAATTTGCATTTGTCTGATAATTCATGATGCTGAGCATTTTTTTCATATGTTTATTGGCCATTTGTATATCTTAATTTGATCATTGTCTATTCATGTTCTTTGCTCACTTTCTGATGAGTTTGTTTCTTTCTTGCTGATATTTTTTAGTTCCTTGTAGATTTTGGATATTAGTTTATTGTCGGATGCATAGTTTGTGAATATTTTCTCCCACTCTGTGGGTTGTCTGTTTATTCTGCTGATTTTTCTTTTGTTGTGCAGAAGCTTTTTAGTTTCATTAGGTTCCAACTATTTATTTTTGTTTTTGTTGCATTTGCTTTTGGGTTCTTTGTCATGAAGTCTTTGCCTAAGCAGATGTCTAGAAGAGTTTTACTGACATTATGTTCTATAATTGTTATGGTTTCAGGTCTT
Source organism: Rhinopithecus bieti (assembly GCF_001698545.2). Classification (NCBI taxonomy): domain Eukaryota; kingdom Metazoa; phylum Chordata; class Mammalia; order Primates; family Cercopithecidae; genus Rhinopithecus; species Rhinopithecus bieti. The sequence continues at coordinate 587,325 of NW_016811115.1, forward strand.
AGATGTAAGATTTTGATCCATATTGAGTTGATTTTTGTATAAGGTAGAGATAAGGGTCCAGTTCTATTCTCCTACATGTGGCTTGCCAATTATCCCCCCACCTTTCCTTGAATAGAGTGTCCTCTCCCTACATTATGTTTTTGTTTGCTTTGTCAAAGATCAGTTGGCTCTAAGTATTGGTCTTTATTTCTTGGTCCTCTATTCTGTTCCATTGATCTATGTACTCCTTTTTATACCAGTACTATGTTATTTTGGTAACTATACCTTTGTAATATAGTTTGAAATCAGGTAATGTGATGCCTCCAGATTTTTTCATTTTGCTTAGACTTCATATGGCTATGTGGGGTCTTTTTTGGTTCCATATTTTATATTCTTGAATAAATGGTGTTTTAAAACAATCTCATGAAACTTTGAGATAGTTAAGCAAGTTCTGAAATGTGCATATTACAAAATATATACAAAATATTCTAACTTTCTTAAGCTGGTTTTTCTATAAGTTAAATATCTGAACATAGTTTTTTGAACTGAGCAAAGAGAATATTTACAAGTTTGAAAGAAAGTGAACAGAGTAAAAATAAAGACACGACTCAAAGGAAGTAAAGAAGTATTTTACATCTGTGAAATATCCCAGACTCATCATTTAATAAGTATCTCTAAAAGAAACCTAGTGGAAATGTTTTCATGTGGGCTACCTGCTGAACTATAGCATCCTAATGCACATTTATAATCATTAGATAAATTAATTTTAATAATTTATTAGTGCTAATGGTTGTATCAGACACTACTGATGTCTTGCCTGTCCAGCAGCCCTTCTCTGATTCAATTTAGGTAGCAATGTGCCGAGTTCAAAGAAATTAATAATAACTTAAACCAGTTGCTATAGTTTGGATGTTCTTCCATCTAAATCTCATGTTGAAATGCAATCCCCAATATTGATGGTGGGGCATGGTAGGATGTGTTTGGTTCATGGGGGCGGATCCTCCATGGCTTGGTGCTGCCCTCATGATAGTGGGTTCTTGATATCTTGTTTAAAAGTGTGTGGCCATTTGTTTTTTTGACATGATTAATATGTTGTCTTTGTTTTCAGGGTTTTTAATGACCACAGCAAACAAGCATGCAGCTTACCGCTTGAAAGGGTCTTGCTTCACCCAAGCTGGATTGCAGTGGCCTTTTGAGGCTTACTACAGCCTCAAACTCCCAGGCTCAAATGATCCTCAGCCTCCCAGTGGTCTTTTGTAGACAGCCTGATGGAGTCTCATGGCACAAGAAGATTAAAACAATGTCTCCAATTTTAATAAATTTCTGCAATCCAAAAAAAAAAGTGTGGCACCTCTGTCTGCTCCCCTCACACACACATACTTTTCTTCCACTCTTTGTGTGATGTGCCTGCTCCTACTTCACCTTCCACCATGAGTAAAATCTCCTTAAGGCCCTCCAGAAGCCAAGCAGATGTCAATGTCATGCTTCCTCTATAGCCTGCAGAACTGTAAGTCAGTTAAACATCTTTTTAAAAAGAAATTACCCAGTCTCAAGATTCTCTATAGCATTGTAAGAATTTCTTAATAGACCAATTATGACTGTCTCATCAAACTTTGTCAGTAACTACTCAAAAAAATGGATATATGTATTGGTGTCAGCCAACAAGACACAATGAGTCATCTGCCAAGAACCTCTAGACAGTAGTTTTTCTCCATGACACAGAGGTGTAGAAAAAGAAAGAACAAAAACAAACAAACAAACAAAAAACACCCAAAATCTCTTTGTAGCAAACTTTGCTCCTTACTTTTGGTGTTGCTGTCATGTGAGGAAGTCATGACTGTTTAAGCCTCTGTAGGCATATTAAGGTCAGATGGAGGTGAGAGTCAGCTATCATGCTGGAGAGAGCCAACGGGAAGGATTGAGTGAGCCTGGGGTCTTGATATTACTGACGACAAATGCAGAGTAATCTGCCTCTAAACTGTGACTTAAATAAAGTACAACACGAATGTTCTCATTGGTTTAAGCCAAAGTTAGTGGGTTTTCATCTTAAGTGATATTGTGTTTTGTGGAATCCTTTAAAAACTCCAAATTTTCCATTTACTAGGATAGTTGACTAACTACAATGTGTGATTATTTCAGATTCCCACATTAAAAAGTCAAAAAAACAAAAAATATTTTAATTTTCACTTCTCTTCTTTTTTTTTTTTTTTTTTTTTTT
>NW_016811115.1:592197-607176 GCF_001698545.2 Rhinopithecus bieti
CCAGGATGGTCTCGATCTCCTGACCTCGTGATCCGCCCGTCTCGGCCTCCCAAAGTGCTGGGATTACAGGCTTGAGCCACCGCGCCCGGCTCACTTCTCTTCTTTTGACACTAGAAATTATTTTCTTTCTGAACCTTGTTCGTGTCAAATCGTGTGAAGTGCTACTTAGTACAGCAGCCTAGATCATGTAAATAGAGATTTTCAGTCATAAGGCTCAAGGTAAGAATCAGAAATCTGTATTCTATTAAGACTGGGAAGAAAAATAGTTACAAGTTCCTCAGACGGTTGGTACTTTAGCCTATTATAAAGCAGTATCACATGTGTGGCAGGACCTCAGATTCAGGTGGTATCTGTAAGAGCAGGGCATAAAGAAACACAATATTATTGTTATAGTGAAACATCTAAATGTTCACATGAAAAGGGATAAAGACCATAAATCAGCTCAGGCCATTTCATATTTTTCCACCAAATAATTTTATAAAAGAGTATTCAGAACGTGTTGGACTTTTGCATTTGGAATAAGAAATTGTGGACTATATTAACCTGAGTCCTGCTTTATTGTAAAATCTACTAATAATATATGTTTATTGAAAACTTAAGTGTATCATATTATGTTATAATAGAAGAAGCAATTGGCCAGGCACAGTGATCTGTAATCCCAGCACTTTGGGAGGCTGACGTGGGAGGATCATTGGAGCCCAGAAGTTCAGGAGCAGTCTGGACAGCAAAGTGAGACTCTATCACTACAAAAAATGAGCCAAGCTTGCTGGCATGTGCTTGTGGTCCCAGCTGCATAGAAGGCTGAAGAAGGAGGATTGATTGAGCCTGGGAGATTGAAGCTGCAGTGAGGCAGGTTCACACCACTGCTCTCCAGTCTGGGTGACAGAGTGAGACCCTGTCTCTAAAGAAAAGGAAAGGAATCACGATCACATGATGAACTGTATTCTGGTCTATATGCTGGTCTGTGTGATAAGAATACAATATTCTACAGCAGTATTCTCAAACTTTGGCCTAAATCAGACTTACATGGCGGTCTTGTCTATATACAGATTTGCTAGGCCCACCCCCTAAATTACCAAGTTAGTAGCTCTGGGGTGGGTCTCTGGAATTTGCATTTCTAACAAACGCCCAAGTGATAATAATACTGCTATCAGTTTAGCAACCACACTATAGTCCACAAACTTTGTCTGTAAAGAAGAAGATACCAAACATTTTAGGCTTATGACCCAAGTTGAGGAATTTTTCACAACTTTCTCAACTCTGCCATTGTAGCTCAAAAGCAGACATAGACAATATGTAGACTAATGATCATGGCTGCATTCCAATAAATATTTACTTACAAAAAATATTCATGAGGCTGGATTTGGCCCACAGCCGTAGTTTTCCAATCTCTGCTCTAGAGCAGGATTTTTCAACCTCGGCATTATGGACATCTTGGAATGGATAATTATTTGTTGTGAGGAGCTGTTCTGTGCATTGTAGCAAGTTTAGCAGCATACTTGACCTCTACCCACTAGATTATACAAGTATCCCCCTAGATGTGACAAGCAGAAAGTCCTCATACTTTGCCAAATGTCTCTTGAGGGACTGCCCCTAGTTGAAAGCTAAAACTCTGGAAAGAAATAGGTATTAAAAAAAATTAGTATGTTGTGATAGAAAACAGGTGAAGCCAGATTCCAAAGAAAGGGAAATCTGAACAACCTGAGTGAACATTTCTGATTCTCTGTTTATCATGACTTCTGGCAGATATTCCTCTGGAAACCAAACTATCAAGTTGGGGCCAATTTCGTGACCTATCAGAAAGTTGAATAAAACTGTTATTTTGAAAGCTTCTGAAAATTCAGATGTAAGGTGCTTGCTTCAAAGCAATATCCGGTTGCTGGTGTCATGCTAGACTATTACTGACTTCGGTAAGGATGGTACCATGTTCAAGAGGCCAAAAAAGAGACCTGGAGACAGTAAACAAGATAGAGGGTTTATTAAGGGGACTTAAATCCAGGGCAGTCCAGTGGCGGCAGGCGGGATAGGAGAACTGCAACCACTTACAGAAATGCAGTTTATATACCATTTTCATTTAGCCCTCTCCCCCTAGCAACCTCTATTTAACCCAGAAAGAGGGCTGTCATCCATTCTACAGCCTGCATTCCATGGGACAGGCTGAGAATTTAGGTGTTCCTCAAAGATAAAGAGTGAAGCCTTGTGTTGGCCATTTCCAAATTCCTAAGCTCAGAATTCCAAACACACATTCCTCTTAGACCATAGGGTCATTCTCAGTCAGGTGCATATGCCATACATCTAGGTGATTTATGAGATAGACACCACCAATTACATATTTTCAAGGGTGTATATACTGGTTAGTGGGTCAACTGGTAGAACAGACTTATCTTTTAAGTATAGGGAGAACAGACTTGTGCCACTGAGTCCATGCAGGTTACAGAGAGTCTAGCTACTCACATTCTCTCAGCAGCATCAACAGTGATTTGCAGTGTAGGACCAAGGTGAGGTTTCTTAACATGTGGCTCTTTAGAGCAGCATCAGCACCCCCTGGGAGCTGGTTAAAACACAAGTTTTGGGTATTTACTCCCTACCTACTTAATCAAACAATCAGGATTTGGGGCCTAACAATCTGTGTTTTAGTTTTAACAAGCCCTCCAGGTGATGCTGATGTATGGTAAAGTAACAATCACCATTCCCATTTTCACCTGAAAACAGAAATGTCTTAACTCCCGCTCTTTCTTCCCCTCCAAAATCCATAAAAAGAGAGGCCCAGCTTGCCAACTGGATTTCTGCTTTCCAATGATTATTGAGCTGCCACGGCCAGATAAATCCTGAATAACCTGAACTGCCAGATGTTGAGAAACTTTTATTTGGGGAAGTGAGTAAGCAGAGGAAGATTACAAGCCATTTAATGTGGGCATAGTTACTGGCAAGATAGAAATTAAGCTGAGGTAGAACAGGTGGCTATTATAGCAGCATAACAATTAATGGGAGAAAAAACATCAAAAAGTCAATTTAGGTATAACAAAACTCTAAAGGGCTGAAGACCACTCTCAAAACATCTCTGGAGCTAACGAACACAATTCCTAAATATAAAGAAGTAATAGAGAAATTGAAAATGAAACTGTTTCTCATTAAAAGATCACTCAATTAGGTGTATGAATGACTATATCATCTAAACATAAACTGAGTCTCAATATTTAAACATCCTCCAATGCTTTTAATGATTTTTGGTTTAACAGTTTCCATGATTGCTACTGGGTAACACGTCTGAAATTCCACAGTGCATTTCCAGAAAGCTCACCGATGAAGTCATTATTGATGTAGAAAGTATTTTTATTGTGAACTAGAGAAGAACTTGTGGTGCTTCAGTTGCTCAAAGTAACTACAAACATCTGCCACCCAAAATTTTGAAAATCTTGTATTAATATATATAGTGTTTTAAAAAAAGGAGATGTTAGCATTTTTAAATTATTAAACATTGCTTTTAGATTTTTTTAAAAATATCAATTCAAATCAGTTTCCGAGTTTGTGAATTTGTACATTGGAAAATATATGTGGGGGGAAAAAAAGAGATCAGACTGTTACTGTGTCTATATAGAAAGAAGGAGACATAAGAGACTCCATTTTGTTCTGTATTTGAGATGCTGTTAATCTGTGACCCTACCCCCAACCTTGTCCTTGCAAGAGACATGTGCTGTGGTGACTCAAGGTTTAACGGATTTGGGGCTGTGCAGGGTGTGTTTTGTTAAACAAGTGCCTGAAGGCAGCTTGCTGGTTAAAAGTCATCACCATTCTCTTAATCTCAAGTACCCAGGGACACATACACTGCCAAAGGTTGCAGGGACCTCTGCCTAGGAAAGCTAGGTATTGTACAAGGTTTCTCCCCATGTGATAGTATGAAGAAATATGGCTCTTTCGTAGGAAGGGAAGACGTGATCGTCTCCCAGCCTGGACATTCTCTTCATTGAAGGGTCTGTGCTGGAAGGACTAGTAATTTATAAAGGAGTTGAAATTGAAGGTCCTCTTGCAGTTGGATATGAGAGAATAGCATTCTGTTCTCCTGCCCATTCCCTGGGCAATGGGAGATCATTCTCGGTGTTAAAACCCCGATGTTATGTTCTATTTAACTGAGAAGGGAGGTATATATACTATGCCTTAGGGGCTGAAGGGTGGGACGTTGCTAGGGTGGCAATTAGGCTGTACTCTGTTATGACAGTCTAAAAGAGGGGTTTATCGGAGAGAGGTTTGCAATGCTATCAAATGGCAACAGCACTTTTCCTTAAACTGGTCATTTCTGTCACAGAGATCTTTATTCAATATGTCATTACGGGGAAAATAGACCAGATTGTTGATTTATACTTGACATAGAGGGATGATCCTATTATCCTGCCAGTTCCCTTTTCTAAGGTGGTAAAGATAATGATCAATAAATACTGAGGGACCTCAGAGACCGGTGCCGGCGAGGGTCCTCTGTATGCTGGGCGCCGGCCCCTGGGCCCACTTTTTCTCTCTATACTTTGTCTCTGTGTCTCATTTCTTTTCTCAAGTCTCTCATTCCACCTAATGAGAAATGCCAACAGGTGTGGAGGGGCAGACCACCCTTCAAATATACATTTAAAAAGCAAAAGCAGGAAAAAATTTCTATTAACAAGTATTTTTAAGAGCATATTTGAGATTTACCAATACTTGATTATACATATTAATATTTTTATTTGTTTTGTATCTTAAGACACTAAAATAGCTTTTAAAAATTTGAGGCATATAGGCTGGGCGCGGTGGCTTATGCCTATAATCCTGGCCCTTTGGGAGGCCGAAGTGGGCAGATCACTTGAGGTCAGGAGTTTAAGACCAGCCTGGCCAACATAGTGAAACCCCGTCTCTACTAAAAATACAAAACTACCCCCGCGTGGTGGCGGGCACCTGTAATCCAAGCTACTCGGGAGGCTGAGGCAGGAGAATTACTTAAACCCAGGATGTGGAAGTTGCAGTGAGCCGGAATCATGCCACTGCACTCCAGCCTGGGCAACAAAGCGAAACTCCATCTCAGGACAAAAAACAAAACAAACAAAAATTGATGCATATAAAGCAAAATAAACAATAACAAAAACATGGAACTGTCATTTATATTTCAAAAGCATTTTCAAAAGTAATTTTCATTGTCTGTAGAGGAAAATTTTACTTTTCAGACAGTTTTGGTTTCTTTTGCATTACTCTCATTCTGAATATAATGCTCAAATTGAAAATCCATTTTTGGCAGAGTTGCTTAGAATTCCCAAAGTTACATTTGCTGACAAAAGAAGCAAAATAAGTCTGAACACAGTTTTTAAAACTACCAACAGAAATCCTTTAAAAATATTTTACATATGTAACTTAGTAAAAAAGGTGTGCAGATATCTCACTAGGAAATAAAATGATATTGTCTTTAGAAACTAGTAAATGAAACTCTTCTTCAGTGTACTAAACTAAGGCAGCATGCTATCATTCTAAAACAAAACAAAACAAAACACAAGTGCCTAAATCTTTTCCACTGTCTCCTTTGGCCTAAAGTATAATGTCTAACTCTAATTGAGTGCCATTTGTTGTGGGAAAAGTTGAACAATTAACTCCAGGGATGTTCTGATTTTAGTTTTGAGGAATATAATACTTTTATTTTATTGCGAATAAAATACATGTTTTTTTTCACAAGAGCCTTAGGATGTCTTTTCAGATTCTTAAAATACCTGAAAATATACACTTAAAATATATCCACCTGTTTTAGGTATTTAAAAAAATATATAAGTAACTGAGGTAATAGAAAGTGTTTGGGCAAATAAAATGTCTAAATAAAACCATTTAACCTCTCTGGAAGTCCATCAAGTGGATTACACAAATAACTCCTAGAGATTTGAATAATAACCAAGTTATAATCAAAAGATGGAAAAGAGATGTCATCAATAATCTAGAAAATATTTTTCTAAGTACTTTCTGATAAGCATAACTTACTATATTGTGGGGTTCCAGTGTAAATCCATGACACTTTCAGTGGTGAAATCAGAAACAAATACAGATATATCACCAATGGAAAATGAAACATTTCTAATACTCATAAGATTTGCTTACCCTGTCAATTCTTTCTCCAATCCCTTTGAAGAACAGTTGAGAAGATAACTGCTATATGATATGTTAGGTTCCACGGGAGTCAGTGGGTGAGGGGCAGGCAGCTGAAAGAACACTCAAGAGACCACAGGTAGGTGGGCAATGGCTTTATTCAGCAGCAGCTCACTCACACTTGGTGCTTCATTTATGTGCCTTACAAGCAATAGTGGCCAAGAGTTAGTGATGAGCCCTCCCATGTTATGGCTACATAACTGTGATTATATAACACATGGGATTGTGCGTCTGTGCTCCAAACCCACTGTGCCATGCTGTGCCAGTTGTGTACCTTGGTCTATACTTGACTGCAGTGCAGCCATCTCCTTACAGATATCTTAGCAGAGGTTGAGAGTTGCCAGTATTTAGCACTGTGAATTATCAACATTTTATTAGCTGAGAAACATTGGTTTTTACACAGCAACTAAGTGACAATGTTTGAAATAGATTTTAAATTTGTCTGGCTTGAAAGTTCAAAATGTTCCCCAAACTGTCTGAAATATCAAAAAGTCATTTGATCGCTGAGGATGCACTGAAACATTTTCAGAACTAACTATTGCAAGTTAGCACATGGGACATTCCCAAATCCATATCATGTGGTATTGTGCTGATACAATCATATCTTGCTCTCAAGCTTTTGTTTGTGCAACCCAGGAATTATCAAAGGGCATAGCTTTTCTAATTTAATTCAGATAGCATTCTGGCCATTTGATTCACCATTTTCTATAAAGATTGGGGGTGATGAAAGTCATCTTGCTTCTGGAAGAATATGAGAGCTTCGAACGGTAACCTTAAAAAAAAGGGTTTGGGAATTATTGGGAGAGAATATTTTCCCTGATTTTTGTCTCCATTAAATAATATTGATAAATTTTATTAATTGCTAGAAATGTTGAAAACATTGAATTTAATTTTAGCCCATCCTTTTCTATTCCACATGAGAAATGTTTTAATTTAAAAGTGATATAAAAGAGAATTATAGAACTTCAACGGAAATACCCAAATAAAAATGTTGAGGCACTAGTTCCCTTTCAGAATTTATCAGGCTGTTCATGTTTATACAGACAAAGTTTACACAAAGCTCTAGATGAATGAACTCTATCAAAAACATGTTTGCTTTGCTCTAAAAAATGAAAGCAATGTAATACACATCTTCAAGACACACTGATATTTCTACATTTAAAAATTACCACATTTACTAAGGGGATTAAAAAAAGATAAAAAGATATAGAAAAAAATGCAAACCAAAGGAAAATCCCCTGATCCTCAATTTGGCATAGACAAAGAGCTTTTAATCTTGTTTGGGGATATTACATCCATTCATTACTGCAAAATAAAATCGGTTCTTTAGACAAAATGAATTATGCTCAAAGGCTTATCCTACTTAACATAATGAAAAACTGCTTATTAAACCAGTTGTGGTCCTCCCCAAAGAACTGAGATGAATATGAAGTCTTAAATATTTATTTGCTATACCGAAGACAGGGAAACAAGGCACTTACTGGTCATAGACCAAATCGAGCCTGTTTCTGAGCTCAGTGTAAATGAGCTAAAATATAATTAACAGGTAGTAAATATTCCACAGAAGCTCCTGGGGTGTAAGACACAGATATGGGAAGAGAAGTAGGACACCTGCCCATGGAGACAGAAGGTTTAAATCAACAGAGCATATGCTCCAGTGAAATATTAGTTTCAAATATTATTGTAAACTCTCAGCAAGCCAAATTATCAGTTCTGTAATATTGCATTACTGCATTATTGCATTATAATATGAAGAAAATAGTACTTAGAAAGAATAAAGTTTTGCAACTTCTTTAAAGACCAAGCGTTTACACTTTAACATTTTTACTTTGTACTTTTGATTAAAATTAGACTTGGTAGAGTAAGAGAAGGGAAATTGAAGGTCTGCCTGTTTGTGTGGCCAGGCCAGTGAAAAACGTGAAAAGGTCCACAGGGTACCCAGGGATGATGGAGCCTACCTGCAGGAGCTCAGATAATTTTTATTCTCCTTGTTTAAATATACACATGTATGCACATGCACACATACGTGGTTTCCTGGGTATCATTTGGATACAGGCCAGTGCTTGCTCTTAAGAACACTGTGCCTCTCATTCCTTCCACAAACTTTTATTGAATTTGTAAATGTGCAAGACATAATGTTCAGGGAAAATTAGATACAATGTTCCATTCTTAATCCCCGAGTTAGAAGATTTATACTGTTAAATCTAGTTAAAAAACATATTTTCTAACTACTAATTCCAATATTTAGAGAAAGAAGTTGGGCACTCAAACTATTTCATGGGTTTCTATGACGTTGTTTCCTCTGGCATTTATTTATTTATTTTTAATTTATCAAATTTGTTTTAAAATATTTATCTATTGTTATAGAAGAATGTAAATAGTCAATAACAAAACTTTCTTTCTAAGCATACTTTCCACTTTATCCTACAATAAACCTATTAATCTTTTTAACAAAATAATTTTCAATGACTGTATACTGAAGTCAAAACCTGATGTTTTAACTCATAGTTCTCGGGAATATAAGCCTAGAAATAACATTGCTATTGAGTACTCAAACCATTATTGGGAAAATGCATGTATTTTCAAAGCATAATACAATAATTTTTAGAAAATAAAGGATAAACTGTCCACTTATTAATAGATAAAAATATTTATAGACCATTGTCTTAAGAAATGCACTGTGATGATAGTTCAATTTGAGTACAAGATGAAGCTCTCAAGTACAGCATTGCTTTCGCTGCTAATGAGAGAGAATCTAAAGAGAGAGAAAATCTCACATTTCTTAGTGTGTTCCAGGATATCCTATATTCTTTACATTTGGAGGAATCGACCATGAAGGAGGTGGCTGTGGTGTCAGCATGTGAAGGTAGAGGAACTCCAGCTCAGAGAGAGGCTTCCCTGGATCCACTTGCCTCAATGACGCTCTGATGGAGTCCAGGTGGGAGAATGCAGCTGGGCAGCTTGAGGGGCTTGAATGCAGGGGAAGGAATAGTGCTGCTTTAAGACCCAGGCCCTCTCCTGGGGAAGGCATCATAGGGCTTGGATCTTGTCTTCCTGGCAGGTTTGCAAAGCTCCTTGTGCAGGGGTGACTCTCATGGCTTCTACTAAGGACTACAGCATTGTTAGCATCTCTGCCAGCCTCTCTCGTTGTTGGGACAGTTTGAACCTCTCTTCTTTCAATTCTTGAACCAGGGCAGGGAATGCCTCCATCAGCATCATGTTGGGCTCTATCTTCACCTTTTTGTAAGTATCTAAATCCTTTTTGGCAGCACTAAGCTTGTTAGCGATTTGGCATTTCTCCTCCATCTGTGAATCCAGTGTTACTGCAAGCTGTTTCTCACATATTACATATAGTCGATTCCTTACAGACTGAACAAGTCATTCTGTAGGCTGGGAAGTCTAAGATCAAGGTGCCAGCAGATATAGTGTCTGGTGAGGACCGACTTCCACATTCCCAGAAGCTGTGAACTGTTTTCTTGAATTTAAGAAATACGTCTCAGGAGAAACTGTAGCAAATGAGAAAATACACTGTGAATTTTGGTGCAAATAGATGACAAATTGTTATGTAATTGATGATGGTGGGATTATATTATGAACCAAGTATAAATGGCTTTAAAAGATCTCTGAATAAAAAAAAATGTGAAGCAGCATATTTCAAGTTCCAGATGAGAGTATACCCACAGGGAGCTGTGAGGGCAGGATTCCAGGAGGCGGGAACACCAGGGAGGGCACAGAGGCCGAGCAGTGGGGAGAGCCTGAGGTCCAGGAGGACACCATCTTGCTCCCAGGTTGCAACTCAAGTATCTCTTGGTTTGGCTGCCTGCTCCTCACTTTAGCGCTGGGAGCTATGGACTTGAGAGCCTCTTCGGCTCCTACTAGGGGTTTCAGTAACTCCAAATGTAGAGGTTAAAATTTGGGACATCATATGAATTTCTGCTCAAGTCCTTCATTCTCTGACTTCTCCATTGGTCTCCTTATCAGAACTGGAGAGTTTTGAATGGATGCTCCAGATCTTCCCCTAGAAGCTTGTATCTCTTCTCAATTCTACTAGCAACTCTGACGTACTTAAAAATATTTTTACTTTGCTTTAATTCCTTTCATTGTTTGAAAACAAACAAACATGTCTTAGCATTTGAACAGAATATGTTCCTCTTTGTGAAATTCTTCTTTGCAGAAAAGCAAAAAAGGTCTGCTTATTAATTCTAAAAGAAGTTGAAGAAGCCATTTGATGGAGTTTACCCATTTTAGACAGGGGTTCCCAAAGTGATGCTTAACCATGCGTGAGCATCTCCTCACTGATCTTTGCAGTACAGGACCTTCAATTCTTGGGACCTTAACTCATTTGAAATGAGAAAAATGATAGAAAACAATCCATGAAATATTCTCTCTTGATAAACTTTTGCTTTAGTATTTCAGGCACTGATTACAATATGAGACTGAATGAATATCTTTTTCTTCTTATGTGTCAATATTTAAGTTACTTATTTTCTATAAACATAGCTGAATATAAACATTTTACAACTAGTAATGAACTAAATGTTTAAGTTACTTATTTTCTATAAACATAGCTGAATATAAACATTTTACAACTAGTAAATGAACTAAAGCTTTATATTGGCATGGATTCAAAGCTTCAAAATATTATACAGTTTAAATTTACACAATTCAAGTTGCTAGATATAGGTTGTCAAAAATTAGAGAAGGAAGGCTGTTACTAGGAAAATCAGAGTCTGAATCCCATTTTTTTTACAATATCATTGTGGTATTAGGGAGTTTACTTACACTGTGACTATTTCTACTGCTAGAAAATATGTAACATCTACAACTTTTCAAAACTGAATAAGTTAGAATATAGAGAACCAAAATAATACAAGAAAAAAAAATATGTATGCTCTCTATATACAAACAGACCCCGGTTGGAAATTGAATTGCCAGCTAAAAACTTGAAATAATTGAATGGATGCAAAGAAAAACAGCAAACTAAAGGAGTCAGAGAGAAGATAATCTATATGGAGCTCAAATAGAGATAAACTGGTAGAAGGATAAATACAAGTACAAACACATGAGGCAAACACATAAGTAGATAAGACAATTTTGACCACAATTTATATCTTCTCATTGTATGAAAAAGTGAAATACTAGATTTATGTGTTGGATTTGTACCATGCAAAATATGAGGACAGAGAACTGGTCATCTCTGTGTTGTGAAATTTGTAAAATGCTTGTCACACTTTATCATTGAGTGTGGATTTTACAAATAGAGGAGAACAAACAATGTGTGTGATCAAGAAACAAATGGAGAATGAATAAAGAGAAAAGAGATAAGAATAACAAAGATGCAACATAAGAATATGAATGAAACTATTTTTTCTAATATGCTTTGGATATGTAAGAGGCATCTTCATCACAGAAATTGCCCTTGGACTTATCTAGTACATTATTCTTTTGTTGAACAACATTAAACATCTGCTTACCAAACATTTGCTGCCATTCTAAAAACTTCTAAGCACTGTACTCAATATGAAAACTGAAGTGTTTCACAAAAGTCTATTCTCATAGTAGCTTTTTAAAAAAGATATTCCTGATTACATGTTCCACTTGTGCACCTGAGCACCTAGAGAAATTAGACTATTTCTAACCAGTAACTGAAAACATCAACCTTCTTATTCCCATAACCACACTTACTTCAGTATAATAGGTGATTTCACCTTTCTTAGAAGATTGAGTTTATTGACGTGCCCAAATAATGCAATAATGGGGTAAGTGTGTGTATTAGTCTGTCTTCATGCTGCTATGAAGACATACCTGAGACTGGGTAATTTATAAAGAAAAGAGGTTTAATTGATTCACAGTTCTGCATGGGTAGGAATCCTCAGGAAACTTATAATCATGATGGAAGATGAAACAGGCACATCTTACATGGTGACAGGTGAGAGAAATTGAGGGAAGGGAGAAGCCCCTTATAAAACCATCATGAGAAGAGCATGGGAGAAACCACCCTCGTGATTCAATTATCTCCACCTAGTCTCGTCCTTGACACAAGGGAATTATTACCATTTAAGGTGAGATTAGGGTGGGGACACAGCCAAATCATGTCAGTGTGGGAGAAAAAAGGAAAAAGGAAAGAGGAAAGACAGATGAAAATGGAGAAGAAAATTATCATGAATAAAACAGAAATACTGGAATAGAAGATATTCTGCAATGGGAACTGACTTCTGATGAAAATGAACTTAAAAGCACACTATTCCCAGAACAGAAACCTAATGTATTCAATGCAATTTTTCCTGGGATTCAAGCTATTCCCGCCCCACAAGCTACAACTTTAAAGACAAATGTGTGGGTGTTATCTTTTTTTCCTTTTGATTGTAATTCATTGTTTTTCTTATCTCTGCCCAGGCCCTACTCAGAAAGCACCCTGAGCTGGCATTTCATAAGTAAACAGAAGAAATGTCCTACCTGCAAAACTGAATATAGCTGAATCCCTCAAGTACATAAAGGTTTAAGCATACAGAAGTCAAAGGCAACCTTTTTGTTCTGTGAAGGTGCTGTCATTAGGCAGTTGAGGACCAGCTGTGGGACCAACGGTCTTGGGTTGAAGCCTGTTTGAGATAAAGGCAAGACAATACCTTGGATTTACAATAAGCAATTCTGATTGCCCAGTATTGGTAGGCAGAACAATGATCCCCCAGAATATTCACATTTTAACTCCTGGACTTGTGAATATGTTATGTCACATGGCCAATGGAAGAAAGGTTGCATATGAAATTAAGGTTCCTAATTAACTGACTTTAACATAAGAATATTATGCCTGATTTACCCGAGGTCCCAGTGTAACTGCAAGGGCCCTTAAACAAGGAAGAGGGAAGCAGAAGTCCCAGAACCAGAGAGATAGCATCATGAGAAAGATTTAACTGGCTATTGCTGGACTGGAAGATGTAAGAAGGTCATGAGACAAGAAATGTGAGTGACCTCTAGAAGATGGAAAAGGCAAGTAAATGGATTCTCTCCCAGTGTCTGCAGAAAGGAAAGCCGCCTTGTCATCAACTTGATTGTCACTCTGTGAGACTGATTTTGGACTTCTGACTTCCAGGACCCTAAGATAACAAATTTGTGGTGTTTTTAGAACAAAGTTCCTGGTAATTTGTTACATCAATAATAAGAAATGGACATATCAAGAGAACCTAAAAGGAGAAAAGAACAAATAAAAGATAACACAAAGACTAGATAAGCACAGGGAACTCACATGTGTGCACACTCGACAAAAGAAGCTATAACGTGATTACAGAAAGGAAGTCATAATAAACAAATAAATGTATATTGGAAATACGGAAAGGAATACAGAGAACAACGCAAAATAAGGACAAAGGCATCCAGCCGTGATTTTTCTTTCTTTAGCAGTTTGAAAGGCAGAAAACATTCTTTTTTTTTTTTTTTTTCGGTTCTGCAGTTCTGAATTTTGAAAACTTCACAAAAAAATTAAGCATTCAATTCAAATGCCAAATAAGAAAACTTTTAGTTCAAATTCAAAGAAAATAAAATGGGCATCTCATAGTTTCAACAGATGTTCAAATCTTTCAAATTTGAGCGAGATAGGCAAGGTGCTTTAGGTTCCTTTGCTTCTCTCACTTCGAGCTGTTTGTTAGTTAGAATGTTTGATTTTCTGATCCTCTGCCCAGAAAATGTATTGCCAGTGGAAAGTATTTTCAATAAACAACCATAGAATTCTGCTTTAAATCCTTCTGATGCTTATAAGAAAAGACACAAATTCATTTTGCAGACATGCTTTTCTGTTCACAATTGCAATTGAAAATTGCAGTGAGCTACTTAAAAGCAGCACCATTGAATGGAACTTGTCTTATAATAGAACCAGTTTTAAATGGGCAATTGTATACCTTAGTGCTATCACCAGCCTTTAGCCTTGTACACAGCATACATGGAATCAGTAGCTATCATATATTGAAGGTAGTTGAGAATAGAGTTACTGAGCATCTATTGTTATAACAAAATGTGAAAGCTACTAAGGCAAATACGTGAATATAAACACAATCCCTGGCCTCAAGGTATTTAAAGTAAACTTGTTCTGCCTACAATAAAATTCAGCACAGATATATTTTAATTTTACAGGTTGTGATGTTGAAATAAATTGAAAAGAAGAAATGGTAATACTTTGTTACATACAGTTTGGAAACATTCTGTAAAATTCTGGTTGTTGCATGTGGTGGCTTTACCACCTTTAAAGACTTACTTAGAAAATAAAATAAATATGTTCTAGAAAATACCATATTATAACTCTTAAAAGAATTAGCTCTGGTCAGAAACAGTGAAATTCCAATCCTGACTGTCACCAGGTGAGTGATTCAGAGCAAGTTACTCAGCCTCCCCAAACCTCAGTTCCCTCAAATGTGAAACAACAGTCTTCGATAATACTTGTCTTAGAGGTTGGTTGTGAACTTTGCTTGAGGTAATGCGTGTAAAACAGTTGTCACACTTTCTATTCCTTCGCATATTAGGTGCTCAGTAAATACTTGTGTGGTGGTTGGTAGATATTTCAAATTATAACACCTGTAGGTAAAGATTACCATGATGTTACTTTAATTTTGGGATACTTTGATCTATCTCATTTTGATAGATTCAGTTCATCTAAGGAGAAATATTGAGCATATTTTAAAAGTAAAAGTTAAATGAATTTAAAACAAATTTCCTTTTGTCAAATATTTTAAATGTGTCTACATTTTGAGTGTAAGAATCAAGCAGAAAATTCTGATTTGAACTCAATTTCTACTGAAATCATCTTAGAGCAAATATTTTCCCAGAATAAGACTATTTATTTTA
>NW_016811115.1:607794-723352 GCF_001698545.2 Rhinopithecus bieti
GAATTTTGAAAACTTCACAAAAAAATTAAGCATTCAATTCAAATGCCAAATAAGAAAACTTTTAGTTCAAATTCAAAGAAAAATAAAAATGGGCATCTCATAGTTTCAACAGATGTTCAAATCTTTCAAATTTGAGCGAGATAGGCAAGGTGCTTTAGGTTCCTTTGCTTCTCTCACTTCGAGCTGTTTGTTAGTTAGAATGTTTGATTTTCTGATCCTCTGCCCAGAAAAATGTATTGCCAGTGGAAAGTATTTTCAATAAACAACCATAGAATTCTGCTTTAAATCCTTCTGATGCTTATAAGAAAAGACACAAATTCATTTTGCAGACATGCTTTTTCTGTTCACAATTGCAATTGAAAATTGCAGTGAGCTACTTAAAAGCAGCACCATTGAATGGAACTTGTCTTATAATAGAACCAGTTTTAAATGGGCAATTGTATACCTTAGTGCTATCACCAGCCTTTAGCCTTGTACACAGCATACATGGAATCAGTAGCTATCATATATTGAAGGTAGTTGAGAATAGAGTTACTGAGCATCTATTGTTATAACAAAAATGTGAAAGCTACTAAGGCAAATACGTGAATATAAACACAATCCCTGGCCTCAAGGTATTTAAAGTAAACTTGTTCTGCCTACAATAAAATTCAGCACAGATATATTTTAATTTTACAGGTTGTGATGTTGAAATAAATTGAAAAGAAGAAATGGTAATACTTTGTTACATACAGTTTGGAAACATTCTGTAAAATTCTGGTTGTTGCATGTGGTGGCTTTACCACCTTTAAAGACTTACTTAGAAAATAAAAATAAATATGTTCTAGAAAATACCATATTATAACTCTTAAAAGAATTAGCTCTGGTCAGAAACAGTGAAATTCCAATCCTGACTGTCACCAGGTGAGTGATTCAGAGCAAGTTACTCAGCCTCCCCAAACCTCAGTTCCCTCAAATGTGAAACAACAGTCTTCGATAATACTTGTCTTAGAGGTTGGTTGTGAACTTTGCTTGAGGTAATGCGTGTAAAACAGTTGTCACACTTTCTATTCCTTCGCATATTAGGTGCTCAGTAAATACTTGTGTGGTGGTTGGTAGATATTTCAAATTATAACACCTGTAGGTAAAGATTACCATGATGTTACTTTAATTTTGGGATACTTTGATCTATCTCATTTTGATAGATTCAGTTCATCTAAGGAGAAATATTGAGCATATTTTTAAAAAGTAAAAGTTAAATGAATTTAAAACAAATTTCCTTTTTGTCAAATATTTTAAATGTGTCTACATTTTGAGTGTAAGAATCAAGCAGAAAATTCTGATTTGAACTCAATTTCTACTGAAATCATCTTAGAGCAAATATTTTTCCCAGAATAAGACTATTTATTTTAAAAAGGATTAATATACTAAAATACCTAGTTTGAAATTCCAGTATGTACTAGGTAGCACTTTAAAACATACACAATGCAATAATTTTTCAGGTACATAGTAAAAAAGTACAAGATTCAAAAGTCATCTAAGAAATATGAAATTTATAAACCATAATGTGTAGAAATATAAAATTTGTATTTGGATTTACTGTATTTTAATCTATGATAATTGATACACTCATTTTATATTATTATTAAGGACAAGAATTATAACTTTTATTTTTAATTCATAGCATAGTCCTGGCACAAAATAATTGCTCAAGCAACATTTTTTGAATGTATAAATCAATCAATTTATATAACAACTCAACAAAATTGAGTTAAATTCAAGATAATGGCTGTTTTATAGGCTCTTCATTCACATTTTACAATATAAGTCTAGCTCTCTAAAGCAATGTGATTACCTGTGAAGAAGAATATGTGTTATTTAAAAATCTCAAAATTGTTTTAATGAGTGGAGTGAGATAAACTTAAAAGTTTCATGTATGCCCATAGCAAATAGTGTAATTATAATCAAAATAGTTAAATATCAAGCAACAAGATGGTGATTTTAAACTGTGTTATTCTGCTATTTGCCTAATTACCATTACAGTTTAAATGTATTGTTTTCTCTAGTTGTCTTCAAGATATTTTCTTTGTCTTTATAGTTCTGAAGTATCATTAGAGTGTGTATTTATCATATTTATCTGACTGATAAATGTTGTGCTTCCAGTGATTATAGAGTCATTCCTGTCATCAGTTTTAAGAAGTTATCAGCCATTAGCTCTATTTTCTTTTCCTTCTACTCTGTTGAAACGCATTTAGAAAGTCTCATTCTACCCTCCCTATCACTTAGTATTCTCTTTCACACATCTTTCTGTTCACTAATTATCCTTTAACTATGTTTAAGTTGGGGATTAATGTGTCTAGTGAATTTCTTATTTTACAATTATATTTTTTATTTCAGAAAGTAAATAATTTTTCTCTTTATTTTGATAGTTTCTTGATACACGTGTATGTTTTAATGAGGATGTATTTTTCTTAATTGCATATGTAGATACTCTATTTTTTATCTGATTACCGAAACTTCTGTAGTTTCTTGGAGTTAAACTTGTTGCTTTTGGATTTAATTAACTCTTATCATTGTGGTATGCTTTATAGTATACTTGGTAATCTGTGTTGATGAGTTTATTGCTCAGTTTTATTATATGGGAGTCTTGCAGGAATAATTTAAAATAAGGACTTTAAAAAATATTCTGGACCGGGCGCGGTTGGCTCACGCCTGTAATCCCAGCACTTTGGGAGGCCGAGGCGGGCGGATCATTAGGTCAGGAGATCAAGACCATCATGGCTAACACGGTGAAACCCCGTCCCCACTAAAACACGAAAATTAGCGGGGCGTGTTGGCGGGCGCCTGTAGTCCTAGCTACTCGGGAGCTTGAGGCAGGAAAATGGCGTGAACCCGGCAGGCGGAGCTTGCAGCGAGCCGAGATTGCGCCACCGCACTCCAGGCTGGGCAAAGAGTGAGACTTCGTATAGAAAACCAAAAAAAAAAAAAAAAAAAAAAAAAACACAACAACAAAAAAACAAATTCTGTTAGTAGCTTCAGGGTACCCCTAATCTGAGACCATTTCGGTACCCTTGAGAATTTGGGTTGAGGTGATAAATAAAACATTTAGTTTCCTCACATGTATTTTCATCCAAAGTTTAGACTCCCCAGGAGGAATCCAACCCAGGGGCAACCCCCATCCTCCAGCTGCTGGCTAGTTTGGGAAAGTTCCCTGCAGCTTTGACTTCCTGCCTCTGTGGTTCCATCTCCAAGTTGCTAAAGCCTGATGAGAAAAAAAATGGTAAATATCCATATCATCTCTTATGATGAAAAGCTATTATGTTTTCAAAACTTAACTAAACACCCTTAGGGAAAATGTTAAAAATGTTTTTGTTTCCCATTTTTTTCCCCTTTGAATTAATGGAGATCGATCTATCTATCTATCTATCTATCTATCTATCTATCATCATCTACTGTTAGATTAAGTAAGTAAAACGTAACTTTCATTAAGAATTATTTGGGGTCTCAGGTCTATCTCAAAAAATTCTTGATATTTATATTTTACTTACTTTAGATACATGAAATATTTCTGGACATATAGAACCTTTCCTGCACCCCATGCACAAAGATGAGCCATGATTTAAAAAAACAAACGAAATCATTATATGTCCTAAATAGAAAAAAGTTAGTAATTAATACAGTCATTTTAATCTAGATTTGGGATTCCTAGCAGCACACAGAATTATAAGGATATACACTGTGGTAGGTTGAGAAATGTCCTTCTAAAATATGTCATGTCCTAATCCTGGTAACCTGTAAATGTTACCTTCAATGGATAAAAGTAATCTTTACAAATGGGATTAAAGTAGGAATCTTGAGATGTGTAAATTGTCCTAGAGCATATGGGTGAGCCCTAAATGCAATCACATGTGTTCTTTTTTTTTTTTTTTTTTGAGACGGAGTCTCGCTCTGTCGCCCAGGCCGGAGTGCAGTGGCCGGATCTCAGCTCACTGCAAGCCCCGCCTCCCGGGTTCCCGCCATTCTCCTGCCTCAGCCTTCGGAGTAGCTGGGACTACAGGCGCCCGCCACCTCGCCCGGCTAGTTTTTGTATTTTTTTAGTGGAGACGGGGTTTCACCGTATTAGCCAGGATGGTCTCGATCTCCTGACCTCGTGATCCGCCTGTCTCGGCCTCCCAAAGTGCTGGGATTACAGGCTTGAGCCACCGCGCCCGGCCACATGTGTTCTTGTAATAGTGAAGCAGAAGGGGGTTTTACATAAACAAAGCCATATACGGTAATACACTCAAAGAAACCAGGATTGGAGTGCCACAGCCACTAGAAGCTAGAAGAGGCAAGGAATAGATTCGACCCTAGAACCTCCAGAGGGAATGCAGCCCTGACAATAACTCTTAGCACAATAAGAGTGATTTCAGACTGCTGGCATCTGAACTGTGAGATAATAAATTTTTGGTTTTTTAAGCCATAAAATTTGTGGTAATTTGTTACAGCAGCCACAGGAAATTATTACACAGACGTACATACACAATTGAGGTATAAATCACTGCTATGTTTAAGATACTAGATTCAGAGAAGCATAGTATCAGAAACTATTTTTTTTATGCACAGGTCATTTTTAAATGATCAGTTTTTTAATTATTCAAGCAAACTACAAAAGCCTTGAAATACGTTACTTCAGAAGAAATAAATCTCCTTGTTTTATTACTGATCTTTCTTGTTTAGAAAACTAACTTTTAAGGCTACTTGCATTGTTGTTTGCTCATTGCTTTCTTGTCTGGGAGATGATGACATAAAATCAATGAAGTGTTTGTTTTTGTTGCCAAAAGCCTAATGTGAAGAAATAAAATCTACTTAGCATGAAGTTGATCCTTTTACAACAAATAGCTTTTATTTTAAGCCATGTTATGTGCCTATGAAAGGAAAATTTGGATTATAGGAAGAAAACAATGGGATTTTCTTTCTAAGTACTTGCAAACATAAAAATAGCCAATACAGAAAGCTAAATAAAGTTTTATTTATTTATTTGAGAGGGAGTCTCACTCTTCGCCCGGGCTGGAGTGCAGTGGCACCATCTCGGCTCACTGCAAGCTCCACCTCCTGGGTTCACGCCATTCTCCTCCTGCCTCAGCCTCCCAAATAGCTGGGACGACAGGGGCCGGCCACCATGCCCGGCTAGTTTTTTGTATTTTTTGTGAAGACGGGGTTTCACCGTGTTAGCCAGAATGGTCTTGATCTCCTGACCTCGTGATCCGCCCGCCTCTGACTCCCAAAGTGCTGGGATTACAGGCGTGAGCCACTGCGCCCAGCCAATAAAAAAATCTTAAACACACAGAATATAATATTTTGATAAATTAGTAATCATCAAGAAAAATTATTAGAACGAGGCCTTTTAACTGTTATTTACTGTTGAAATTTGATAAATCCAATTCAGTTAATTCAAACCAAGACTTCACTTTTAAATTTGCTTTGTAAGAGAAAAGTAAAACAAAACCAAAAACCCTCAATATTTATTACATTTGATTATATATTAAGAGGCACAAAATGTAACTTACTATGACACAGTCCGTCAATTACTATCAGTATCTCCAGTGGGCATAATAGTAGAAAATAGAAAAGCAAACAATGTTTTGAACTTCGGTGCTGCCCTGAATATTTTAGTAAACAAAGGCTGCCAACCATTGTAAAAATCTGTAAAGCTGAAGAGCAGTTCTCCAAGCCATCCTTAATTTTGACACTAACTGCAAGTCAGGGGGAGGTCACTAACCTCATGCTCATGTCTGATAATTTGCTAGAAGGACTCCAGATGATTATGGAAAGTCATTATACTTCTGGTTACAGTTTATTACAGTGAAAAGATACACATTAAAATAGGCCAATGGAAGAGATGGATGGGACAGAGCCCAGAAAAGTTCCACATGAATTTCCAGTTGCTCTGTCCCAGTGGGGTCATGAATAGTGCTGACTTCCTGGCATTGCTGTATGACAGTGCATGCAGAATGTTGCCATCCAGGGAAGCACACTATAGCCTTCATGTGTAGAGTTTTACTGGGTGTTGGTCTCCTAAGCCTGGTTAATCACGCATATGGTTAACCACAGTTCCCACACCCTACTCTGAATCACATTGTTAAACTACCTAATGTGGACCAAAGGTCCCAGGTAAACAAAATTGGATTTATCAGGCATGACATTCCAAGGGCTTAAAGATCACCTAAGAGCCAAGGGTGAAGACCAGATCTCTTTTTACATAAAGTTAATTTTTTTACTACACATCTTCCTAATTTTTTTCATGCTGAGCAATTTCTTTATTTTGACTGTTGCAAAATAAAGTCAAATTCCAATGCTATTTGTCTTTACTCACTCTTATGCTCTTTTATTGTTCTCTAACAGCCCCAAAACATGCACAATTCAAATGAAACATTGCTTCTAAATGCTGATTTAGCAGTTGAAAAGCTGTGTCTATTTTTAAAGCATGTATGATAAACTGGATTTTTCAGGTATTTGTTTAGATGCAAATTGCCTAGTTGGAATCACAATTTCTGAAAACATTATTTTCAGCCATATGTACATTAATGTAATGAGATGACTGTTATTTCAGTTCAAAATAAGAACTTTTTATACTAACCAAATGTTGCTGATGTACCTCTTAAACCTTAAGCACAGTGCTACCAGAGAAAATAAATCATAGTGTAAGTAAGAATATGTGAAAATATCTTAGAAAACATAACTTTTTATCTGTCCATACAGACAACTTTTTAAAGAAAAAAAAATAAATAAAACAAAAGGAAGATAAATGGTCTAAGTACAGAATCAGCACAGGTAGTGAGACAATATAATTGTGCCCATTTGTAAAACTTTCTTGATGAAATAATAGATAAGCACAGTTGTAATAGAGTAGGTGCACTGTATCCAAGTGTTTTTGTTTGAGATTATTCATCCAAACTTAAAGAAGAGTCTTAAAGAGTTGAAACAAGCCCCATCAGTAGAAGGTGTTAGATGATTTATTTTACAATTATAAACTCAATTTAAAGTTTGAAAGCTTTAGAATAATTAGTGAAGTGTACTGTTTTTTCCATAATGGATATTATATTGGCAAAATAATGGTTTTGAACAGCACTTTTTCCATACGGTAGAAGTTACTTTCCTTACACTTCAAATGTTTCTGATTCTCAGGCACAGATTACATTAATCAGTAATGACTGATGTGGACTGATTTTGTGGACAAGTTTAGAAGAAAAGGGAGAATCATTTGAATCCTTTAGATGTTAATTGCTTTGGTATTTCTCCCTAAAATTGAATGTGTCCTTAGATAGCTGGGATAGTTTGTGCTGCGAGCTAATCTTTGAAGAATTCATTTTATATCAATTTAAAGAGTACATTTTTAAAATTTTCTAATTGAATGATTAAAATTCAGTCCTTGAGAACTCCGACTAATACAGGGTGATATTTAACCTGTTTAGCAACTGAGGTGAATTGTCTAACTGCTAATCAGAAGAGGTGCTGGTGTATCTTAAAAATTAAACTTAACAAAATCTACACTGATATTATGGTAACAATTCAGTCTTTCACAAAAATGTGTTGATTCAAATAAAAGGGAAGTCTTAAAACTTCAACAAAAATGTAATACTAATGCCATATAACAGTATAACATAAGTTAAAAATATTCCCAGGATTTTGCTAAAGGTATATTCTTGCTTATCCTTAAAATGACATTTCTTGACTATATTTGGTGCAGTAAGAATATCAGAAAATGCATCCACCCTAACGTTATAGATAATTTGTTAATATTAGGAATAATCTAGCATTCTGTACCAGGCACTCTTATGAGAGCTTCATGTAGATGAGCCAATTTAATCCTCATAACAACCTTATTAAATTAATATAATACAGCAATCCTATGATGATGATGTGGGTAGTAATATTATCACCATTTTATGGATGAAGAAAAGAAAGTACACGGAGTTTGAATAACTGAGCAAGCTCACACAACTAATAAGTTGCCAGTTGGGGATCAAACCTAAGGAAACTATCTCCAGAGTCAATTTTCTGATAACTATGCTGTTTGGCATTTCCCCACTTTTAGGAAGGATTCATGCTTATTATGCTCAAAGTGTTTTATTCTTTTCAGTTCTCCTGCTTTTAACCTTGGTTTTATAAGACTTAAGTAAGTCTCTGCATCCACCAATAAACATTGTCTTCTGCTGTTGTTTTTTTTTTTTTCTTTACAAAAAATAAAGTAAAATAAAATTTTAAGCAAGTACTATAAACACAAACTAATATTTTGGGGGAAAAATTGAAATATAAAGCGTTTAACAAGACATCGAAATTTTAATTACTCAGGTGCAGTGACATGCATTATTACCTGGCCAGCTTTTCTAGAACTTTTACATGATGCCAAAGGAACTGTTAGCTTTGCCAAAAAGTGGCCATTTGCTACCCAGGGATGACAATTACCTCTCTCCTCCTTTTCAAATTCTTAATCTCCAAAAGGGAAATATTGTCAGCCAATTTTATAGATGTCCTTATTTGAGGAAAGGGCATCAAATCCAGAGATTATGTTGAGCAGTGAATATGTCAGCAAACCAAGCCCACAGCATAGAGAGTAAATAACACACAGGATGGTGCACAACAGGCAGCAAAGTCAAGTGATGGCTGGCAAGCAATAGTTGCTTGATCAAAGGCAATGGGCCAGGCTCTCAGGATCAGGTTTGGATTAAATGATTAAACTGCTGGGTTGGAAGTGCTCACTGGGATTCCAACTAAACTCCTGCGCCCTAGAGGAATCCCCACAGACTGAAGCAGCTGCTACTTTTGTGACAAACCTTGTCAACAACAAACAGGCTGAATTCACTTCTATTTCCTTAGCTTCCTAATTAATGCTATGAAACACATTGTGCTTTTCTAATCCAGTTTCCATAAAAATATAGTTGAACTAAATTATTTCTTCTTTATTTATAAATGTCATCCTAAATATTCTCAACATTTTCTCAATATGATGCTCTCACTAGCCTCCATCTCTCTACCATATGTGGTAGAAATGAATCAATTTCCTTCCAGGCTACCTTCTTCCAAAAGTATTTCAGGCAGTTACCTGGGCTGTTCTCCAGATCCCTGCCACAAGCCCTTTTGCTCTCAGCAATCCAGGGAGACCTTCTGGAAGAACAGGGACATTGCAGCCTATGTCCTGCTTTTCTTCTCCTAGTTCTACTACTCTGATCATTCACTGTGCTCTAAAACAGGACTGTATGCCTGGCCTGTACATAGCATAAACCTCTACAATTCTTGGAATTTTTTCAAAGTGATACCATCTTTTTGTTTCAGTTATGCTTTAAAGTCTGCTTTTAATTTAAATATACTGTAAATTGTTATTCTCACTGTACAGATGAAGAAAGAGGGTCAGAAGGTTAATAGACTTGCTCACGGACACACGGTTAAGAGTAGAAGAGCCATTTGTGGCCCCAAGGCTGGTGTTTGCAGTAATGGACTAGTTTCCACTTCCAGAATATGTTACAGGTCTCTCTCTCTCACGCTGGTACTTAATTCAGCAGTATATGGATAGTATGCGATCAGTAATCCTCAGTGGAGTATCTGAATTACCATTCTTAAAATACTATTATACAGTTGAGGTAACCCCTGCAAATCAATAAACATAAAATTTAGTTAAAGTGGCCCATGTGACTTTCTTCCAGAGGAGCCATATTGTCTCCAGTGAAGTAAAATTAATTCTTGGGAAAGAAGACAATAAATTTTATGTATTACAATGATTTGTGGCTCAACACTACCTGTTAAAATCATATTCCTTAGTATTTAATTTTCTTATTAGGAAGCATTTTATTTAATTCAATTTTCTCCTTAGATGTGTGACAATGAAAACATTGAACCCTAACCTAGAGGAAGCTACAATATTGGTGAAAAAATAAACAGTGAGGAGAGGTTCTTTAGTTCTTCCTTTCCTAATAGTAATATAACAATGCTTTGATTGTTAGATATCTCAAAATCAATCATAGGATTTCATTCATTCAGCAGATGTTTGTCAAGCACCCACTAGGTGTCTGGGTGCCAATTATTATTCTGGCCTATGTGTCAGCATACTGTGTACAATGAAGAATGATTCAAAAAGAAAAATACCTGCTCTCCACTCTTCATTGTTAAAGGTAGTTTGAAATTGACAAGAGGAATAGAGAAGGAACTATCACTTATGTGTGCGCCATTTGACCATTATTGTAATGAGTGATTTGCAAAGTTAATTCATTTTACACATGAGAAAATGTATGAAGTATAAAAGGTTAAACAACAAGGCAAATTCACCCAGCTGTAGGGTGAGCAGCTTGTCCTGTTTGCCCGGGAATGCCCCAGTTTAAAATCTGAAAGTCCTTTATTCCATGTAAGCTGGGAAGCTGATCATCTTGTAACTGGTAAGAGTCAGAATGGGATTCAAATAAAAAAATTGACAGACAAAATACAAAAAAGATTCTGTTCTGTTGAGCATTTTATGCTGCCTCTTTGACCCAGTTTATTTATGTGGTCAATCTTTTACTAAAGGTTTATTTTCTAGTCAATCACTCAAAAAACATAAATATAACAACTAAACATGAAAGTTATCAAATGAAAACAAAAAGAAATACACCCCCAAAGAATCATTTGGCGATTTTTTTTTAGGTGCCGTATTTGCATTCAAAATAAGTGGGAGCAAAATTTATCTGTGACATTTGGTATGCTTAAAGGTAATTTTAAAATATCTCTCCTATAAAATGTCTCTTAATGTGTAGAGATAGGGTAAGGTCATGTCAGTGATTGGAAGAGATAAGGATTGGAGAAGAACCCTGCAGGTCTAAAGTAGTGAACAATTGTAGTCAAGCAGGAGCCCATATCCTAACATCACAATCTGGTTGTACTTTGTGCTAAGAACAATCATAGTTGTGTAGTCACCAAGCTGAAATCACCATAAATATAGCTGTTCCCTGTTAATCACTATGAACATCTGCAACAATTACTCATGCAGAGAATAATGATTTAGCAGCTGTAGATGCTAGAGTAAGACTTGTGTAAGATTTAGGAAGACAAGGATAATGCATATATCATTCTAACAAAAGCTCCAGCATATATGATTTGTGATTTTTCCCTGAATGAATGCAAATTATTTCAAGTGAAGACATAAGACACAAGTGTATTGCCTTCAGCAATGTCTGTTAATATTTGTTGGTATTCATTTTGTAGATTAATATAACAACCACAAAACAAATTGTGTGTGTTTTTTGTTGTTTTGGTTTGGTTTTCTGTAGTTTCTCGGAAAGTTTCTCAGAGAAACTTGGTTCTGAATTCACACCTACTTAATGGGTATTTCTAAAGTAATGTGATTTCTTTGCATTCTAATTGTTTAATGGTAGCTATTTCCAGTTTAGATTTTCTGGTATGTGGTTGAGAGCACAGACTAAGGAGTTAGAATGGAAAGCACACAAATTCCAAGTCAACCACCGTGATACGTGTGTAACTCTTCTTTTTCCTTGGGACTTTTCTTAGTAGTTGCATTTTTTTTTATAATCTTTTATTGCTAATTACATTATTTCATTAACTGTTCGAGTTTATTAATCTGGAAAGAAATGCTTCTCTCAGCCACAACTCATGCCAACTCCCTTGCTACATGTCTTCACCCCTTCACAGTCAAACTTCTTGAGTGTTTTGCATTCAGTTATTGTATTCATTGCCTCTTCTTCCCTATCTGTCTTCCACTCCCCCAGCTGCTAAAAAACTAATTTTGCCCCAACCACTTCACTGATTCTTCAAATCCTCCTCATAGCTTAATCGAATAGACAACTGTGTGCCCTGATTTTTCATGTAAAAGCGTTGTACAAAATTTGGTTTCTATACTCTGTACAGCTTTCTTAAATAGCAAATATACTTTCTAGGGCTGATCAGTATTCTCCTCCAAAGGCAATCTCAAAATAAGGATGATCCTAGGAGTTGTGTTCCCTAATACAATCGCGATCTCATTTATCCCTATAAATCCATTGCCCATTTAAACACTGATGACTCGTAAATTCCTATCTCTTTCCGGATTGCTTTTCTGTCTCCACATGTGCATTCTACGGCCAGTGTAAATTGAATGAGCCCAGGACTAAAACTACCAAGAACTCTACTCCCAAGGTAACCTCAGTTCCCAGCATCCAGGTCTCTGTCCACTACCCCCTCAATTTTAAGTGTCACTCATTCTAATTCTTTAACTCCCAAAAGTCTTTGACCTCATTGAGACCTTCAGTCCTCTCATTGTGCCTCCTCCATTGCACATCCACTTCTCCCTTCACACAGCTCTTTAGATTCAACAATCCATTCTTACACTCCTTCCATTACAAATATCCTTTGTTATATTTTCCTGGCTAAACCTGATCTACCTACTCTTTGGACCAAATCAGATGAATCTATCTTTATAGAAGAACCAAGCCCAATAGGGGTATCATTTTAAATCTACAGCTAGTAATTTATTGCACTCCCATAAATATACCTACTGTATTTACTTTCCACTTTCCTAGGAAAATATTTTTACATTTTATTCTAAGAAAACCTCCATAAATGCACAATCCTTCTTATTTAGATTATTAAGCTTTGTATTTCCAGTTCTCTGAGAAATAAAAGTATTCAAAAGAGAATTTTCGTAGGCTCCCCAAACTACATGCATTATCCTCCTGCAGTTGCAGCCATACTTTAATCTTCCTTGTGTTATTCTTGATGATATGCTCACCTTTGTTTTCGAAGTCAACTGCTCCAATATTGTACAGGACCCATCACCTGTTGAGCAGTGATAAATAGTAATTGTCCCCTACTTTATATCATGTTTTTCTTGTCCATTAATAAACAAAATTATTTCTGCTCTTTATTAACCCCTATATCTGCCTCCAGGCATCCCATCATTTTCTTTGCTTCCTTTTAAAGCAAAAGTTTCCCCAAATATTTTCACTTATTTGTCTTTTCCACTACCTCCCTTTTAAAATTAAAAGCAATTTTTCTTTTAATTTTACTCAATCAGGCTGCCACAATTGGCCTACATGTATCCACATACAAGTCAATAAATCCTAAGTCAGACAGTCATAACTTGGGTCTATCTGCTGTGTTGTCAGTATTAAATGAATTTTCAACTTACAGTAATTTTGACATGTGATGGCTTTATTGGGATGGAACCCCATTGTAAGTTGAGGAGCATTGGTACAATGGTCAGTTGATAAACATTACCTTGTTGGCAATATACAACATTTGATGGTGTTGCTGAATCTGTCTTGAAATACTCTCTTCACTTAGCTTTAGTGGCAGCTAGCTTATAAGACAACTACGTTTAAATTAGTAGAAGATACACTTCCCTCAGGCAGATGTAGCTCTGAGTAAAAACTTATGACTTGGTCGGTAGGAGAGTTGTCAGCCTCCACTTGCCCCCTGGGCAGGCATTCTTTTATTAGATTTGACCTACCTAATGTACCAGGCAGCCCCAAAGACAACAGTCTCTCTTAGTTCTCCTTCTTCCTTACTGCCTGCTGCCATCTTGCTTTCTTAACCTCTAAGTGTCAAAATGATCTCAGGGCTCAAGTTTAGGACTTTTACTCTTTTCTATTAAGACTAATTCACAAAATGTTCTCATCCAGTCTCTTAACTTAAATACTATGTATCTACTGATAGCTACACATTGCATATCTCCCAGTTGGACCACTATTTTCCCTGAAATCTAGAATTGTATCAGCCACTACCTAATTGACATCTTGATTAGTAGATCTAACACTATGTGACAAATACATTATTCCCAAAGACAATTCTCTGGTTTTCCTCCTAAATTTGCTTTTCTCTCATCTTTCTCTTCTTCATATTTGGGAACTCAATATTTCCATTTGCTCAGGCCAAAATTTTGCAGTCATCCTTGCCTCTTCTCATATTCTCATGCTAATCTATCTGTAAACTCTGTTGATTTTACCTTCTATAATCTCTTTAACTCAACCTTTGTCATGCCTTTACTGCTAACAGACTGATTTAAGTCACTATGGCACATAAGAAACTATTAAAATAATCTCCCACCTTGTTTCTCTTATTCTGTCCTTAGCAGTCTGCTATTAAGACACAAACCAGAATAACCTTGTTAAAATGTAATTAAGATTATTATTTCACTGTCCTTCTCAAAACATTTCAGATTTCCCCTCTCAGGGTAAATTCCAAAGACCTTTCCATGGTTTACATGGCCATATGTATAATCTGTTAATTGTCCATTCTGCTCCAGTCCTACTGGTCCCATTGCTATTTCTCAAATATGACACACACACTTTCACTCAGAGTTTTTGCACAAGTTATTCTTTCTGCCTGGAACACCTCCTACATGTGTCCAAATGGCTCACTAACTCACTTACTTTATGTAAGTCTGTTCAGGTAGCCCCTCACATCCTGTCTCCAGTCACTTGACATATAGTCTATGTTTTTCTTACTCATGTTTATATTCCCAGAACTTAAAGCAGTGCCTAACACACCAGGAACACTCAATAACCATTTGCTAAAAGAAGGATGAAAGTGCAGTCAGGAAGTGGGGAGTAAGACCTCCCTAGTTTTATCAACATTTTATCCTTGGCAGTTCTTTTTTTTTCTGTAGCACAACAAAAGCACTAGATTAATTATTGACACCTATGTCAATTAGAACATTTTCCAGAAAAAAAAAGTTAACATTTTGTTCACTTCTTTATAGGGAGCAACTCTGACTTTACAGACATTAGTTGGAAATACAGTCAGTGTAGGCCAGTGTAATTCTTTAGGTAAGATTTTTCTTTTACACAATCAAGTTCCAATAACCATACACATTTTTCACAATTAGCTTTGAAAATTACAGCCGTTTTGATTGCTGATGTTTTAAATAACAAAAGTGAAATCCTTTTCACAGTGGGGTAAGATATATTTAACTTATTCTGTTTAAGCCTTATGAAAGAATTGGTATAGAATGAGGCCTTTATTTGTAAATAATACTATAACCCAGTGTGACCACATGTTTATTATTAATTAAATGCTAATGTTTATAGAAAAATTTATATATTTTAAGGAATAAATCTTTTCTTCTTCCTTTGTAATATGCTGTATTTTGTTAGTAGACACATATATGTCTCTGAAGTATAATGTGGTTAAGAAAAATGCAGAGAGGAAAAAAAGAGTTAAGAATAGTATTTATCAAATGACCCCTGAAAAGCATTGCTTCATGTGACTACAAAGTCATTTTCTTCAAAATACCCCTGGCAATTGTACTATCTAAAATGATTTCTCTGTTTCAATAAACTTTATTCAATAATAAAGCTCAATTTTCAGAGAACTCAACCCTTCTTAGTGCCTCTGAATGGCTATATACTTGGTCAGCATAATTTCCTTTGAGGTTTAAATAATTTATTTCAGAAATTGGGATTCTGCTTTCCACTCCTGATTCTTGAGAAACTAATAAAGAGAACATCATGCATGCCCCTACACTACACTGACACTACGTTACACTACACAGACACTACACTGCAGTGTAATATAGACATTACACAAAGGATATGATTAGAAAATAGCATACAAAGGCCCTATTTGTGAAATCATGATTAGTCAGTAAATTTACATTGGTAAATCATTGTCTTTCCAAAAATATTCTGACAATAAACTGTATATGCATGCCTATCCGTATGTTTCTCATTACCAGTCTTTAAAGACTAGTTGCAACCTCCACGTTATATGCTACTAAATACAGAGTTTGCATTTGTATGTATTTTATTTAGACATAAATGACAAAACAAATTTATAAAATATCTATCCTCTACGTGGAATAAATAATTATAATACTAAGATATGAAAAACATTTTCAAATGAAATCTTTAACTTAGCTTATTGCCAGCTAGTCACCAAATATTAATATAAAAGCATAGTGCTAGTCACAGTGAAAACAATTACATAAGAAAAAACATACAAAATTTAGCATCCTGATAGAATGTATGCAAGAGCTTCTGAATTAAGCCCATTGTTTGATTCCTCTAATGTTTATTTCTTCTTTAAATTTTCAATTATGGCAAAATACACAAAACACAAAATTTACCATTTTAACCATTCCTAAGTGTATAGTCTCATAATGCTAAGGACACTCACATTGTTGTGAAACCAATATCCTGAACTCTTTGCATCTTGCAAAACTGAAACTCTACACCCACTAAAAAACAACTCTGCATTCTACTCCTAGCTCCTGGTGACCATCATTCTATTTTCTATCTCCATGAATTTGATCACTCTAAATATCACACACAAACAGAATACCTCTGTGGTTGACTTACTTCTTTTAGCTTAATGTCCTGCAGGTTCATCCATGTTGTAGTATGTCAGAATTTTCTTTATTTTTAAGGATGAATCATATTCCATTTTATGTATACAACACATTTTGTTTGTTAATTCATCCACACCCATGGAAACTTGAGTTTCTCCCACCATTTGACCATTGTGTAGAACGCTGCTATACAATAATAGTAATGTGAATAATAGGTCTACAAATATCTACTTGACAGTTTTAGTTAATTTTGGTATATACTTAGAAGTGAAATTTCTAATTATATGGTAGTTTTTTTTTTTTTAATTTTTTGAGGAATTGCCATACCATTCTCTAAAGCACCTGTATCATTTTACTTTCCCATCAATATTGCACAAGGTTTTCAATTTCTCCACAAACTCTCCAGCACTACTTCTTTGTTTTGTGTTGATATAGTAGCCATTCTAATGAGTGTGAGGGGTTTTCTCCTTGTGGGTTTTATTAATTTTTTAAAATTTATTTTATTAACAAGCCTTTTAGAACTGGCTGGTTGAAATGGTCTGATTAAGGAAAAATGAGATGGCCAAAAAAATAACAATAGAGAGCCATTTTTTGGAGACAGCGAATAAGAAATAACAAAAAGAACATTAAAAGGCCACTGTAATCAGTACTAGAGAATATAGCATAATGGCAATACGAACTTCAAATGAAAAACATAAGTTTGCTCTAGAAACTTAAGCATCTCAGAAGGAATTGGACTTTAGACCTTATGGCCACATGAAGTAGGTGTTATGCCTCCTTGAGTCACTGGAGACATCTTCAGTGTAAGAAAATATTTAAATATAGCTAAACTATATTATCTTCAGTGTAAGAGAATATTTAAATATAGCTAAAGTGAAGAGTTGTTTGTTTGATTTTAATCATAAAAAAGAGATTCAGGTTTTGGCATACAAAGATAACTCACTTTTTCTTCCCTCAAGTAGCTTCTCTCAGGTTAAGCTTGTGTAGATACACATATATATTATGCACATATGTGTATACATATTTTACACATATATATAAGCTTAATATGTATATATTATAGCTATAGATATATATTACATAATGTATATATGTATATAAATACACATTGAGATACATATGCACATATGTATGTATATCACATGTATATGCATATATACATATGTATCTCTCATGTATGTATATATAAATACATATATAAATATATGTATCGCTCACATATGTATGTATCCCTATGTGAACAATAATTGTAGTGTATATTCAAGTCTGTCATGTCTGCCATTAGTATTAAAATGTATTCTATATGTACTTTATATTCACTCTGTGTGTTTTTGTATATATGCTCACCCATACAACAGATGCAGGTTAATAAACCACTTCTGTTTTCTAGGTTCCCTATGGAATAAATTATGAAATAAATTACTAACTATATTCTTTGTGAATACAAGCCCTCAGAATTTATTTTTAAAGCATTCAGATGTGGTAGCTATGCCAGAGACGATGCTATTCAACAGAAAACAAGTACATTAAATGCCTTAAAAATGCTTCAAAGCAAATAGCACAAAAAGTCCTTCTAAAATGAACTCAATCAAAGTCAATAACCAGTCAAATTTATTAGATTGCTCCTATAAGCACCTTTCCTCCTGTACCTGCTTTCACTTTGTTTTCAGACTGCAACTACAGTGCTCAGCTGTGTCTCTGCTCACACTGTTCTCCAGAGCATCCAAGACACACTGCCCCGCAGGTTCCCTGACTTCAGAGTTATCTCAAGTTTGAACCTGTGTATAGCTCCCCTTACAGAAGCTGCAGCCTATGTTGAAAGGTGATGAGTACAGAATTAACGTTAGAATCACTCCTGAGGCATTCTCTACTTTCAGTAGAGATGAGAACATTTCTTAACCCATTTTCACAGCATAAAACAAGCTCAGTTATTTACCAAGAAATCTAAAAAAGCCAAAGATGACTTTAAAAGTCATACTATAAGGTCGTCTGATATCTACTTCAGTAAAAATAATGAAAGAAGCCATGAAATTTTCTTAAAGCAAAAGAAACCCTGATATTCAAACATTTCTGATTCAAAGAAAGTTTTTGGAGGAAACACGAAGACTAATAAAATAAAGTCCAGAAGAACTTAAGTAGAGCTTGAAATAAACTTTTATTCAAAACCTCACATTTTAATACTAAGTTTTCAATTTTAGTTCATATCAAAACATACTATGACAAGATATATTTTCTCCTAAAAGTGATTAAGATAACCATCCCCTTGTACATGGCTTCATATAAGATACACCTTGTCTACCTGAAATCAGTTTGGATAAGGAAACAGTTAATACAAGTTCAGACTTATGCTTTATTAATTCTGGGCACCAAAATCTTAACAACAAACCATGAAGCCCAGATATCCACAAACAAGTGTGTCTGGAGTTTTCTTTAAATCAAGAAATGATAGGTTGAGTTGAGAATTGTTGAACTGTCTCTATATAATAAATATAAAGTACACTATACTACACAGATTATATAACCATATTACTCCCATAAATATTAAACATGAATATTCTAAATTACTGTTAAGTATCACTATGACAAAAAATAGCAAAACTATAAAAGTATTGAAATAAAGTAGTAGGGGTGCTAATTTACATAGGATTATTTAGAATGCCTTTTTGGAGAAAGAAATATTTATTGTGAAACCTACAAGTATTAAAAATAATTTTGCAAGTGAAGTAGGTAAGTGGCAGGAAGATGACCAGGAGCAGGTGCTTTTTGCAAGTTGTCTCCATTGTTGGAGATGGCATGCTTAAAGGTACTGGAGCAGAAACAACTATCACCTGATCTAAGAAAAGAATAAAGCTAGAAGTTACTGAAGCTCAGTGGTGATTAGAAGCATGTGAAATGAGTTTAAAGAGAAAAGTAGGATCCATATTGAAGTCTAACGTGCCTTGGAAAGAAATCTGAAGGCTAGCTTAAGTGCACTAGAAGCCACTGGTTTTAAGCAGAGAAGTGAAGTGATCCAGTTTATGTTTGGACTGACCACTTTTGCTGCTTGCTGCATTGGAGGGGAATAGATTGGAGTGGGTAAGTGCACAACCCAAACAACCAGTTAGGAGACTGTTGCAGCAATTAAAGTAAAGATGATAGTGAATGTGGCTAGAGGAAGGTCATTGGAGATGGAGATGTGGGGACAAATTTAAAATATATTTTGGAAGCTGACTAACAAGATAATTGATAGAATGTGGAAGTGAAGGATAAGAAGAAATAAAGAGAGATACCTTACCCATAGCTTAAAACATTGAGTAATTAATGAATGCCATTTAGTAGGAAATAAGCTTATTTGGGAAGAAGGACTACATGTTCAAGGGACACGTAATATAAGGGTAAGCTAAGGTTTTCTGGAGAAATTTACTAGTAGAGTAGAAGCACACTTCATGGGTCCCTGTGTTCTCACTATCCTCTAAGTTGCATGTTTGGATCAGGTATAGCTTGCTTCACTAAACAACATTTTCCAGCAAAGGGGCCCTCTTACCCATTGTTTTACATATTCGTAGGTAATTGAGGTTGAAGGAACATTTTCTCGACCACTGAATAATGTAAGTTTGCTGATAAAGAAAAAAGCTTCATAACGGGTACCTCTGGAGCTCAGTTGTCTGGAGTTTGTGATAGCTCAGATATGCTGAATGAAACTTGCTAAACTCCCCAAACAGGAGAGAAAATGAGTCTCCAGAGCGCTCGGAATTTGACTGTCCTCAGAAGGAAATAAAAATCAAAAGATTGGAATGTTAGTAGGCTATGCAACAGTGAAAAGCAAGCAGGAAATTTGAAATGGTAAGGGAACAGCTGGATTTAAAATATATATTTGAATATATATTTCATGTAAGAACCATAGTATTAATAGTCACAAACAGGGAGATGGGAGAGGACAAAAGACTTTGCAAAATACCAGTAATTAAAGGGAGGTTAGAAGGGGAATATCCGAGAAAGCAAAATAAGAATAATTGGCTAAAGAAACAGGGGAATAAAAAAAAAAAAAACTCTCACTGTATTTTCACCTTAAGCTAAAAGCTGTTAGCGGGGAGATAGGGAGGGCTTCAAAATGGAAGATATGGTCAGCTGTGTAGACGGCTATGAGCATTTATAAGACAAACACGGAATCTGCAGACAGCTGCTAAGAATCAGAAGGGTTACTAAGTGATGTACTAAGATTCACTTAGAAGTTAGAAAAATTTCAATTTCTAAGCTATTTTCTAATAAAAATAAACAAGCATATGTAAAAGATGTAAAATGTTTGTCAGTCAAGTGGAAAGTTTTAAAATAGACTGAACATTTCCCCTAAGCTGAGTTTTTGTTTCATATCTTATTATTAATTTTGATTACATTTGTTCCGGGTCTGAGAGTAGAGCCTAGAGTCATACTTCTGGTGTGTTAGGCATTCCAGAAGCCATCATGGTACTGATTGATATTTCATAAATTACACTTATTAGAGTATTTTTAAAGGACAAAAGACTTACATGATGCATCCATGGGGCCTGGGTCTATAACATATGTTGTACTTTCAATGCATTTATATCAGTCCAGACATGAAACTTCATTGAAACTTGTATGTGAGATTAAATTTGCAAAGTTGGCTATCAATCAGTGTCAGAAAACACAATGATGCATTAGGTGTAGAAATATAAGCAAAAAAAAAAAAAAGTTAACCTGCATGACAAAAAAAATGTCAATTAAAAAATCTCATTTAAAATTGTTATTTTAATAGCTTTGTGTGCTTCAATGTGATCAGCAGAAAGACTCAGTAAAGTTCAAGTGAACTCTTCAAATACTGAGATGTTGAAAGTTAAATCTAAACATACAATCATTTTTTTGAACTCACTTTAGTCAATATAGGAAAGTTGTTTATAACTACAACTCTTTAGTGGTATTTGTTTCTAGGAACATGAAACAAAAATAGATTCACATTTCCACCTCAAAAGATACATCTAAGTATGAAAGTTTATCTAAACATATACTTGCTGAAATTAAACCCATTCTTAGTTTTTCAATAAAATAGACATATGTGACATTAAATTAGTC
The DNA here is from genome assembly GCF_001698545.2 of Rhinopithecus bieti. Taxonomy (NCBI): domain Eukaryota; kingdom Metazoa; phylum Chordata; class Mammalia; order Primates; family Cercopithecidae; genus Rhinopithecus; species Rhinopithecus bieti. The sequence goes on from NW_016811115.1 coordinate 629,129, forward strand.
TCTACTTTTTAAACTTATGAACTTTTCATCTGTCTTCTGGGTCATTTATCTAATTTTATGTCATTCTGTGCTTTAAAATCACTTGGATACCCAGAATTTGTATTCATGTTATCCCTTTAATGCAAGTTACATTGGAGACAATATGCTTCATATGAAAATTCAAGTTTTATTATTCCTCCTTCTTAAAATCTAGACTACCATTTTCTTTTAAGTTTTAGAAGTAATACAAACCTGATGCTGTTTAATTTGTTCTGTCTTCTACCTACTAATTCACAGTAATATTCTAATAATTTTCATTCACTTTGTGCCTCAATGTCCACATCAATAAAATAAGAGTATTCAAATAAAACTGTTTATGGGCAACCTATATCCATTAAAACATTCCAGTTAAAAATACAGTGGTAGCAAATGGAGTAGGGGAGTGAGGAGGAGAAGGAGGTGAGGGAGGAGAAGAGGAGGTAAAGGAGGAGAAAAAGAAGGAGAGGAAGCAAGAGAAGGATAAGAGGATAAGGAGGAGAAGAAGAAAGAGCTGGAGGAGGGAGAAGAATAGGAGGAGGAAGAGAGAAGAGGAGGAGGAGGAGGAGGAGGAGGAGGATAGGAAGAAACTCAGATCACAAGGGAACCCAATAAGGGCGTGCAAGTCTGAATAGATTTGCAATGATATTTAAGTCCATAGGATCTAAATTTTCCTAGAGAAAAATGGAGGCAGAGCATCTTTCTTGGAAACAAATTACCTATTATAAATTTCCTTTATCCTATTAAAGTGTCATGGAAATTTCAAAAGAAATAGAGTAATTTTCTGATAACTATAGATAGACTTCAGCAACTTTCTGAAGTGTTTAGTCTGAGTTCATTTCAGTCTCAGAAGGCACTTTAAATTTAATCTCACTTAATTTGCTTGGACATCTTTAATCAAACCACTCATGTGGACCATCAGTGATAGATTTTCAACCAGTTTTACACCTGAGCTGACTGAGGCAAGAGAATTAAATTATGTGTGCAACTCACAAGGTGAGTTAATGATGCAGTTGAAGGTAGAAAATGGCACTTTTGTCTTCCTTTTAGCCATTATTTCCCAACACTTAAACAACTTTGCTTTATCATTGGATGGAGAATTGCACATTTAGAAACCAGATACATTAATGAGCAATCAGTAGGTTGCTGTTAAATGATTTTTAAAAATATCTTCAGAATAGAATAGGGCAACAAAAAAAATTATATCCTTTCTGCAAGAGTTCAACATAGAAAAATAATCCCTAATATTTATTTTCTTAACACTCCCGCTCCACCATTCATTACAATTATTCCTACAGGAGGCTTCATAAAGTCCTATTACTCTTAGGTCCACTTTTATGTGAATTTCCTACCTTCCACTTGTGTTTAGTTTATCTAGCCTCATTCATTTATTCATTAGTTTAGTCATTTATCTGTGCTGGTGCATTGTTAGGTGTTGGTTTACAAAGATAAATGAAACAGATCTCGTCCTTTAAAGTGATCATAGTCTGAAAGAGAAAGACAGAAGCAACTAAACAATATAGTGTCAATAAATATTTCTACAGGACAAAATAGGGAGAGTGTGACACAGTGAGTCCAAAAAAGATCTTAGAAAATATGATTATTAAGTCCATGCAGATGGACATTGGGTTCACTTAACAATTATTTAAAATGATGACTAACAGCATTGAACAAACCAGATAAAATTCTAAGAGTAATAATATTAACTTCATGGCTTATCAGCACCAAATAGGCTCTACTCTCTGACCCAAAGCAATTGATAGAGCATGCGTTACTAGTTGGTTCTTAAAGTAAATACAAGTGAATCTACTAATACATCAACCCTGATTGATTTTAATTTTCCACACTGTATTAGTCAATTCTTGCACTGCTATAAAGAAATACGTGAGACTGGGTAATTTATTTTTAAAAATCGGTTTAATTGGCTTACAGTTCTGCAGGCTGCGTAGGAAGCATGGTGACATCAGCTTACAGGGAGGCCTCAGGGAACTTATAATCATGGTGGAAGGCAAAACAGGAGCAGGCATGTCTTACCTGGCCAGAGAAGGAGGAAGAGAGAGGGGAGAGATTCCACATGCTTTTAAACAGCCAGATCTCCTGAGAACTCTGTCATGAGAATGGCACCAAGGTGATGGTGCTAAACCATTTATAAAAGATCTACCCCCATGATCCAATCACCTTCCAACGGGCCCCACTTCCAACTGGGGATGACATTTCAACATGAGATTTGGTTGGGGATACAAATTCAAACCATATCACTCCTCCCGTGCCCCTCCAAAATCTCATGTTCTTATCATACTTAAAATAAAATCATGCCTTCTCAAGAGTCCCCCAAATTCTTAACTTATTTTAGCATTAACTCAAAAGTCCAAAGTCTTGTCTGAGAAAAGGCTAGTTTCTTCTGCCTGTGAACCTGTAAAATCAAAAACAGTCTATTTACTTCCAAGAGACAATGGGGCTAGAGGCATTAGGTAAATACTCCCATTCTAAAAGAGAGCAATTGGCCAAAAATAGGGTCTACGGGCCCCATGCAAGTCCACAACCCAGCAGCACAGTCATTAAATCTTAAAGCTCCCAAAAATTATCTCCTTTGACTCCATGTCTCACATCCAGGGCATACTGGTGCAAGAGGTAGGCTCCCAAAGCCATGGGCAGCTCCAACCCTGTGACTCTGCAGGGTTCAGGCTCCAAAGTTGCTCTCAAGGTCTGGTGTTGTGTGTCTGTGGCTCTTCTAGACTGAGGGTGCAAGCTGTTAGTGGACCTACAAATCTGGGGTCTGGAGGATGATGGTACTCATCTGAAGCTCCACTAGGTAGTGTCCCAATGAGGACTCTGTGTGGGGGTTCTAACCTCACATTTTTCTCTTTGCACTGTAGTAAAGGATCTCCATGAGGGCTCCACACCAGCAGCAGGCTTCTGTCTGGGCATCCAGGTTATTCCGTGTATCCTCTGAAATCTAGGTGGAGGTTCTCAAGCCTCAACTTCTTCATTCTGTGCAATAGCGGGCATAACACCAGACGAAAACCACCAAGGCTTATGGTTTACACCCTCTGAAGTAGCAGCCTAAGCTGTATCTTGGACTCCTTTGAGTCACAGCTGGAGTTGGAGTGACTGGGATGTGGGAATCAGTGTCCCAAGGCATGGCAGCTGGGCCTTGGGTCTGGCCTAGGAAACCATTTAATTTTCCTAGACCTCTGGGTCTGTGATGGGAGGGGTTACAGGCATGGTCTTTAAAATGCCTTTGAGGCTTTCTCCCTGTTATCTTGGATATTATTAGCATTTCTCTTCCTTTTAGTTATGCAATTTATGCAGCCTGCTTGGATTCCTCCCCAGAAAATGGGCTTTTCTTTTCTACCACATGGTCAGGCTTCAAATTTCTCAAACTTGGCTGGGCACGGTGGCTCACACCTGTAATCCCAGCACTTTAGGGGGCTGAGGAGGATGGATCATAAGGTCAGGAGATCGAGACCATCTGGTGGATGAGTCTCGAGACCACCTGGCTAACACGGTGAAACCCCATCTCTACTAAAAATGCAAAAAAATTAGCCAGGCATGGTGGTGGATGCCTGTGGTCCCAGCTACTTGGGAGGCTGAGGCAGGAGAATGGTGTGAAACTGGAAGGCGGAGCTTGCAGTGAGCCAAGATTGCGCTACTGCACTCCAGCCTGGACAACAGAGCGAGACTCTGTCTCAAAAAAAAAAAAAAAAATACCAAACTTTCATGCTCTGTTTCCCATTTTAATGTAAGTTCCAGTTTAAGTTATTTTTTGCTTACTTATATAAGCATAGGTTGTTAGAAGCAGTCAGATTACATCTTGAAGGCTTTTTTGCCTAGAAGTTTCTTTTGCAAGATACCCTAAATCATCATTTTCAAGTTCAAAGTTCCATAGATCTCTAGGGCAGGGGCAAAATGTAGCCAACTTCTTTGTTAACACATAATAAAAGTGACCTTTACTCCAGTTCCCAAGAAGTTCCTCATTTTTATCTGAGACCTCATCAGCCTCTACTTCATTGTCTATATGCCTATCATCATTTGGGGCATAACCATTTGACATGTGTTTAGGAAGTTCCAAACTTTTCTTCCTCTTCCTGTCTTCTTCTGAGCCCTCTACACTGTTTCAACATGTGCCTATGACCCAGTTCCGAAGTTACTTCCTAATTTTCACGTATCTTTAGAGCAATGTCTCACACCTTGGTACCAATTTTCTGTATTAGTTCATTCTTGCACTGCTGTAAAGAAATACCAGAGACTGGGTAATTTACAAAGAAAATAGGTCTAATTGGCTCTTGGCTCATGGTTCTGCAGGCTGTACAGGAAGCATGCTGATAACAGCTTTTGGGGAGTCCTCAGGGAACTTATAATCATGGCAGAAGGCAAAGGGGGAGCAAGCATGTCTTGCATGGCTGGAGAAAGAGGAAGGGGGTTGTGCTACACACTTTTAAATAAACAGATTTAATGAGAACAGCACCACAGGGATAGTGCTAAACCATTTATGAAGGATCTAACCCCATGATCATACCACCTCCCATCAGGCATCACCTCCAACATTGGGGGTTACAATTTGACATGAGATTTGGGCAGGGACAGAGGTTCAAACCAAATCACCCACTTTTTCTGGGCTCTGGAATTGTAAACAAAAGGCAATGGCATTCCATTATTTGGGTGTGCATTTGGGGAATACTGTGAAAGAAAATCAAGCAAAGCACCTTTAAGTATAAGCCTTTATTCAAAAGACCTCAGTCATTTCTTGGGAAAGAAGGGGAGAAATTTCATAGAACTTTAACAGGAATCAGGCCACGTTCTGATAGTTTCAAAACTATTTCATCAAAAATATTTCTTGGAATTCTAAGAATTTTTTGTGTGATTTGGCAGTTACTGGTAGGACAATTGAGATTAATTAAGAATGATGAGGCATAAGAGTTCAGGACAAAGGTCATGAACAAGAAGGAGCACCGGTAACGAGTTTTGAAAGCTTACAACTCTCCTGGAAGTTGGACTAAGTCAGTGCTTTTTCCTCCCTCTAGCATGGGGAGCTGCATCCAATGTCATTTTCCCATGAAGCTAGGGGCTGAAAGCTTTGAGCAGCTGTATCTCTCAGCACTCTGAAACACATTGCACCAAATTTGAAACTAACTGGGACCTCAAAACAAATGTTAATTTCACCATTATTATACTTGCCACATGAAACAGTATCTGAATCTGACTAAAGAAAGATGGAAATAGAATGTCTTTCTTGGAAAAAATTACCTATTTTGCATACATATTCTTTATTCTATTAAAATATCATGGAGTTTTAAAAAGAAATAGAATAATTCCTCTGGTTATAATGAAAATAAGTTAATATATAGAAAGGGAGAGACTCAGGAGTCAAAGTCCTTCCACTAGACCATGCTCTAGGGTGCTTCCAGTTGAATCCCAGCCCAAGAAAATATGGTCCTATACCTCCTGGCCCTTCTATTTCTGAGTTCAAGCCTGCTGCAACCAACACTTACTGGTGATTACCTCAAGTCCCAAACCATCCATTAGGCTTAAGTGTGAAAAAAAATAATCTGCAACACGGAAGGATGTGTCACTCACAGGGAGAATGAATATAATTACTTGGAACATGTTGAAAATTTCTAATTGTGGCCAATTATAAATATATTCTGTTTAAGGAAATATCCTTTAAGCATATGTGAATCATTCTTGAGTTGAACTATTATAAGTAAGCTAATTTTAAAAAATTAACATGGCTACAAATCAAGTAAGGTCTGATGCAGCAAGCCCACATAGAGGTACCCTCATATGCTGAACAAAGATTAGGTAAACAACTCTGCTGCACATACCATGCAACATCATGGTATTCCTTTTGTAAAGAACCAAGAAACAATTCTAGATAATTAATAATGTATTATTGAGCAAATAAATCATACTGTGCTGGTTCAGGTTAGGGAAATAATAATTCAGAAATATAACTATCAAATAAAACTACATCTGGACTTAGCTGAGGAAAAAAAACTTTATTCAAAGGATTACTGCAGCACAGGGAAGGAACTATTTGCAATAGCTGGAGGGAAACTATTGCAAAAGGAAGAAATCCTTAATTGTAAGAACTGTAAGTATATCAAAAGTCAGGAGCTTCTGATCACAAGAACTCTTACAGAATAAATAAGTCTAGAAAACAATAAGTGGGGAGTGGGTGGTATGATTAGACAGTTGATCATTTAATTATTTGCCCTGAGGTCAGCCTATTCTCAGAAGAAGATGAGGAGGGGCTGTGTGTTAGCTCAGGGTGAGCAGGGGCCAAAGCTCAGGGGCCTGGGAGAAGAGAATCTTATTTAAAATTTGGTTTTTGGTGTGATTGCTTTTGGCATCTTTGTCATAAAATCTTTACCAGTTCCTATAATCAGAACATTAGTGCACGGGTTATCTTCCAGGCTTTTTACAGCTCTGAGTTTTACATTTGAAATCTTTCTTTCATCCATCTTGAGCTGATTTTTGTATATGGTGTAAAGAAGGGGTCCAATTTCAATCTGTATATGGCTAGTCAGTTACATCAGCACAATTTACTAAATACTGAATCCTTTCCCTGTTGCTTTTTTGTCAACTTTGTTGAAATTCTGATGGTCATTGGTCTGTGGCCTTATTTCTGGGCTCTCAATTCTGTTCCATTGTTCTACGTGTTTGTTTTTGTACTGACATTATGCTGTTTTGGTTACTATAGCCTTGTAATATAGTTTGAAGTTGGGTAACATGATGTCTTCAGCTTTGTTCTTTTTGCTTAGGATTACCTTGGCTATTTGGGCTCATTTTTGGTTCCATATGAATTTTAAAAGTTTATTTTTTTCCAGTTCTGTGAAGAACGTCATTGGTGATTTGATAGGAATAGTATTTAATCTGTAAATTACTTTGGGTAGTATAGCCATTTTAATGGTATTAATTCTTCCATTTGTTTGTGTCATCTGATTTCTTTGGGAAGTGTTTAGTAATCCTCATTGTAGAGATCTTTCACCTCTCTCATATGCTGTATTCCTAGGTGTATTGCATATTCATAGGTATTTCATTCTTTTATGTGTGGCAATTGTGAACGCAATTGCCTTCCTGATTAGACTCTTGGCTTGGCTGTTGTTGGTGTATGGGAATGATTTTTTTTTTTTTTTTTTGTATGCTTATTTTATATCCTGAAACTGCAGAAGTTTATCAGCTGAAGGAGTTTTGGGATGACATTACAGAGTTCTAGATATAGAATCATGTCATCTACAAACAGGGATATTTTGACTTCCTCTTTTCCTATTTGGGCTCTTTATTTCTTTCTCTTGGCTAAACTTTCAATACTATGTTGAATAGGAGTGATGAGAGAGCGTGTTCTTGTCTTGTGTGGGTTTTTAAGAGTAATGTTTCCAGCTTTTTCCCATTCAATATGAGATTGGCATTGGGTTTGTCATAGAGGGCTTTTATTATTTTGAGTTATATTCCTTCAATACCTAGTGTATTAAGAGTTTTTAACATGAAGGGATGTTGAATTTGATCAGAAGCCTTTCTGTATATATTGAGATGATCATATGGTTTTTGTCTTTAGTTCTATTTATGTAGTGAGCCTTATAACCTAGCTGGTTGTGTAAACAGATGGTAACCTACTCTTGTGCCAATCACTGAGTTTCAGCCAATCAAAGATGGCCAACCATTCAAATCCTGTTGAAATAAGGCAAGTTCCCAACTGTAACCAACCCAGCTGTTTCTGTACCTCATTTCCATTTTCTGTATGTCACTTTCCTTTTTCTGTCCGTAAATCTTCTTTGACCATGCATTAGAGCTAGAGCCTCTATGAAACTATTCTGGTTTGGGGGCGACCCGATTTGCCTATCATTCTTTGCTCAATTAAACTCTGTTTAATTTAATTTGCCTAAGGTTTTTCTTTCAACAGAGGTATTTGGTTAGTGGATAGAAACAGTTCAGCTAATTATTTATGAGGCATAGCATGGGAATTTGGAGGGTCCGTGTTTGTGTCTGTATTTGCCATAGATAAACCATGTGGTTATCCAGGAGTCTTATTCCATCGTGTGGGGAAGGCTGCTTCTTTGCTGTAAGTCTTTTCTTGAAACAAAAAAGAGTGGGTGGTTTCTTAATCACCGTCCTTCCCTGTTTTCTAGGATCCCAGGGCTCAGGTAAAATTCAACATTTTGCAAGTTACTGAAATTTTTCTCTTTATTGAAAGCAATAATCTGTCTTTCTCAAATATATTTTTATGAATAGATTTGTGGCAGTTCCCTGCAGCAGAATATAAAGAGCCACCCAAACATTTCATTATGATACTTGCTCTACTAGAAAAAGTGAATTCACTAATCTGTGTTCCACTATCTGACTCTCTGAAAAAGAAGCCTGGATATTTTTTCAAGTATATTCAGCTCTAAAGGAGAAAGAATCTTCTTTTCTTCTTTCAGATCAGTATTGATTTTTGGCTATCTTAAAGACCCATATGAACATACCCAGAGGCAAGAATTCAATTTTCTATTCATCTACTGGGTGTTTGCAGGAGGTAGAACTCTGTTTATCTCACACAATTGTTGTGTCTCAGCACACGTGGCAGCCTGACAGTCAAAGAAACAATGGTTAGTGATAATGAAACACTCGTGAACCCGTATTTTTGCAATGAAGTAAAGTGTATAAGTCATTTGTAATCAGCATATCTAACTTAGTTTGAATATGAAGTTCATGAATAACCTATCAATTCATTGGGAAACTGTATTATGGGGCAATCATGTTACAATTTCTGTTAGTAAAACTACTCTCTAATCAATTCCATAGATGTGAGGACTGCAAAACAAATGATCTAAAATCTCTTTATAAATGTACAAAAATGAATTAAGTGAAATGTATTCTTTTAACTTGAAGTGACTTATGCAAATGTGAAATGAGAACAGAGGCTATTTATTCAGAATTTGCTATATCAAAACAATTACCCACCATAATTCACATTTGACAGAGTTCTAAAGGCAGGCAGAGGAGTGGCAAACCTTCATAATGGAAAATGAAAAATGCAAAAGCTTCAGGTATTCTCTGAAAGGAAGTTGTAAGCATGGGGAAGCTACAAGTGGGTTAACTAAAAGTAGAACATATTGTATGATTGGTTTAGGAGAGAGATTTACCTTCTTTCGTCCTGAGTTAGAATCAGGGCTAATAATAATGATGATGAAGAAGAAAGAAGAAGGAGAAGGAGAAGAAAAAGAAGGAGAAGAAAGGGGGGTGGGGAGGAGGAGGAGGAGGAGAAGGAGGAAGGAGAGGATGAAGTGAGGGAGGAACCTGGTAGTTATTGGCCAAGGCCTAATTGTTCTGGGCCAATTGCTACAGAGCTTTGGATTGGCTTCCTGGACTGGCTACTGCCAAGTTCTGTTGTCATATATGGTCTGTCTATTGTTTGTTTACATATTTAGGCACACATAAAATATACAGCTTATAGTAATAATTTAATGATTTTCCATTTAGACATTGCATTTCATGATAAAAATTCTCAAGCTTATACATTGAAACAAACTGATAGAAAACAATGTGGTATTAGTTTAATTACTTTTAAGGAGTATCTGCTCTAGAGAAAAGTATGCTAACTCATCAGGATCTGTAGATTAACACTACTGTGCTAAGTCCTAAAAGAACTCAGCTAATGTTTCCATTCTCTAATATTGAATAACACATATTTAGTCCATTATAAGAAATCAGTTATCTTTCAGTTTAAAAGACTAGCCTTTCTGCAGGCTAAAAGTATTGTCTAATATAAAACTGATACTTTCAAAAGACTATTTTTTAGCCTAGCATATAAATAATTCTCAAAAGCCCTAAAGACCTAATCTTGAGTATATTTTGCAACATCATTTAATGCTCCCCAGAAATAAGAAATATAAAACAGCAAAGGCATAGAAAGCAAAGGCAATAGAGAAGCAACAACAACAAAAAAAAATCCGCAGGTGACAATGAACAAAACAATAAAGTTAAAGGCAGAATACAAGTTGAAATTAAGAACAGAGCCACTAAAGAAAACAAAGGTCAACAAACCTCTGGCAAGACTCATAATGAGAAAAAAGGGAGAAGATACAAATGAACAATATAAAAAATGAAAAATAGAAGCAAACATTTAACAAATAAAATAAAAATAGCAACAAGTGCATAAACATACAGAAGACCTAATTTAAAAAAAACAGAGAATGCCAAAACTGGCACGTGAATGAATTAAAATGAGAAAAAAAAATAAATATTGAAAGAATTTAAATGGTAATCTTAATGTACCCAGATTAAGATGTTATTGATCAAGTAAACAATCCTTCTTATATGAGTTTATATGAAGGAAAAAAAGGAATTAAAAAAAGAGAGTGAGGAATATCTGTCCATCTAAGATAATCTGGCCAGCATAACTTTGATAAAAATAGTACATAAAATCAGACCCAAATAACAAATATACACAGAAGAGAACATTCTAAATATAACTTTAGCTAATTCTGTGCATCCGTAGTTAGGCAGCATGATCAATGATGTAATACAATTTATGTGAATTAAGTTATCATGCATAACTCCATATCTAATATTTTAAGGATACATGTATTTCCTGGATATTTCTTTATATTAAACACATTAGCTAGGGTGCCATTTGAGGGAAAGTGAGTGGCATTTGTGATACAGTTAAAAGAAAATATAATACAATCAAATAGTTTTTAATTAACAGAAAACTTAGTTCTTAACAGGTTGATGGGGGAGACATTTTGATGTAACTGGAGCCCTGTGACCCCCTCTTAAGTAATTACTGGGTGAAGCTTTCCTACAGCACTAGATGGCATGCTAGTCCTGAGCATGTGGGTGTCATAAAAGGACTGAAAGTGTGTTATAAAACTAAAATGCCATTGGTAGGAGACACAAAAGGTAAGAAACTAACATATTTGACATTTTGGAATTTTATGCTTCTACTTTTACACATTATTTTTCTGCCTAGTAATTTTTATTTTTTTAACAGAGTCTCTCTCTGTCACCAGGCTGGAGTGCAGTGGCGCTATCTCGGCTCACTGCAACCTCTACCTCCAGGGTTCAAGTTATTCTCCTGCCTTAGCCTCCCAAGTAGTTGCGACTACAGGCATGTGCTACAATGTCCAGCTAATTTTTTTTTTTTTTGTATTTTTAGTAGAGGCGTGGTTTCACTGTGATGGCCAAGATGGTCTCCATCTCTTGACCTTGTAATCCACCCACCTTGGCCTCCCAAAGTGCTGGGATTACAGGTGTGAGCCACCGTGCCTGACCTCTGCCTAGCAATTTTTAATTTGATTCCAAATGTTTGGAAATCAGAAATTAGGAAGACCTACAGGGAGGAAGAAAAAGAAAACCAAAACAAAACAAATAGTCTTTTAGGAAGGCTTTACAAAGCAATTGGATACAGACAATCACACTCAGCATTACATTTGTGAAAATGTCATTACTATTATTTTAGCATTATAAATACATTGTCTTGTGTACTTTCCACATTCTTCCATTTTCTGAGTTTGTTCTTAGTGCCAAGTGCGATATTATGCTGGGAATATAAGGAAAATGAGGCCTGACTTCTGATTTCAGAGAGCTCACTTTCTAACTAGTGTTTACCACATTTCCTCAACTACCCATGTGGACCAAATACATTCTTTTATTTTAGTGCCTCACATTTAAATAAAATGTTCTTTTATTATTTGTATTTTACAGTATTAGAATCTAATTATCTAATTATTTTTGTGTGTCAATAATTTTCTATTATCACTTCATAATGGGATAGTTAACCACAAGAATAAAAATACATGTTTTTGATTCTTATAAAATTTTAAATCTTTTTTTAAATTCTAAATTTTAGATTCAGGAGATACATGTGCAGGTTTGTTTTATGAATATATTTCATAATTGTGGGGTTTGGGCTCCTAGTGTACCCTTCACCCAAATAGTGACTACTGCACCCAACAGATAATTTTTAAACCCTCACCACCCTCCCAAGCTGCCCTCTTTTAGAGTCCCCATATCTATTGTTTCCATCTTTATGTCCATGTGAACTCATTGTTTAGCCCCCGCTCATAAGTTGAGTACATGCAGTATTTGATTTTTTGTTTTAGTTTACTTAGGATGATGGCCTCCAGCTTCATCCATGTTGCTACAAGGGACGTGATTTTGCTCTTTCTTGTGGCTGCATAGTGTTCCATAGCATACACATCCATTTTCTTTATCCAATCAACTGTTGAGGGACACTTAGGCTGGTGCCATGACTTTGCTATTATGAATAGTGCTGTGATCAACACATGAATGCAGATGTCTTCTTTATATAATTACTTCTTTTCTTTTTGGTAGCTTGTAGTGGGATTATTGGGTCAAATGGTAGTTCTACTTTTAGTTATTTGAGAAATCTTCACGTTGTTTTCCATAGAGGTTTACTAATTTACATTCCCACCAACAATGTGTAAGTGTACCCTTTTCTGCACTTCCATGCCAACATCTGTTATTTTCTGACTTTTTAATAATTGCCATCCTTATTGGTATAAGATGATATCTCATTGTGGTTTTAATTTTCATTTCTCTGATGATTAGCAATGCTGAAGATTTTTTTCATGTATTTTTTGGCTGCTTGTATGTCATCTTTTGAGAAATATCTGCTCATGTCCTTTGCCCACTTTTGAATGGGTTTAATTTTGTTGTTGTTGTTGGGTTCTTTCAATTCCTTGTAGATTATGGATATTAGCCCTATGCCGGAGGCATAATTTGCAAATACGTTCTCTCATTCTTTACGTTGTCCGTTTACTCTGCTGATTATTTATTCTGCTGTGCAGAAGCTTTTTAATTCAAGTCCATTTGTATTCTTTGCTTTTGCTTTGTTTGTTTTAGGGGTCTAATTTGTAAATTCTTTTTGTAGGTCAGTGCCCAGCAGAGGTTTCCCTAGTTTTTTTATTTGTTTGTTTGTTTGTTTGTTTTTGTTTTTCTAGGACTTTTACAGCTTCAGGTCTTACATGTATGTCTTTAATTCATCTAGAGTTAATTTTTGTATAAGAGGTTGGGTGCAGTAGCTCACACCTAAAGTCCCAACTCTTTAGAAGACCAAGGTGGGAGGATTGTTTGAGTCCAGGAGTTTGAGACCAGCTTGGGCAACAAAGTGAGAACCTGTCTCCACAAAAATCAAAAAATTAGCTTGGCATGGCGGTCTGCACCTGTCATCCCTGCTACACAGAAGTCTCAGGCAGGAGAATCCCTTGAATCCAGCAGGTCAAGGCTATAGTGAGCCATGTTCGCACCATTGCACTGCAGCCTGCATGACACAGCAAGACCCTGGCTCAAAAATAAATAAATGAATAAAAATAACATAAAAAAATAAAAATTTGACCAGGCGTGGTGACTCACACCAGTAATCCCAGCACTTTGGGATTATGAGGCCAGAGGATCAGTTGAGGCCAGGAGTTCAAGATAAGCTTGGGCAACATGATTAAACCTTGTCTTTACCAAAAAAAGCAAAAAAAAAAAAAAAATATATATATATATATGTATACATATATATATATATGGCCAGATGTGATGGCCCAGGCCTACAATTCCAGCTACTTGGGAAGCCGAGACATGAGAATCACTTGAGCCCAGAAGGTGGAGTTGCAGTGAGCTGAGATTGCACCACTTTAGTCCAGCTTGAGTGACAAAGTGAAACTCCGTCTGAATTTAAAAAATCTAGAAAATTGTATATGAAGAGAGATTAGGTGTCCAATTTTCTTTCTTTCTTTTTTTTTTCTGCTCGTGGGTAGCCAATTTTCCCAGCACCATTTATTAAATAGGGTATCCTTTCCCCATTTAAAAAAAAATTTGTTGAATAACATTTGGTTGTAGATGTATGGCTTTATTTCTAGGTTATCTAATCTATTCCATTCATCTATGAGTTATTTTTGTTTCAGTAAAATGATGTTTTAGTTACCATAGCCTTGTAGTATAATTTGAAGTCAATAATGTGATGCCTCTGGCTTTGTCTTTTTTACTCAGCATTGCTTTGGCTATTTGGGCTCTTTGTTGGTTCTTCATAAGAACGTTAGAGGCTGGGCCCGGTGGCTCAAGCCTGTAATCCCAGCACTTTGGGAGGCCGAGACGGGGGGATCACGAGGTCAGGAGATGGAGACCATCCTGGCCTACACGGTGAAACCCCGTCTCTACTAAAAAAATACAAAAAACTAGCCGGGCGAGGTGGCGGGCGCCTGTAGTCCCAGCTACTCGGGAGGCTGAGGCAGGAGAATGGCGTGAACCCGGGAGGCGGAGCTTGCAGTGAGCTGAGATCCGGCCACTGCACTCCAGCCTGGGCGACAGAGCGAGACTCCGTCTCAAGAAAAAAAAAAAAAAAGAATGTTAGAACTATTTCTTGCTAATTCTGTGAAAAATGTTAATAGTTTGATAAGAATTGTGTTGAATCTGTAGCTTGCTTTGGGCAGTATGGTCATTTTAGTGACATTGATCCTTCTAATCCCTAAACATGGGATGTTTTTCCATTTGTTTGTGTCATCTATGATATCTTTCATTAGTGTTTGGTAGTTCTCCTTGTGAAAATCTTTCACTTCCTTGGTTAAATGTATCTGTAGCCTTTGTGTGTGTGTGTGTGTGTGTGTGTGTTTGTGTGCGTGTGGCTATTGTAAATGGGATTGAGTAATTGATTTGGTTCTCAACTTGAATGTTATTTTATGTAGAAATGCTGCTGATTTTGGTACATTGATTTTGTATCCTGAAACTATGAAAGTCATTTATCAAATCTAGGAGTCATCTTTTGGAGGAGTCTGTTGGATTTTCTAGGTATAAAATCATGTCAGGCTGGGTGTGGTGGCTGATGCCTGTAATCCCAGCACTTTGAGAGGCCAAGGCAGGTGGATCACCTGAGGTCAGGAGTTCGAGACCAGCCTGACCAACATGTACAAACCCCGTCTCTACTAAAAAATACAAAATTAGCCAAGTGTGATGGCACATGCCTGTAATCCCAGCTACTCAGGAGGCTGAGGCAGGAGAATCACTTGAACCTGGAGAGGAGATGTTGCAGTGAGCCGAGATCAATCACAGTGTTGCACTCCAGCCTGGGCAACAAGAGCAAAATTCTGTCTCAAAAAAAAAAAAAAATTTTCCAAAAAAAAAAAAAAAAAAAAAAAAAAAAAAATCATGTCATCAGTGAACAGAGATAGTTTGACGACTCTCTCTCTTTTCCAGTTTGGATGGCTTTTATTTCTTTCTCTTACCTGATTGCTCTGACTAAGACTTCCAGGAATATGTTGCATAAGATTGATGAGAGTGGGCATCCTTGATATGTTCTAATTCTCAGGGAAATGCTTTCAACATTTATTCATTCAGTATGATATTGGTAGTGGGTTTGTCATATATGGCTCCTACTATTTTGAGGTATGTTCTTTGATGACTAGTTTATGGAGGGGTTTTATTATGAAGGGATGTTAGATTTTGATGAATTATTTTTCTGCATCTAATGAGATGATCACATGGTTTTTGTTTTAGTTCTGCTCATATGGTGAATCACATTTATTGACTTGCAAATGTTGAACCATTCTTGTATCCCTGGAATAAAACCCACGTGGTCATAACGAATTATCTTCCTGATGTGCTATTGGATTTGGTTTGCTAAAATTTGGTTGAGAACTTTTGCATCTATTTTCATTAGGGATGTTAACCTGTACTTTTCTTTTTTGTTGTTGTATCCTGACGAGGTTTTGATATCAAGAGGGTGCTGGTTTGGTAGAAGGAATTAGGCAGGAATCCCACTTCCTTGATTATTTGGGATAGTTTTCATATGATTGTTACCAGCTCTTCTTTTTACACCTGGTAGAATTTGCCTGTGAATGCAATAAAAATACATTTTAAGGTCACCCTTTTCCTAGATTTTATTTTGCAGGATGTCAGCTTACCATTTATTTTATTTTAAGAAAAGAAACAGGGAGAAATCTACAACCAGAGTAGTTTCAAACAATACAGGGCACAATGTCAAGGCAAATTAGTGAAACAATCTAAATGATAAAAGATTTATGATAAATGTTGTTACTATCTTTTCAGGCATGCACAGTAAACTGAAATCAATTCTGAGAGAATGTTGGCTACTTGAAAAAAGAAATATGCATAAGCAGAGAAAGAGCACTGGTCTAGTTGTGGGGAAAATAAGAGTTTGGGTAATCAACTTGTCTCTCTCACACATTAATTATGCCACAAATTTATTTGGAGCACTTCCTGCATGCCAGGCACTGTTCTAGGTGTTTGCAGAAAATCAAGAAACAAAGCAGACATCTTGCTATTCTGGGGCTTCCTCCCAGTGTAGGAGACAACAATAAATGATAAAGAAATAACGCTATATAAAAGATCAGTTAAACATATGTATATTAAGGAAGGAGAAGCAGGGAAAGAAAATAGAGAATAACATTTGTACCTTAGAAAAAGAATTCCAGGAAGGCTTCTCTGAGGAGGTGACACTTAAGAGATCTGAATGTAATGTGGGAGTATGGCATTCCAAAACACTGTCTGTAACACAAGGAATGGTATTTCAGAAAAGGGGAATAGCTAATAAATAGGGTCAGATGCAAAAAATCCCTAAAGTATTTGATAAGCGTCACATGGCTTGAGCTCAATGAGTAACAGTGATAGTAAATTAAATGTGTAGGTTGCTGAAATAAGTATGTAAACATTGTCTTTCATTGTAATGCGGTGGGGAACAATTTAATTGGCTTGAGGAATGTCTGTTCTGTGGATAAAATACCATTGGAGGTGGGATGCAGGAAGGACATCAGAGAGTAATTATTGCAAGGAGAAAATGGTATTAGCAGTGCATGTTGCAAGGCATGCTCACATCTGCGATTTTACGGAAACTAAAACAGGAAGTATTGGCTGGAGATTTTGGATGTGGCATGTCATAGGAGAGAGTCAAGGATGGAGTTCTGGTTTGGGGGTTGAACAACCTTGATGACTAGAAGTGTGACTTTTAAATGAACACAAAAAACGATGTTATGGGCCAGGCGTGGTGTTTCACGCCTGAAATCCCAGAACTTTGGGAGGCCGAGGCAGGCAGATCACGAGATCAGGAGATTGAGACCATCCTGGCTAACACGGTGAAACCCCGTCTCTACTAAAAATACAAAAAAATAAGCCTGGCGTGGTGGTGGGAGCCTGTAGTCCCAGCTACTTGGGAGGCTGAGGTGGGAGGATGGCATGAACCCGGGAGGGGGAGCTTGCAGTGAGCCGAGATCCGGCCACTGCACTCCAGCCTGGGCGACAGACCGAGACTTTGTCTCAAAAAAAAAAAAAAGAAGAAGAAGAAGAAAAGGTTACAGGGATGGAGGAATGATGTGGTTCAGAACAGATTAAGTTGAATGGTTCATTTGACACTTAAGT
Source organism: Rhinopithecus bieti (assembly GCF_001698545.2). Taxonomy (NCBI): domain Eukaryota; kingdom Metazoa; phylum Chordata; class Mammalia; order Primates; family Cercopithecidae; genus Rhinopithecus; species Rhinopithecus bieti. The sequence goes on from NW_016811115.1 coordinate 646,505, forward strand.
GAAGATCTTCAGTAAATAGGTTCATAAGAGTCTGGAGTTTAGGTGTGAGTAGGTAACTGGATCTAAAAATTTGAGAGTCAAATATTCCCATTTCTTAATTGAGAATGCAGAAGAAAGGAGCTAGAAGCTGGATAAGCTTTAAGGGAAACAAATGACTACTTATGATTGATTTGTTGACGTAGGTTATATGTTTAGAGTAATATTAAGAGGAAAAGCTATAATGAACTTGAGAGAAGCATTTGTTATTGGAGGAAAACAAGTCATATATCTTCTACTATAGATGCAGAAATGAGTATGAAATATGGACAAGATCATTAAAAAATAAGGATTATGTTACATATCCAAAGATGTATATGTATCTTTATATATTATCATTTTGTATATAAAGTGGTGTATATATATCTTTCAAGAATATTTGACAATTTGTTTTGCATTTGAAAGCTAAAATTATATTAAATATTTAAAAATTGACTGGGCAAGAGCAGGGGTAGTTTAGATCTCATCATGAAAAGATAAGAGAAAATATTTTTTTCAAGTAAATTCTGGGAACCCAATAGAGTAAATTAACAATTTAGATTAATTTTAACATATTAGTACAAGATTTAGGGAAAATATAGTGATTTCTTTAGTGATAGTCAAAATACAATGATGAGGAAAATTGCAGGATTAGTGGATATTATAAGAGGTTTTGCTAATAATGGTTATGTGAAGAAACACAAATTGATTAAAACACTACAGTATCTTTTAAGACAAATGAATATAATTTTATATATATTTGTGATTATGTAGGGCTTAAGGTCATTTTTTTTTCCAGATGTTTCAGAATTATTGTTTACTTGCAATGAACTCAAGAATTTATTTTTTTTACAGGAAAGTTAAGAGGCTAAACTTACAGAGGCAGAGTGCTGGTGTTTTTCAAAATAAATAAATTATTTTTTATTTAAAATTTCAATAGGAAAATATCTCTTAAATATATCATAGCTGTGACAACTAGAATAAGCTACAGATGTCTTTAATAAGTTGAATAAATTTGATTTTCAAAACAGAATACAGTACCACCTTGCTTAAAGCCAAAATATATAAATGAAAGTGAATTTATCATGCAAAGTGAAACATAAATGCCTTTTTTGAAACTTGGAGTACATAATTGATACATATATTGAAGTGTCTGTGACTTTGTAAAATGTCTCATTTGGGAATAGGAAAATTGATACATTACTCTTGCCTGATAAATCCCAGACAGCAAAAGGAGAAAAGATAAATAAGAATTGTGAGCATCAAAGAAATGCAATTATGTGCACCCTGACACGCAAACAAGACATCAGTTACTTCTATTTCATCTATAAAACTTTAAACATTTATATCTTCTTTTTTGATGTTTATGAATTTATCATCATTGACAATACAAATAAAATACAGAAGATAAATAAAAACATCAGGCTGAATAACACCTTAAATACTATCGGTAATTTCTTGCTTCATGTTTTCTACATTAACTACATATATAGATGTTATAAACTTAAATGTGGACTTATAAATAAATGTACATGAATAACACACCACATTTATTTCTGTGTGTTATTCCTTTTACACACACACACACACACACACATATATATATATATTTGTATATTTGACCCTTGAACAATTGTGAGGTTGGGGTGCTGACCCACTGTACAATCAAAAATCCACATATAACTTTAGATCTCCCATAAACTACTGATAACTTAATGTTGACTGGAACCCCTGCTGATAACATGAACAGTCGATTAACATATATTTTGTATGTTATATGTATTATATACTATATTTTTTCCAATAAAGTAAGGCAGAGAAAAGAAGTGTTCTTAGGAAAATTATAAGAAGGAGAAAATACGTTTACTATTCATTAAGTGGAAGTGGATCATCACAAAGGTCTTCATCCTAGTCATCTTCACATTGAGTAGGCCGAGGAGGAAGAGGAGAGATTGATTTTTGCTGTCACTGGTGGCAGGGAGTAGAGATGGAGGAGGTGGAAGGGGAGAGAGGAGAAGCAGGCACACTCAGGATAATTTTATGGAAATACATTATAGTTTCTGTCTGACATTTTTTTTTTTTATTTCTCACAAAATGTTTCTATACAGTACTAATCCTTCTTCCACTGTTTGCTTTGCTTTAGTTTTAGTGCTTGTATCATAGATGAGATCATGTTGTAAAAGAAGTCAAAAGTAGTCTTGAATAATTTGAACCCTTTTCCCTGATTGCTTAATGTCAATTTGTTTTCTGGCACTGCTTCTTCTACATCTTCTTCCTGATCATCCAGCACTGGTTCAGAAGCACTCACCTCTACTAAGTAATCTTCTGTTAATTCTTCTGGTGTGGTGTCCATTAGCTCCTGAATTCCATTAAGATCCATATTTTGAACTCTTCAGTGTACCCACCACCTTCTTCACCATATACACAGTCTCTTTGAGGTTTCCTTGATTAGCTCTGTCATAAATCCTGGAAAGTCATGCACAATATCTGGACATAGTTTTCTCCAGCAGGAATTTACTGTTTGAGGCTTGGTGGCTTTTTCTGTAACAACAATGGCATTTTCAATGGTGTAATTCTTCCAAAGTTTCATAATATTTTATCAGGACTCTGTTTCGTAGTGTTGATCATCTTTTCTATATAGTACTGTGTGCAATGAAGCTAAAGGTCCTTATGACACCATTATCTAGAGGTTGAATTAGAAACACTATGTTTGGGGGCAAGCAGACCACTTCAACACCTTCAGTGTGAAACTCATGGTGTTCTGGTGGTCAGTGTCCTGGCCCAACATCAAAAGAACTTTAAAAGGCAGTCTCTTACTGGCAAGGTGCTTCCTGATTTCAGGGACAAAGCTTTGATGAAACTAATCCAGAAAAAGGGTTCACATTCATCTGGACTTCCTTTTTTCTTTTCTTGTCTTTTTTTTTTCTTTAACAACAAAAGGACTGGCAGCTGGTGTTTATCTTTTCATGTCAAGGCTCAGGGGTTGGCAGTTTCATAAGGACAGACCTGTTCATAAACCCGACTGCAAATGCACAAAACAGTAGGGTTAGCCCATTTCTTCCTGCTTTAAATCCTAGTGATCACTTCTCTTCCTTAGTAATAAATATTCTTTTGGCACTTGTTTTCCAGTGCCAGAGGGCACTTTTGTCTGCGTTAAAAACCTGTTTAGGCAGATATTCTTTCTCCTCAATGATTTTCTTAATGGCACCTGGGAACTCCTCTGCTGGCTCTTGTTCAGCAGAAGCTGCTTCTCCTACTATCTTGTCATTTTTTAAAGCCAAACCTCTTTCTAAAATTATCAAGCCATCCTTTGCTGGCATTAAATTCTCTAGCTTTAGATCTTCCCCTTCCATTTGCTGAAAGCTGTCATGTAATGACTATGCTGTTTCTTGCATCATATTAAAGTCTACAGATATGCCTTTCTTATAGCAATTCTTCACCCAGGTGAAAGCTGCATATTTAAAGGAGAATAAAATGTATTTTGCAAAAAGTACAAGATTTCTGTGCCTACTGGCATAGCTGCAGTAATGACTTAATGAATTTCCTTTTCTTTTTTTACAATGGTCCTTATACAGCATTTATTTTCCTTAAAATAAATTTCAAGCAATGCAACTAAAAAAAATAAAAATTGAAACAGGGTTTTGCTATGTTATGTTGCCTGGTCTGGCCTCAAACTTGGTGGCTCAAGGGATCTTCCCAATTCAGCCTGCCAAGTGGTTGGGACTGCATGTGCACCCACAGTGCCCAGATTGGCAATTTACTTTTTTTCCTGTAAGGTGATGACTATTATCTTCTTTTGGGAGCACATTCAATGCCACTACTGATGCTTCCTATGGATTCCATGGTATTATTTAAGGTTTACAGTATTGCACTAAAAGGATGAAAACACGCAAGAAATGCAAGATATCACTTTTTACCATGATACAAAATTTATTGGAAAAAGAAACTGTTCACTCAAAGATGATTAGCATCACCTGTCATTTTAAGCAGATACTCACAACACTTGAGAGCACGTTAATAGCAATAGGAGGTGACTATGAAATAATTACAGTAGTACATTGTGTACTATAGTATTTTATGCAGTTATTTAATACTGCATCTTTATATATATTCACATTTCTCTCAACTGTGAATGGCACCATGCATGCAGTGTGGATAAGTTTTCACAAATTTGAACTTTCAAAAATATATTTGTGCATCTTTATGGTGTTGAATGATAAAATTGACTAGTATCTTTGTGTATTTTATGCATTCATGATCTATCTTTTTCTTAATTTTTTGACATTTCTAGGCTATGTAGTTTATCTGCAAGTTTTTAAAAACTGTCACAAATCTTCAAAATATTTGCTTTATGAGTTATGTTCCTTGCATGTGTGAAAACAAAGACCATCCAAATAAGAAGAAACAGCATCTATTTATTCAGGGATTGCCTTAGCAAGAGAGGCAGCTACCATCATTTGAGTTTAGCAGAGGCTCAAAGGCAGATAGAGAAGTGGGAAAACATGATGGAAATGAAGAAGACTTCAGCTGTGCTCTTTTTGGAGTTTGTTGACACGAAAAATTGGAAGTAGGTTATCTAAAGGCAGGGCATCCAATTTTACAGGTTTCCGGTTTCCTCTGGTTGGTGCTGAGTTGCTGAGTTGGAAGTAAGGACAAAAATTAGGGAAACTGTCAGTTACTGACCAAGTTTTGCCTCTTGTGGGTCAACTGTTGTATAGGTTGGAGATTGGCTTCTGAGGCTGAGTGCTGGAGACACTGTGTGTCAGGGTTCTATTGTATATGATGTGACCATTGCCCACTTGCACATTCAATCTTTTGGGTATTTAAAAATTCTATGACTTTTTCATGTAGCTCTGCTTTATTTTATGGCTTGGTAAATATAATCGCTCTTATTCAGTTGATTTTTTTTCTTAAATTCTTAGTAAATATTTTGTTCAGATTATTTTTCCTGCTCCGTGACTACATTTTCCTGTAAAAGATCTTCGCGTGTAATTTTCCTCCATTCCTTCCTTCCTTCTTCTTTCTCTGTCTTTGGATAATACTTGTTTGTTTTGATTATTCATTTTTGAAGGAATTCATTTTGAATTTGGAATAATTATTTGTAAAAATTCTTTCTAGGTGAAGAGCAGGACTGAATTTCAGGCTGACCTCCTACATGTTTTTTTTTTTTTTTTTAATTATACTTTAAGTTCTAAGGTACATGTGCACAATGTGCAGGTTTGTTACACATGTATACATGTGCCATGTTGGTGTGCTGCACCCATCAAGTTGTCAGCACCCATCAGTTCGTCATTTACATCAGGTATAACTCCCAATGCCATCCCTCCCTCCTCCCCCCTCCCCATAATAGACCCCGGTGTGTGATGTTCCCCTTCCCGAGTCCAAGTGATCTCATTGTTAAATTCCCACCTATGAGTGAGAACATGCGGTGTTTGGTTTTCTGTTCTTGAGAAAGTTTGCTGAGAATGATGGTTTCCAGCTGCACCCATGTCCCTACAAAGGACACGAACTCATCTTTTTTTATGGCTGCATAGTATTCCATGGTGTATATGTGCCACATTTTCTTAATCCAGTCTGTCACTGATGGACATTTGGGTTGATTCCAAGTCTTTGCTATTGTGAATAGTGCCACAATACTGTATTGAGAGGTGATTTGGATTCCATAAAATCACCATGTTTCTTGCATCCAATTTATTCCTCTTGAATTAACTTTTCTTCTTGCATCCTTTAGAGATTATTTTAGTGTGTTTGGGGGCTTGGATTTGTTTCATTTTTAGTTAGTTTGACTGTTTGTTTTTTACTTTGTTTTCCAGATTTTCTTAAGCGTAGTTGACTAATAAAGTTGTATACATTTAAGGTTTAGAATGTGATGATTTGACGTGTATTATACATTGTGAAATGAATACCACAACCAAGTTAGTCATCACATCTATCACCTAACCTAGTTGTCATTTTTTATGTGTTTTGTGGTGAGAACATTTAAGATTTTTCTTAGTAATTTGGAGGCATATAATACAATATTTTATAGTTACAGACAATAACTACAGACACCATGCTGTGTATTAAATCCCCAGAGGGTATTCATCTTACAACTGAAAGTTCGTACTCTTTGATCAGCGTGTTTCCATTTATCCCACCCTCCAATCCCTGGAAACCACTATTCTACCCTTCGTTTCTAAATTTTTAATGTATTCATTGAAGAACACTTAGGTTGTTTCCATATAGAAAGTGAAAGATGTGGCGTGTGCAGTGGCTGATGCCTGTAATCCCAGCACTTTGCGAGGCTGAGGCAGTGGGTGGATCTCTTGAGCCCAGGAGTTCGAGATCAGCCTGGGACACATGGTGAAACCCTGCCTATGCAAAAATTATTAGCTGGGCATGGAGGCACAGACCTCTAGTCCCAGCTACTCAGGAGGCTGAGGTGTGAGAATCACTCGTCGCAAGACGAGGAGTTTGCAATGAGCCGTGATTGCCCCACTGCACTCCAGCTTGGGTGACAGAGCAAGACTCTGTCAACAAAAAAAGAAAAAAATTGAAAGATCTGTGTTCTAAAAGCCATGAGACATTGTTGAAAACTGTAAGAAGACACACAAAAAAATAAATATTGTGTTCATGTATTTGAAGAATTAATTTTGTTAAAATGTCCAAGCTACCCAAAGTGTTCTACAGATTTAATGCAACGCCATCAAAATACTCATTATTTTTTCACTTAAATAGAAAGAAGTGAATTTCTTATATTTCTAATGGACCACAAAAGACTCCAAAGAGACAAAGCAGTCTTGAGCAAAAAGAACAAAGCTGAAGGCATCACATTATATGACTTTAAAGTACACTACAAAGCTATAATAACCAAAACACATGGTACTGGCATAAAAACAGACACACAAATCAACAAAACAGAATAGAGAGTACAGAAATAAATACACATATTTACTGCCAACCAATTTTGAAAAAATTATCAAAATAAATAATAGGGAAAGGACAGTTTCCTTCATAAATGGTGTTGGGAAAACTGAATATCTACATGCCAAAAAAAAAAAAAAAGAAGATATTTCATACTTATGCCACTCACAAAAATTAACTCAAAATGGATTAAACACTTATATGTAAGATCCAAATTCATAAAACTAGAAGAAAGCATGAGGAAAATACTCCTTGTCTTTGGTCTTGACAGTAATTTTCTTTTTGAATATAGCCTCAAGAGCACAAGTAACAACAGCAAAAATAAATAAGTGGGGCTGCATCAAACTTAAAAGCTTCTGTACAGCAAACAAAACAATTAAGAAAATGAAAAGATAATCTATAGAATGGGAGAAAATATTTTAAAACCATATATCTCATAAAAAGTTAACATCTAAAAGATATAAGGAATTCATTCAACTCAATAGCAAAAATGAACAAACAAAACAAAAAAAAACAAATACATCAATTAAAAAACTAGTAAACAATCTGAATAGACATTTCTCCAAAGAAGACATACTCATGGCTAATAGGTATAAGAAAAAGTGATCAGTATCACTAACAATCTGGGAAATGTAAATGTAAACCTCAATGATATATCACCCCAGTCTGCTAGCATGGCTATAAAACTAAAGATGAAAAATAACAAGTGTTGGTGACATGTGGAGGAAAGGAAACCCTATACACTATTGGTGGGAATGTAAATTGGTACAGCCATCACGGAACAGAGTATTGAGGTACTTGCAAACATTAAAAATAAAGCTACCACCTGATTCAGTAATCTCACTACTAGGTATATAGTCTTAAGGAAATATAATCAGTAGCTATAAGAGATATCTACACTTCCATGTCTCTTCTTCCATGTCTTCAATAGCCAAGACATGGAAAAAAACAATTGTTTGTGAATATGTAATTGCTTGTCACCTGAGTTAAATCAAATCGCATATGCCACCTGGTCAAATTCTCTTTTTCCTGCTTCTCATATATTAATAAGGCCTAAGATACATCCTGCCTGTGGTACACGCAGACCATTCTTACTTTTGTGAACATGAATTTAAGTTTCATGTCTTATGCTGATCACCTCAGAGAAATTTATTTCTTTGTCTTTTCCTGATATGAGTTACCATGGTAACTCTCAGCGTTCTCTCACAGCCATCCTTGTTTTTTCTCCACAGATTTGGGAGACCGTTATAGCATTTATTTGTTAATCTGGTGGTATAGTGATATCCTGGTTTCTATAAAGTCAGAATTACCTGTTTTGTACTGTTCTTGTTAATTTTAGATAATTTCTTAAAAATGATGATAGATGATTTTTATGTCACCACATTCTTGATTGAAAGTCCCAGATGTTATATTTCTCAGCTGTTTCTTTAGGCAAGCAAAGTCCCTGACAGGGGCTCTGGAACTAGCAGAAATACTATTGACTGTAGGTAAACTCTGTTCAGAACTCAAAGCTCAATTCCTAGCTACCACATAATCCTTTGATTCTTGAGGTTCATATTACTCTTTTGAAATTTATGTACGTATACATGTCTCCAGTTTGGTACTTCTCCTTGACAGGGTTAGCTGCAATTAGCAGCTATTCTGCAACCAGAGAGATTTGATTTGACAGGAGTAGAGTAGGGTAAATCCTCATGTTCAGGACACTGTTGAAGACAGTTGCAATCTCAGGGGCAAACAAGTGGTAAAATTCAACAGTGCAGCTGCCAGAAGTTATAATACTGCTTGATGCAAGCATGCAGCCTTTCACTACTAAAAATGGCATTAGTCACAGATTTCTTGTGGGTATCTTTTTATCAAATTGTGCATACTATTATCTATTCCAAGTTTGTTTGAAAGATAGTGAATTTTATCAAATGCCTTGTCTGCATCTATTCAGGTCATCATGTATTTTGGTCCTGAAATTTTATTACTGTGTTATAGTACATTAATTGATTTTCAAATGTTAAACTCACTTGGTATTCTGAGATAAACTACACTTGAACATGTCATATATTATTTTTATATAATGCTGGATTTGATTGTTAATATTTGTGAAAGACAGTTGCATCTCTGAGGGCTATTGTCATACAATTTTCTTTTCTTGTGATGTCTTTGATTGGATGTAGTATCATGGTAAAACCATGTATTTGTATGTTTCCAGTAATGTAGCCTATTATTACTTAAACTCAGAAAAATCCCAAACTGATCTCATCATTTATTCCACACCTGGAACTTCTAACTTCCTCTTTCTGATTCCATAAGTGTATAATTTTTCCAATCCATCCCATTATTCTTCCATTTTCAAAAATGAGAAACATAGGAGTCTAATATGTCCCAATCCTCTCTGCCTATATCTAGTCATTAACAGATGTTATTGGCTTGCATTTTGACAAAATTCCTATCTAACAAATTGTTAGTCCAGAGATTAGCATTTGTTTGCTCAGCTTTTTGTTCCTTGTCACAATCCATAGCTTACAATAACAAGGATAATAAACTAAGATAAAAAGTAAAGAGCACTGAGACACTATCATCTCAATCCATGTCCTCAATATCTTCCTACTGGATTTCAGTAGCACCCTCTTCTCTTGCCAGATTTATAATACCTGGAACGGAGTTAGATATAATATATTTTTGTAGAATTGAGCTGAATTCTCTAAAAAGTCATCCTCCATCTTGTCCCTCCTTATCTTCTACTATTTTCCTACATCGGTTCTTCACTTCAAACAGTTCTCCTTCATATCCCCTAACAAGTTATAAATTTTCACATCATGCACATGTCTGATTACCTACAACATCCTACTCTCCCCTTTTTTTCTATCAAAGCGGTTCTACTTACTCTTATAAACTCACCTCAATTTTATCGCCTCTCATAAGTACCTCATGAGACTGAAATATACCTCTTCCTGAGGCCAAATTAATTAGACAGTCATTCATATGGTTTACATCTTTATGGCGCTTCTGTAGAAAAATTTAAAACTGTGGATATATTATGTTTTTAAAAAAAACTCCATTTAAATAGTAGAAGGGAATTTATGTAACTGTTTGTTTCATGTCAATTTTCTAGTTAAATCTGCTCAGTGTTCAGCCAAGTCATTACTTGAAATAATGTAAAATAATTTTCTGAAAGATGACATTAGTGTGTTTAATATATTTGAAAATAACTATGTAGAAACTTTATAATTTTTATTTGGAAGGCCAGATGCAAGATCACATCTTAAAATGTATTTCACAGATGAATTTTACAAATATAAGTCAGTGAGAGCTCTATGTCTTGTGAAGATGTCATGTTTTCTTATTGGCTTCCTAGGATTCTTCGGGTAAAAACTAAATGTTTTCATATGAATAATAACGCTTTCAAATTTGTAAATATATTTCATAATATAAATTTAACATTTAGTTTAAAATAACTGGGAATTAATACAAATACATTATTCAAGAATTACTCCGATGTCACAATATTTTTATAGTCACTACATTTTACATTTTTAAACTTACTCAATTTGTATACATTTAAATGATTTGAGATGTTATATTTATTTTCAAGTATCATTTATACCAAATCATATATTTTGGCTATCTTCTCACATTTGTGGCACTCTGCAGAAATCATATACACAGCTCTAATCTCTAGGGATTAATAATGTCAGAAATCTAGACAGATCCGAAACAATAAATAAAAATAGAAGTATTCTCTAAATGAGGCTCAATATTCTGGATTCAAACTTCATTGACAAGACTCCTTGCAGATGATATTATATAGCTCAATGAAGAACCATTTTTAAGTGATATATTAGTTATCTATTACAGTGTAACAAATCGCCACATTCTTGACGCACCAAAAGATAGTGTAAATAATATTGTAGGTGTTTTTTAGCCCTAAAAGTTGGAGTAAGCTGATGCACAGCAATGGATAGCTGGAGCATTTAATGTCTGAAGGCAAGTCATATCTTTCTGATATACTGAATATCTAACATGTATCAACATTTAAAAAGTCAAACCCTCTCAGGTTTCTGGGAGATAATGTAAAATGTTTTAGGATGGGCCTGGTCTTCTTGTGCTAGGGCCGGGGCCCTATCAACAGCTGCTGGGGAAATAAACAAGAGTTTACAAAGAGTTTTACCAGTTGTAATGCAAATTTGGTTTTGGTTTTGTAACGTTTTACCAAATTAAAAGAAAAAGGATACAAGAAAAGTCAAATAGTAAAGTTGGTTGAATAAATCCTGTGTTGTAAGATTTGAAAAATACAAGAAAACTAAATTTTACAGCAGTAATGCAATCCAAACCCATCCAAAAGAATACTTTGTAAAAGTATGAAGGTATTTCACATAAACATACCTCAATTATTTTTTAAAGAAAGAAATAGAAAAGTAATGAAGCTGTAGTGAGTGTTCAAATTTAAATTCATCACTCTTTTATTTAGCATTTATATCTATATTAAAATCATCAAAACCTAAAGTTTACTAGAATAATATTGTCATATTTTTAAATGCCATGCGAATATTAAGCTATGGTTTTATAGAAATTCCCTAGACCATAATATACCCTTCAGTATGTTGCCTATGGAAAGCATGATGCACATTGTTATACAAATAGAAGAAAGAAAATTGTGTTTAATACCTGAACTCAATGCTAGATGAGAAAAAGCAAAGGATTCCCATACCGACTGCTAAAGCAGGATTAATGTAGCGATTCATGATATACAGATTCATTTACTATATATGGTTATATGTTTATTATTAACCAAAAGGCCCTAGAGAGTTTAGCTTGCAAACTTGCTTTGAATACTATGTATGTGATGTTTCTACTCTTAGATTCTTATGTAAGATAGCCACAGACATTATTCTCTACTTGAGACTAGATCAAATAATGCCTTCAGGTGGTAGAAATTTGCTTATATTTTTAGTTTCATAGCAACACAGTGCAAAGACTGCCCCTGGAAACTGTCAACCTTAAAAGGAAGGCCAGCACATTTGAATATCATTTCTGGAGTTGGTAGCCAGCGGCTAGATGACTACAACCTCTCAGCAACTGAATTTCTCCACAAGGTTCTCCTTTTTATAAAATCAATTATTTTGAGGAAGCAGTGAACCTAAACTAAAATGAAAGAATTTGAAATGCAACGTACTTGCAACACTGAGAGTGCTTATACTAACAACATAACCAGAATGTATGAAACACATACCAAATGTAGCTTGAATTTAAAGAAGTCCAACATCTATCTGATATATTATTCACATTCCTTAAATTGGAATCAAAATGTCACTGGTAAAGTTTCCAATGCTAACTGAAAAGTTATATGGCAAGTCACGGGATCAAGACTCAGTTTGGAGCACCAACCTTCTAACTCTGATGCTAACCACTCTTCTCTATTCTAATTCTTAATCCGATGGATTTTTCCTAATTTGTATTCCTGTCAACTGTTTAGTAATTTCCTCTGCTGGGTACAGTTGTTAGTATTTGCCCTAAGATTCAGCCAGGCATCATTTCAGTTTTCATAATCACTAAGACTAACAGAGCCGATGACCCTAAGTCAAAGGTATAAATATCAGTACAACAGTTCACCTCTCAGGGGCCAGACCCAATTTAACTCTTGGTTCTTCACTGAGGTACTTCCAGGGTTGAAAGCCTTTGGTTATGCTTGCAGTTTATCCATTTCCTTGTATCTGTTTTGACCTGATGTTTAGATTCTTCACTTTTTAAGGTTTGATTTTATTTTAATACAACTCCAGGGTTTTATAAACTTTGTTGAAATTTTTAATTCCTCTACTGAGAAAATTCTAACTGATCTTTAACACCTGAATTTCAAATTTTCCTTATGAAGGTCAGATAAGAAGGAATAAAAAATATGAAATTTCTAGCATGTATAAATTATTACTCTAGCCAATTTATATATTTAATCTCATTATTGTATATAATACAAAGTATTACTGTACAAGTGCTTTACAAATAAGAAAACTGAGCCTCATAAAAATTAGGAAATTGTAAATGATAAACATACTTCCTCCAAAGTAAAGGTAGATATGAAAAAAATTGAAGATCTATTATTCAATTATTAAAAATGGAAAACATTCCGTTTAGATCAGTGGTTCTCAACCTGTGGTGATCTGCCACTCCCCAGGGGACTTTTGACAATGTCTGGAGTTATTTTGTGTTGTCATAGGAGGTGGGAGTAATGATACAGTTATCTGCTCTGTAGATAGATGCCAAGGATACTGTTAAACTTTCTCCAATCCACAGAAAATGGCCCCAGAACAAAGAATTATTGACCTGGTTTGACTCTGTGTCCCCAGTCAAATTCATGTTGAATTGTAATCACAAATGTAGGGGCAGGGACTTGATGGGAGGTGACTGGATCATGGGGGCAGATTTCCCCCTTGCTGTTCTTGTGATAGTAAGTGAGTTCTAATGAGATCTGGTTGTTTAAAAGTGTGTAGCACTTGCCCTTGGCTCCCTTTCAATCCTGATGTGCCATGTGAGGACGGTGCTTGCTTCCTCTCTGCCTTCCTCCATAATTGTAAGTTTCCTGTGGCCTCCCCAGCCATGTACTTGTACACCCTGCAGAACTGTGAAGCAATTAAACCTCTTTTCTTTAGAAATTAGTCCACCTCAAGTAATTCTTTATAGCAATGTGAGAACAAACTAATACGATTATCTAGTTCAAAATGTCAATAGTATCAAAGTTGAGAATTTTGGATGTGGATTAATAAAACACACAGTTCAATTCTTACAATGAACTGCTTATAATACTATTTGTCTTCAAACTTGGAACCCCGTATTCATAGAACTAATGTGTGGAATTACCCTAGGAAGTAATTACATGTAATTACTGACTAATGGGACCATAAGAATAAATCTAGAAAAGTGATCCCCTCTTGCTCTTTTATAAAATAAACATGATTCCATACAATCTTCCTATTCATAGCCTTGTTTAATTAGGTTTTGGTTTGGATTAAATAAATTGAAATGTACAAAGATAGGTCACTATGAATTAATAAGAGTGTAATATTGTATTTTAAACAAACAATGTTTGTATATAGTTGTTTGATACAGAATTGCACTCACTGAAGTACTTGTAAAATAACTGCAAAAGCAATTTGGAAGGAAATCATATCAGAAGATATTCTGAAAGATTCTAAAAAGTATGCCTTATCATGACCATATAAAAATATGCAGAGCTCATCTATCAAGAGGAAAAATGTTGTTTCCCTACAAAACATCTTATATTTTAATTAAAGAAACAACTATAACAAACCTCAGTTGTTCAGAAGAATTTGGAGGATGACAAGTTAGTATTATGGAGAGTGGACATTATAGAATATGATAATGTAAATGCACTTGATCAAAATATATTACCAATGGTCCTTCAAATTATAAGATTATAACCTATGTACTATATTAAGGATTCTCTCCAATGTATAAACTAAAATAATCTATAATTAACAAAGAGATTACCTTTAACTAAATGCAAGTTTCTGAAACTTGTGGGGAGATTAAAAATATTTTCCCCCTGAGGCAGTGCTTTATTCTTCGAACGCTACTATAGCAAATTACCATAGACTATGTGGTTTAAACAGACATTTGTTTCTCACAGTTTCAGAGCCTAGGAAGTCCAGATCAAAGTGTCCATGTCAGGCGAGGGCTCTCCATTTGGGTTGCAGAAGTTTATCTATTCACTATGTTCTAACATGGTGGACAGAAAATGAGCTCTGATCTCTCTTCTGTGTCTTAAAAAGCCACTAATCCTTTAATGGGAGCCCCACCTTCAAGATCACATCTAAACCTAGCTATTTCCCAAAGCCTCTACCTGCAAAAATCATCATATTGGGGGGTATAAATTTTATATAAATTTCTGGGGGATACAGACATGCAGTGTATAACTAGTGGTTTAATCATTATTAAGAAATGTATTTATATTTCAAAGTTTTTCTTTATTAGAATTACAAGTATAATTCTCATTCTAACCTTTACATAGATTGCTGTAAGTTCTGGTCACTGAATTAATTAGATTTTTCTCTAATCTCTATTACTTAATTCATAAAGATTGAGAAAGTTTCCTCATCAGTAATTCTTAAATAAAATAAATAAATAAATAAATACAGCAATTCTTTAATGCTTTATGTAAGTATGGTGTCATTTTAACACAATTCCAAATAGAATGCACTTTAATATTTCTTCTTAATGTGATTTTTCATTTCTTTTGTAAGCACAGATGCAGAAACACTTAACATCATATGATTACGTTTGCATGTCTTAACATTTCTAGTATCTTTGCGGAAGTTGCCATAAATCAGCATGTTTCTGATGCTGCTGAACAGCAGTAACTTTCTTTCAAGGAAGAGAAATTTTCACATGTATCTGAAAATTACTCCCTCACCACAGGATCCCATTTCCATTCAAATTTGACATATGACTCACTTTTAATCAGAGAAAATCAACCATGGAAATCAAATGCAAAGCAGCATAGTCCCATGGTGAATGTTTCCTCTAATGAAGGCTTAACTTTTGGTTACATCAGGTATCTAGCATGCAATGTTAGAACTATTAAGCCAAAAAAAAAGTCCAAATGAATCTATGTTAAATTTCTCCAGAAAATATCTGCACAAGAGAAATGAAAACATGTCCACACGGACTTGTATATGCACATTCACAGAAATACTATTTACAATAGCCAAAATGCAGGGAATAAACCCAAATGCCAATGCAAATTTTTAAACAAGATATGGTAGTGTATTCATACAATTGAACACTATCTTGCAGTATAAAGAAATGTAATATGGATACATATTGCAACATAGACTGACTTCAAAATACTGTATTAAGTGAAAGAAGCACAGTTCCATGAATCCTACAGCCACAAGGAACTGGAAGCTGCTGACAACCAAGAGAGTGTAAATGTGGATCTTTTCCCAATCAAGCATCTGATGAGAACCCAGTTCTGGCTGACATTTTAATTGCAGCCTTAGGAGACCCCTAAACAGAGCACCCAACTATGCCATGATCAGTTTGTGACCCACTGAAACTATGGATAATAAATGTGTTGTTTTAAGCTGTGAAGTCTGGATAATTTGTTATGCAGCAATGAAAAGTATCTTTAATAAAGCTGTTCACAAATTTCTCCAGAAAGCAAGACAGAAATTTCCCTATATTATTCATATAACTTCCTCGTAATTAATGAGGTCATAATTTCTTCAGAAGTACAAGCTCACCTAAATCATATGTCCCTTTGGATCTCAGATTTTGCACTTAAATTTTTATCAAGAGTCATGATGAAAACACAAAAACTAACTTAATCTAGCTTGGCTCATTTGTGGAGACTTCAAGGTTAAACCAGCTTAATTAAGATGTTAATAATTTTTGAAATGTTTTCGGCCCTATTTTCTATTTATCACACATTTTCAAAAGAACTAAATGTTAACACCATCTGCATGCTCAGTTTTAGTGGCATAAACATTAAAGTGAGAGGCTTTATTTAAAAAGTAGAACTAGGCTAACTATGTGATATGATGAAGAATTTGTTTACTTAAGCTTGACGACAGAAAACCTTTGGTTGCCCTAATATATTAAGGACCACTAGAATAATGTGTCCTTACTAGATTTTCAAAATCTTGAAAAAAACACTTCAGTATATTTGTGGTTATATCAAGAAATATTACACTAAAGTCAAATTTTTTAATATTACAAAAAATTCTTTAATGCATACTTTAAGTGAACTGAGATAACGATCATGGAAAATTAGAAAATCAGACACCGGCGAATAGGACATGAAGTTGGAAATCAGTTTATCATCTTGCTGACACGAGAACTATCAAAACATTCACTTTCTTACTTCTCATTCTGAACAAATAGGAATGTCATACACTAAATTTAGACTGAACTCATCAGTGCTTGGGTTGGACATGGGTGGAACTGAACTGTTATCAGAGTTGTACTGGATAGACTAAAAGAGAGTCAAAGTCAAAATGGTCAGGCACAAAGAATCGTTGAGACTTTGGTATGGAAGGAGCAAAGCAGACAGACTAAATTATAATGTGAGGCAAGAATGTATGTCTGAGAAGAGACAGATTCCAATGAAGAGAGATCAAAACAGCAGGAAAGAAACTGAGCCAGGGTAGATTTCTTGAACTGGGTACCTGTGGTCTAGCTGATGTGTGGGGAGCAAGTTTATTAAGGGTGTAAAACCCAATGAAACAGAAATGCTATTTGAAATATATGAGAGAAGGAAAGCTAAGGTAAAACTATATTAAATGAAGAGTGAATCAATAAAAACACATTTTAATAAAACTAAAGTAGTTGAAGAATATGAAGATTGTAGAAAAATGAAGGGAAGAACAAATAGGGGTCTGATGGAAGCCCCCAAGCAGATAAAAATAAAGATGTTTAAATACTGTGGAAAGAATGACACAAAAGGGTATTAATTAATTCCATGGACATGCCTAAAATACTGCAGATGAATGCCATAATAACAGAAGCAACAAAGCAAATAATTTAAGATGTATTATAATCTTGTAGTATTAGTGTTTTGTATATTACAAAGTTGTGCTAGGATTTTAAAAATTGGTGTACTCTTGTTGATTTCTGCTTATTAGTGCAAACTGCACACATCCTAGTTTGGATGTCTCTGGAAAATGTGAGCTACATGTTGCACATTGCAAAAAATAAATTTTTAGGTGTGAATATTATCCCTAATGTTTAAATAACACATTTAAAAAAAGGTTTTACAACAGGATGATCACTGATCATTGGCAGTGGCCAGAGAGGTGCTGCCTCTAGAAGGATTTTAAGGTCGAGTTCAGATTCAGTAGGAAAGTTTAATGTTTAATTATTCATGCTTTCCATGGTTAAAAGAGGAGAGATGGGAAGTATTCCTGGTTTAGTAGTTTACCTTGTAATGCTACAATGTACTCAAAATCAGTGTGATCCATTATAGAGGATTATGCCCAGTATCTGACAACTTACCTTAACAGGAGAGTTAAATAACAGTTTTCACTAATTCAAAAAGTTATACTGAATACATTACAGCCCTGCTTTTCTTCTTTAGTATGGATTAAAATAAAGGAAATACATTTCATTAAGGATTTACCTTAAAATTAGCATTTTCTGAATATGAGTATGGACTCTGATATGCTTTGGCTGTGTCCCCACCCAAATCTCATCTTGAATTGTAGCTCTCATAATTCCTGCAGGTTGTGGGAGGGACCTGGTGGGAGATAACTGAATCATGCAGGTGGGTTCCACCATATTGTTCTTGTGGTAGTGAATAAGTCTCAGGAGAACTGATGGTTTTATGAGAGGAAGCCCTTTTTGCTTGTTTCTCATTCTCTGTCTGCCTGCTACCATGTAAGATGTGCCTTTGCTCCTCCTTAGCTTTCTGCCATGATTGTGAGGCCTCCCTGCCCATGTGAAACTATGAGTTCATTAAGTCTCTTTTTCTTTATAAATTACTCAGTCTTTGGTATGTTTTTATTAGCAGTGTGAGAACAGATTAATACAGATTCATTTAGCTGTTATGTTAGTGAAAGAAGTTACAAATGCTGCTCAATTTGCAATGCTTTATTTAATCAACTTACAAATCATGTATGTTTCTGTCACCCTTTCAATAAATATTCTCACTTTTGTATTTTAAAATAGTAAAGGATTTTTTAATAGTATAGTTATTTTCTCTGAAAATCCTTTAATTTAAATGTGCCAGTTCATTTTACAAAGAATACAAAAGAAAATAGTTTGAATTATGATGACCTATTCAGTATTTAATTTTTTAATGTATATTTAGTCCTTTACTCACAGATTCAATTGTGAAACGTAAGCAAACAAAATTTTATATTTCAGTTTATATCTCTATTGGGAAATAATAAAAAATTTATTTTTAAAAATTACTGAGAGTAATAGATCCCAACAGTAGTCTCTGAGTCAATTATTTTGTGTTTTATATTTAATAAGCCTTGAACTTTGTTGTCAAATTTGATTGCTATAACAAAAGAAAATGTCATAATAGTCATAGTCATATAACAATAACAATATTTTCTTTTCCAGATAATCCTCCTGACAAAAGATTGTATCAGTAGTAGAATAGCAACTTTTGGAATCTATGTATTTATGTCCTGCATATTGTTACTGTCATCTATTACAAACCTGACTAAATTTCAGAATCACATGAAGAGTTTTAAAAGCACTGATATTCCTAGATCCTAGTCTCATTCCATTAAATCAGAATCTCTAGGATAGAGGATTCAACAAGTTATGTATTTAAAAGCTCCACAGAGGCAAGTGATCAGCCAGGCTTGAGAGCCATTCCCACATCTATCTAAAGTATACGTGTGGAGAAGGTCACTAGCGAAGAGAAAGTCCTTGTGTTAATTTTTATTGCTGGTGCACTTGTATAGTCCTTATAGAGAATCTCTTAATAATATTGACTTAAGGCCACATTTACATCACTGCTATCTGCTTTTAATGATTTATCACAAAACTCTTGAGAATTTTGAGAATTTGACACATGTGATATACTAGAACAGAAAAGTATAAAATGAACTGTACCAATAAAAAATCGTTTTGCTAAAAATAAATAAATGAAAGTCGAAAAATATGCATATAAAGAAGAGGGTTGATTTTAGCTTAGTGACTAGATAAAAGTGGATTAAGTAAGTAACTGCTGTAGTTTTAACACAGTTCAGGAGATTATTGACCTTCATTTATTCAGTGGAGGAAGTGAGGTTTGTTGCTTACAGCTAGTGATTTGAATCCAGGCCTTTTCAAATTCAAAATGTCTCACATATTACTCTTAGCCCCTTTACATGTCACTGCCAGCCACTTTACTAGAGAGGCTGGCCATCTTACATTCACATCATAGGCCATTGACCTTGATTTCTTGGACGACATGGCATACCACCAAATGTGATACATAAGTATAGTGACAAAAAAATAAAAATAAAAGAGAGAGTACAAAGTAAAGTTTCCGGAGACAATTTCAGCTGGAAACACAGAAATCAGTAAGATGTTGGGATTGCTGTTGGTTGTATTTCAAGGATGCCTGAGGTATGACGTACAAAGACCCTTTGGAAGTGGTGGGGACTAGAAAGAAACAAGCATATTTAGATGGAACTCAAACATCCATATTTATTTATTTAAGGAGTCCCTGAAAATGGGTATAAACTTCTTATCAAACACAGAGATGATCTGGCTGATGTAAGATGTTTCAGGCTTCATAAGACACTGTAACAATCAATAGAGAGGAATAAGTTTGTAAAGAAACTGAAAATGTATTTGATGAAACAAAATTGACAATATATATAATAGAGAAATATCATGCAGAGGAGGAGGTGAGAAAAAAACACCAGGATTTTATTTTATTTATTAATATTATTTAGAGACAGGGTCTCACTATGTTGCCTGGTCTGATCTCAAACTCTTGAGCTCAAAAAATCCTCCCGCCTCAGCATCCCAAAGTGCTGAAATTTCAGGCATGAGCCACCATGCCTGACTGAAAACAGGATTTTAGCTAGTATTTACAAATGTATAATTGTTTGTTTTGTTATATTTTCTGAGACAGAGTCTTGCTCTGTCACCCAGGCTGGAGTGCAGTGGTACGATCTTGGCTCACTGCAACCTCCGCTTCCTGGGTTCAAGCCCAGCTAATTTTTGTATTCTTAGTAGAGATGGGGTTTCACCATGTTGGCCACGGTGGTCTGAAACTCTTGACCTTGTGGTCCGCCCACCTCGGCCTCCCAAAATGCTGGGATTACATGCGTGAGCCACCATGCTGGGCCAAACTTACAATTAATCAGAATCTTCAAGAAAGACTTTTTTAAGTGCAGATTCTTAGGAATGACACCCAAGAATCCTGACTCAGTCTGAAGTAAGAGTCATAAATCTGAGTTTCGATGGATTCCGCAGGTGAGTTAGATAGGCAACTAAATGTAGAAATCACCAGTTCAGGTGAAAGAAAGCTATTTTTGGACTGTTAAAATATGAATTCTACTTCTGTCACTTAGTAATAAAGCTAGATGGAAAATACGGTTTTAAGTTTCTGGGCCTCACTGTAAAATTAGGGACATGAACTAGAGTACAAGGCATGAACATCTTTGCTCAACCATAGTGGTCCATGGAGCCCCAAGAACTGAGCAGTCTTGATGAATTAGGAATGGGACCCAGAGCATTGTCTGCTTAGCCATCCTCCCCACCGGCCAGTAGCCTCAGAGAGGAACTCTCAGAGCCCCTCAGATTCCAGGTTGAAAACCATGAAATTAATGCATGCTAAGATCCCTTCCATGTCTAAGATTATAAAATCAGTAAGAATAGTTCCTGTCATATTAATTAGTTATCAGTCAAATGAGGGAATTGGAAGACAGAAGGAGTGTCAGCCAGAAGGTCCAATTACTAGAACCAGAATTCTGTCTTTAAGTGGGCAGTTGGACAAATAGGCTGTTCAGGATCAGAAAAAATGGTTAAGGAAGATGCAATGTGTGCCTCTTCTTTTGCACATGGCAGAGATACATTTGATAGGAAGTCTAAAGTCTGTTATATGGGCCAAGAAATCCAGGCTTCCATGGCAAATGTCATAATGATGCATGAAGTTGTGATCCATCATGTCTTTGGGTCCATAATGGAGTATCACATCAATTCAGTTTTACTCTGATGACAGTTGATGACATGCTCTCTAAACTGGAAAATGAATGCCTTGCCAAACAAAGGAAAATATTATTTAAAGGTTACTGTGCTTTTAAACATTTTTTTACTTTGTTAACAAATAATACAGATCATCAACTTTATCTCAAAAGATTTAGGTATTCCTCCACAAATTTATTTTACAATCACATTCTATGTTGCATAGACATCTGTGTCAATTAATGTATTCTATTTTATTTTTAACTGAGTATGAGTACATCTAATTTGCAAATAAAACATCCCCAGGAGGTGGAAATAATACTCTAATTTCTTTACTGAATTAGCTCATTAGAGTAATGTGTATATATACATTATTTTATGTAGTAGGAACATTTTGTGGATACTTTAGAACCGTAATTAAGTATTTAATATGCATGATAATGCCCATAGATATGTCTTTTCTATCTTTTTTTTTTTTTTTCTCACAGACACCTTTACCCTTTCTTGGCTCTCTAAGCCTCTCACCTTTAGGCTATTAGTCACTATTTAAAAAAACTATTTCAGAATCTTAAAAATTTTGTAGACAAGTACACGTTACCACTAGGGAATGTATCTGAGTCATGCGGCACCAAAGTATGTTAGGAGCTGGGAATCCATATGGGTCTGTAGCAACCTCAATTCTTGCCTCCTCAGAAGAAACAATTCAACCTAGGGGCACAAGGTAGAGCGAGAGACTACGGCAAGGTTTAGAGCAGGAGTGAACGTTTATTAAAATGTTTAGAGCAGGAATAAAGGAAGTACACTTGGCAGAGGGCCAAATGAGCAACTTGAGCGATCAAGTGCACAGTTTGACTTTTGACTTGGAGTTTTACATGTTGGAATTCTTCCAGGGTCTGCATCTTCTCCCCTGATTCTTCCTTGGGGTGGGCAGTCAGCATGCACAGTGGCCTGCCAACACTTGGGAGGGATGGCATGCACAGGTGTTTACTGGAGTGTAGACATGCTCACTTGAGGTGTTCTTCCTTTACCCGCCAAATGTTCCTAGAATGTCATATGACAGTTAAACCCCATCATTTTTCCTCTCAGTGTGTGTGCATGCTTGAGCCCACTCGCCCACCTCCCGAGATCTTATCAGGCAGCTGCTGATCACCAGGTTCAGGGTTTTTTTCTTTGTATTGGGAGACTGCTTTTCCCTGGCACTGGCTGCAACCAATTATTATTTTACAGAGATAGTTTTAACAAACTGCCTACCATCACCTAATGGTTGCCTGTCATTCCTGGGTAGGGACCCTCTCCTGCCCAGCTCATGTCTGCCTGACTACCTACTGTATATAACACACATATGTTTTGAAAGATTATTTAGGAAGGAAAATGGATATTTATCTTAAAAAAATGTGTGTTCTATTTCAAAATGATTGACCAACCAAACACAGACATTTGCCTTCTCCCCCTCCCAAATGCAATTAAAAAGATAGAAGGGTTTTCTTTTTGTTTTTTTAATGAAAATAAATAATAAGGCCATAGAACTAAAAAACATGGGAGAAATGTTCTACCAGTGACACAAAAAGTTTAGGGAATTTGGGGCAATATATAGCAGCTGCGCTTCAGATTAATGATAATAAAACAAAACTACTGGCATAAAACATTTTCTCCTCGATTGAGTCTTGAGGACTTGCTTCTCATACTGGTCAGCAGACAAGCAGCATTGACATAGCCAGAGAGTCTGTTAGAATAGAAACTCTCAGGTCCTACCATGCACCTAAGTAATCTGAATGCATTTTTGCAAAATCTCCAGGTGATTCTTATGTACAATGTGAGTTTGAAAATCTCTGTGCTAGGGCACTGTAATACAAGCACTGTTATTCTGAGCTTAGCAATAGACTTACTTGGAGAACTTTTAGCAGCCGATCACTTTTCTTTATCCCTAAAGATCTGACTGAATTGGTCTAATGCAGATATGACTTAAACTCTCCTTGGGTCATTTTAATGTACAGTTAGCACTGAGAATCTTAGGAGTAACAGGAAAACTGGGAGAATTACCAAATTACCAGAATTACCAAAAAAACTTCAGTCCAGCTGAGTTGCACACTCATCTAAAATATTGTCTGCCTTATGTAAAAACAGCAAGCAGAATGCATAAAATAACTGAAAGATAAAACTGAGTGATCTGTGCACATTGATTTTCAGTCATAGTTATGAATGAATAATCACCTCTGTGGGTGGGATACAGGCAGCAATAATTGTTAAAGCTCCCCAGATGTTTTCAATTTGCAGTCAAGTTTGAGATTCGCCAGCCCAGAAAGTGTTGGAAATGGAGACATTTGATGATAATGTCGGGGCCACACAGAGATTCCAAGAAGAATTATTTATTGAATTTCCATGGTACACACAGAGTGGAGGAAAGGTGGTAATATAAACCAAGAAGACTTTTTTTCCTTCTATTATCAAATAAGCCATAAATTTGCCTATGTCTCCCACCTCATTCTGAAAGAAGTTTGCCTGTTTGAGCATCCTGCACAATTATCTCTACAAAATTACCATTTGAGGAATGAGACTCCATGCACAAAGACTTGTTATAAAATTGCCAGAAGATTCTACATCAGCAGCAATTCGTAATTGTGCTTAGACTATGAAGCATCATTAGATATTTGGGAAAAATAAAAAAATAGAGAAGCATCTTGTGGATTAAAAGAGAGAAAGAATGAAATACAAGTGACTGTGTAAACAAACAGTTCAAGATTAATATTTTGCATTAAAAATAAAATAATAAGGAAATCTCAGAAATCAAACATCATTGCTGGAAGTTAAATACATTAATAGTGGTACTGTAGAGTTGTATGGACATAACTGGAGACTGAATTCACAATCTAGAGTATGAAGGATAGAAAATCAGCCAGAACATACAGAAAATAGAGGTGCAGCATATGTGAAAGATAGGGAAAGAGAGTATGAAAGAGAAAGAGAAAGAGAATGAGGACAGGGGAAGAAATAAAATCTACAAAGAATATGAATAACTATTAGAATTCTTACCTTGATTCTAAATTCTGGGAGATAATGGCATAATTTATACTGAATTTTAAGGGAAAAGATTTGAACGTATGTCCAACATGACTATCATGTGGGCAAAAGAGCAAAAGTCAGGAAACAACAGATGCTGGAGAGGGTGTGGAAAAATAGGAACGCTTTTACACTGTTGAGGGGAGTGTAAATTAGTTCAACCATTGTGGAAGACAGTGTGGTGATTCCTCAAGGATCTAAAACTAGAAATACTATTTGACCCAGCAATCCATTGCTGGGTATGTACCCAAAGGATTACAAATCATTCTACTATAAAGACACACGCACACATATGTTTATTGCAGCACTGTTCACAACAGCAAAGACTTAGAACCAACCCAAATGACCATCAACAATAGACTCGATAAAGAAAATGTGGCACATATACACCATGGAATACTATGCAGCCATAAAACAGGATGAGTTCATGTCCTTGGCAGGGAATGTATGAAGCTGGAAACCATCATTCTCAGTAAACTAACACAGGAACAGAAAACCAAACACTGCATGTTCTCACTCATAAGTGGGAGTTGAATGATGAGAACATGTGGACACAGGGAGGGGAACATTACACACCAGGGCCTGTCAGGGGGTAGGGGGTAGGGGAGGGATGGCATTAGGAGAAATACCTAATGTAGATGACGGGTTGATGGGCACAGCAAACCACTATAGCACTTGTATACCTATGAAACAAACCTGCACGTTCTGCACATGTATCCCAGAACTTAAAGTATAATAAAAAAAAAAATTAAAAAGAGTAAAGATTCAGAGATAATAATCCCTTATACCCAATGCTAGAAACAAGAGAAAGGAGGGGAAGAAAGAAGATTGGAGAAAAGACAGAACAAATATTATTTCAGGACATATTTTAGGAAAGTAAACATAAATACGAAAAAATGAAGTGAAACACACACAAAAAGGTATTATAACACGTCATAAGATGCATATTTGTCTAAAAATGATTGATCATAAACCTCTGAAATTCAATATAATTGTATAAAATGATTTTAGAGTGGCAATGGAAATGTGGTAAAAAAAGAAATTTTAATATGAAATAAGTGAAGGAAGGGAAAGGAGATAAACATATATCAGAGTTCTTGTCTTGCCAAAATTGATATAGAATAGTAAAGGTGAAAGAGCATGTAATTATAATATTTTTGCCAAGTTTTAGCATAACTACCAGAAGAATAGAGAATATATAATTTTAAGTGAATATGGGAAAAACAAAATAATGTTAAACATTTCAAAAAAGTCATTAAAAACATGTTAATGACAAAGTATAAAATAAAGTGGCAAGGACAATCTAAAATCTTAAGTGAATAAATGTAATTGAATAGACTAGATCTCACTCTGTAGATAAAAATGCCAAGATGTGTCCCAAGTAATATTACATAAAATGCAGTATATAAACAAAATGAACATAAAGGGAAACCTAAATATATTTGTGTTTTAGGTTATTCCTAAAATGTATTAATCACAATGAAAATAATTTAAGGAAAACTTAGAATGCTGAAAGATATAAAACTGATGTGTTGGTTAGGGTTGATCAGGAAAACGGAAGTCACTCCTTGTATTCCAGGTAGGAAGGGCTTTTATACAGCAAAATAATGGTCTGCAAAATCACTGGAAGGTCATGATAGGGAAGAGTGCGAAAGCCATTACCTATCTCTACCTGCAAATCGAAAGCTTTGATTCTAAAGAGTTGAAGAGAACTCTATGCAAATCTCAAGGATTTCTGTGAGGTGGAAGGAACTCTGTTATTTGCGGTCCTAATACAGGTGCTTCAAACCTCACACAGGCTAGCTACCCATGTTACTGCTTGCTTTGAAAGAATGGCAGCCTTTCCTCTCTTCAACCTTTGAAATATCGTTGAAGACATTTTATTGGAAACTCTTAACTGGAATCACAGAAGGAAAGGAAATTTTGGAAATGTAGTCTGTGACTTCTTTGCAACATGAGGAAAAGGGAGTGGTTATAAAGTAAAATTTACAAAAGAAAACCCTGATAATTTTTTAAAGGTACAATCAATTAAGAACACATGCATCACCTGATAAAAACTAACTCAGCCAGTTAATCAAGTGTAACATCAACAGTGATAATACATGTTGATAGTATATACTCTTCAGTAGTATGATGAAATGGCACCATACATTGTTGTTCTTCCTTATAATTTATAATTCCAGTCTATTACAAACAAAAAAATCAGATCAATCCCAACTGATAGAAAGTCTGCAAAATACATAACTAATATTCATCAAAACTGTCATGGTCATTAAAAACAAGGAATTATGAGAAACTCTCACACCAAGAAAAGCCAGGAGAGACAGAATGACTAACTGAAACGTAATATCTTTATTAGAATCCTAAGCAGAGAAAAGGAATTACACCAAAATTGAAGAAATTGGAATAAATTCTGGCCTTTAGCTAATAATAATGTATCAGTATTGGTTCATTAATAGTGACAAATATACCATACTATTTTGAGGTGTGAATACCAGGGGAAACTGTGTAAAGGGTATATATAAACTCTCTTTACTACATTTTACAAGTTTTTTAAAGTGTCATTTTACTCTAAAATTAAAAACATTTAAAATATGTATTAATTTTCATAGGAAAATGAGCATATTAATATTTTACCATTTTCCATTTCATTTTACCTACTGAGAAGTAAAATAAAACATGAACAATAACCTGTTAATAATACACATTGACTAAATACAAAAGATGCCAAATGTTATCAATGACTTATTCTACTCTGATCTCAGTCTGTCAATTTTCCTATTTGTTTTATTTTAGAAGTAGAATTTCTGTAGGTACAGTCATAACTTTTGAGTGAAAGGATATCTTTCTTCAACTCCATTTGAATATTAGTTTATTTTGCTAGTGTTTGAATGATCATTCTTAAATATTTAATATAAGCATATATTTACTTCTAATATCCTCTGCTTTCTCAAGAAGTTATAATTTTGAAGTCCAGTTTTAGTGACAGATAGATGCATTTATTATTTTAAAATAATCAAATGTATCATTATAAAAACAATCAAAAGCACTTATTATCTAAAAATAATAGAAAAACATTGTAATATAATGAAAAATAATTTTAGGATCTTTCTTTTCAAGAGTTACATTAAAGATAAAATGACTATATACAATGAGGTCTAAAATATGTAACTTTTATTAAATTTATATATACAGTAGCTTTTAAAAAGTTGCCATATAGTTCTGGAAAACTAAAAAGCTATGCACATATACAGGACTGTATTCATGCCTAGAAAATACCTTGGAAAACCATAATCTCATGCCTCTAGTTGACCGTAAGTTTCTGGCCAAGTAGAGAGTGAAGTTTTTAGGGCAGAATTGAAACCGCTGGGCTATTAAAGGGCCTAGCACATAAGCAGTGCTTGGCAACCAAAAGTGGGAGACTTACTCGTTCAAAGCAATTAAGAAGGTAAATTTTATTGTCAAATATTAGGTGACTGTCAAAATGCTAAAGAAACCACTGGAAAAAAACTTTAAAAGCAAATATTAAAGAAAAAATATATAATTTAAATGGCCCATGAAACATTAAAGATATCTATTTAGTACAAAAGTATGGTAATTAAGAAAAGAGAGAAACAATGAATAAAACATAGACATATAGAAAATGAATAGCAAAATAGCAAATGCAATTCCTACCTTAGTAATTTTATTCATTTGAATGGATTTCTATAAAGGTACAAACTACAAAATCTCACTCA
Source organism: Rhinopithecus bieti (assembly GCF_001698545.2). Lineage (NCBI taxonomy): Eukaryota > Metazoa > Chordata > Mammalia > Primates > Cercopithecidae > Rhinopithecus > Rhinopithecus bieti. Next base: position 674,854 of record NW_016811115.1, read on the forward strand.
ATAAGGAATAGAAAATCTCAATTTATTCATAAGAAAACAGAGACTTAATTCCTAATCAACAACTACTCTCAAAAATGTTACTGGATAGATGGTTTTACTGGTAAATTCTACCAAATATTTGAAAAGTTTATACCAATACTTCAAAGACTTAAAAAAATAGAAGAGGAGGGAACACTTCAAACTCATTTATGGGTCCAGTAACTCTGATACTCAAATCAGAGAGTCATCACACAAAAAGAAAACAAAAAACAATTTTCCTTATAAATATCATACAAAACATCCCAATTATATACCAGCAAACTGAATACAAGTAACAAAGAGGATTGAACACGAAGACCAAGTGAAATTTACCCCAGGAAGTCAAGATTGGTTTAACGTCCAAAAATCAGACAACAAGTACATGTTAATCTAAATAGAAAGAGAAATACCATGTGACTAATGCAATTTCATTTCATGATAGAAACTCTCAGCCAACCAGAAATAGAGGGCAGCGCTCCCAACCTAAGCAAAGCATAAGAAAAAACCCACTTAATATCATATTAGCTGAATGACAGAATGTTTTTCCTTTAAGATAATAAAGCAGACAAATATGTCTGTTCTTACCACTTGTGTTCAGTATTGTACTGGAGAGTCTAGATAAACAATTAAGCAAGAAAAATCGTGTTGTAAAAGAGTAAATACAGCAATCCATACTTAGAAAACCTAGTTTTAGTATATAGCAAATCTAAAGGCTCTACCACAATTTATTGGAATTAATAAGTGATTTTAGTAAGGGTTCAGGATACAAGATCAATGTAAAAAATCAATTGTATTTTATACACTGACAAAAGACTTTTAAAATTAAATTAATAAAATGTTAATTTACATTTGCCACAAAAGAATACAATACATGGAAAGAACAAAAGAAATATCAGACTTGTACACTAGAAACAACAAAAACTATGTTGACAGAAATTAAAGGAGATGAATAAATGGAAAAGACACTTGATATTCACATATGGAATATTTAATATTGTTAAGATAAGAATATTCTCTAAATTGTTATGCAGATTCAGCACAATCTTTATCAAAGTCTCAGATCCCTTCTTTAAGAAATTGACAAACTGACTTTAAAGTTTATGTGGAAATGCGAGGAACCCAAAAGAGCCAAAACAATTATGAAAAGAAAACAAAAGCAAACGAGGAGGACTAATACATTCTTATTTCAATTCTATCTACAAAGCTATAGTAATCAGACATCATGGTTCTAGCATGAGGATAGCTATATAAATTAATAGATTAAAAGTTAATAACAACTTGTATTTATAATAATAAAATCAATTCCTTTTGAAAAGGGCAGAGGAAATTCAGTGGGAGAAATAAAAATCTTCTTAAAAAATAGTGATGGGATAATGGAATATCAATATACGAATGAAAAAGTAGAGCCTTTCCCTAAAACCATATAAAATAATTAAATGAAAATGAGTCATAGATCTATATGTAAGAGATAAAACAGGAAAATTCCTGTTAGAAAAAAGCTCAGGAGTAAATTTTTATGTTTGTGAGTCAATTATTTCTTAAATATTATGTCAAAATCATGACAAGAAAAACAGATTGGATTTCTTTAAAATTTACTTTTTTATTTTTTGCCTTCTAAGCTGCCATCCGTACAGTAAAAAACAAGCCACAGAATTGGAGGAAATATTGGCAAATTATATATCTGATTAGATTTTTTTATCATCTTGACAAAAGATCTAATTATACATTCCAGCAGGGAAGATATACAAATGGTCAAAAGACACATAAAAAGGATAGTCAACATAATAATAATTACAGAAAGACAAATAAAAATCATAATGATACACCCATAAAACCCACTAAAATGAGTATAACTTAAAAAAAAAATGGTCAAATGAGGCTGGGCATGGGGTTCATGCTTGTAATCTCAGCACTTTGGAAAGCCAAGGCAGGAGGATTGCATGAGGCCAGGAATTCGGCACCAGCCTGAGCAACATGATAAGACTCCGATCTCTATTAAAAAAAAAATCTTAAAAATTAGCCAGATGTGGTGATGTATGCTTTTTGTCTCAGGTACTTGGGAAGCTGAGGTCGAAGAATCACATTAGCCCAGGAGTTTGAGGCTGCAGTAAGCTATGATTGTCCACGGCACTCCAGCTTGGGTGGCAGAGTGAAACCCTGTCTTTAAAAAAAAAAAAATTGTGAAATTATAAAACGTGTTTTCAAGAATATAGGGGAATCAGAATAATCAAAGAGCTGGTGGCATTGTAAAATTCTACAGCTCCTGTGAAAAAAAATTTCATATTTTCTTAAAATATTATGTAGTTACCATAGACCTAGCAATTATACTTCCCATAAGATATTTGTTATGAATATATATAGCAGCATATTCATAATAGCAAAAAATGGAAACTGCAAATGTAGTACATCACCTGATGAGTAGACAAAAATATGTAGCATTTCCATGCAGCAGAATATATTTGGCAATAAAAAGGAATGAAGTGTTATAATATACATGAATCTTGAAAACATTAGATAAAGTAAAGGAAGCCAGTCAAGATAGACCACATGTAGTATGTATATATACAGTATCCGGAATAGGCCAACCAGTACAGAAAGTAGATTAGTGGTTGCCAGAAGCTTGGGGAGGGACAATGAAGAGTGACTGCTAATGAGTATAGGGTCCCTTTATGAAACTATAGAAAATTTTCTAAATTAGATCGTGATTATATTTGCATAGTTCTGTGGGCATGCTAAAAATGACTGAACCATATATATATATATGGTTCATATATATATTTTTTTATATATATATATGAGGCCTCAATACTTATTGGTAAAGTTTCCAATTCCTTTGTATTAATAAACTTTACAAAGTAACACGCAAACATTTTTACTGAAGCATCGTCAAAGGCTAGTGAATAAATTTTACCCAAGAAGTCTCAGGGTAAATTCTGAAGTTCAATTTCCTCTCACTGAACTTTGCAATTTATATCATGCTGCATTTACATGTGATGACAAGTTATGCTGATTTTGCTTCTCCATCATAAATTTGCATTTTTTTCTATAGAAAAGTTTTTTTTTTTTTTTAATTATTTGTATTACTTAACTTGCTTTCTGATCTACTACTCCAAGCTATCTTTAGGTAGTATTGATAAATTTGCTTGCTCTGGGACACAGAATTCTTTATACATTTGGAATAGTCATCTCTCTCTGTTTGATATACACAAATCCATGAGCAGTCCTCTGCCAGGTAATTTGCTTCAAAGTAAAATGGTTGTTACGTGGTGTGAAACATATTATCTTAATCCTAGTGTTCATGATAGTTTGAAGTCATGTTAGAATCTAATGGTCTTAGCCATTAGCATTTTCTTTTGACTGAAGGAGAAAAAAATCCTAATGGTGTATAAATTAGAAATTTGTATGTGCTGAATAGTGGTGTGCCACCATCACACTCCTTGGGAGTTACCAAAGAACAGCTTCGCATAGATTCTATTATCTCATGTTACACTGCTTGGAAGTATTTTAATGGTTGGCAGCCTCCCAGTAAAGCAATACAGTTTTGTTTTTTCCTGGATATCTTCTATTTCAATAGACCTCAAGTTAGGATGTAATTCATTAGCACAAAGATTGTACTTCTACTTTCAAAATCTCAGGTTATACTTTATACAAGTAGATATATTCCTGGGCAGGAACTCTATGCATTTACAGACTTTTAGAATTATTCCTTTTGAAGAATTCCAGAAACACTCCCCATGAAGTAATTTTGTAGTACATTGAATTATTTGTACCAATTGTTTAAAAACCTTCCTGTGTTCAAGTCCTTTTCCATGTGATGTTGCAGCTCCTACCGCAATGGGCAGAGTGTAAATTTTCTGTCCCCTGACATTGAGACCCAAGTTGCCTTGGTCATTGTAACGCTAACAGATGTTATACAAATCAGGCTCTAAATGTCTTCATGGAGTATATATTCTCTCTTGTGTTTTTGCTTTCATTATGAGAAGATGTCCTGACTAATCCACTTGTTCAAGTAAAATGAGAGATGTTGAGAGCAAATCAGTACCCAATCTGCAGTTTGTAGTCTAGCCTGACTGGGCCCAGTCTGAATCAGCATGACTTTCAGCTGTGTGTTCAGTGGTAGTGTAGTGTCATTGCTGTTGTGCCCTCTCAGTTACCAGAGCTAAGGAATACATCATGTTTACTAACTTTCTTCTGTATTAACTCTGAATATATTATATGTAAAATATAATCCCAGCATGTTGGGAGGTCCAGGCTGGCAGATCACCTGAGGTCAGGAGTTCGAGACCAGCCTGACCAACATGGTTAAATCCTGTCTCTACTAAAAGAACAAAAATTATCTGGGTGTGGTGGCACATGCCTGTAATCTCAGCTACTTGGGAGGCTGAGGCTGGAGAATCGCTTGACTCTGGGAGACAAAGGTTGCAGTGAGCCGAGATCGTGCCATTGCACTCCAGCCTGGGCAACAGAACAAGACTCCATCTAAATAAATAAAATAAAATAATTATACACATATGGTATAATATATGCTTAAAACTAAAAGTTTACACTGATGCCTGTCATTCCAATGTAGTTCTTTATAGTTCATTTTAGCCTTCTCCTTTTCCTATTTATAATTGTTTTCTAACAGTGAGAAACCTGACTCTCGTTATCTATATTATCTTTACTTATTTACTGAATTCTAGTATACACATAATTTCAGAATAAGGATTCTATAGTGCTGTGAGAAAACTTCCTTATAATATTACAGCACCTGAAATTTCATTTTGTTTCTAGTCTCACAATATTCATTCAAGATACAATAACGCCCTCTTATTCATGGGGGATACATTCTAAGACCTCCAGCGTATGCTCAAACCTACACATAATACCAATACTTATATAGTACATTTTTTTCCTTTGCAAACTATACGGCCACATGAAAACTTCCCCTTCATCCTTTGAAGGTTTGCTAAACATCAACTGACAAAATGCAGATTAATAGGAAAAAGACATACACATTTTATTTTAATGTTCACAGCACAGCAGTACACAGGAGAACGATTACCCAATTTCCCAATGGAATACAGATGTTTATGTGCCCTTCTTCATGGCTGAAAGGGAAATGGGGAAAATGTGGCAATTTGAGGGACACTAAATGAATTTTAGGAGGAAATAAGTGAACTTGGAGAACATACATTGGCCTAGGACAAGGTCTGCTGGGCCCACAGAGCAGACAATGGTTTGTGACAAAAGTCTGTCCAGACACGTTGAAATACTTCAGTCCTTCCTCCTGCAATGTAAGTAAAAGTTAATGAAAAGTCAGTGAAAGGAATAAAGGTAATTGTTTTCTTCTTTGGTAGCTCTGGACTTCAAGTAAATAAAGGAACTTCAGAAAGCAGTTTCATCCTGTGCTTTGGAAGAGACAGAGGATTGAGAGGTAGGCGCGGGTGGAGGAAGTTCAGAGAGATTTTGAGGCTGCTGCTTTAGTCCAGCACATCCAAGTGCCATATTTTGGGGTATCAGTTATGAGCCCCATAATAAATGCATACCAATAATAAATTTTAATCTCTAAACTAGGCACAGTAAGAGATTAACAAGTTAATAATAAAATAAAACAAATGTAACAATATACTTTAATAAAAGTTCTATGAATGTGGTGTCTCTCGTTCTCTGAAAATATCATTTTCTGTACTCACCTATTTTGGACTGCAACTGACCATGGGTAACTGAAACTGCAGAGAGAAAAACACTAGAAAAGAGGGGTACCGTTTCCAATATTACATCCGTTACATTTGCTCCCCCATTCCCTTCAGTGTGATTAGATGATTTGGTATTTCAAGTAGGTGTATTTATCAATGTTTGTATTCCAGTTTGGGTCCTCCCACCAACCTCCCCATATCCTATTTAGGGTATGTGTGAAGAATTTAGAAAACATTACTATGTTTCTATGCATATATATGTATAACTTTAGTAGATACTAGCTCCAAAACTACTTCTCTTTATAAAGAAAGATAGGAGATGTTAGTTTCACTTTTGGTTAAAGCCAATTAACTAACCCAGATGGTCACTCCAATTACCAGGTGGATATGGGACAAACTATGTGACAAATGGTACCGTCAAGTTCTCTCACTTGAAGATTAAAGTTATCCTGAGAATATGTTTGTAATGAATCGTATCTGCTTGGTTATATAAAAGCGTTAAGATTTCTTTCTGTTTTTGCAGTCCCTTAGTGGATTGCTTGTCATGTGCCTCACATTCTGGTTTAATGCTAATTCAACAATAAAATTGCTTTTTTCCTTCTTCTACCTTTGTGAAGAGGTATTCTGGGCTGGCAGATTTTGTTTCAAATTATATTTCCCAAACATTTCTGGCAATGAGAGTGTGATATCTGGAAGTTTCAGAATCAGCAGACGACTAAAGTTCTATGATCGCACAGTAAGATAAGAGATTCTAAATAATATAAAGTCTCCCTTCTCGCCATCAGTGTTTTTTTTTTTTTTTTGGTATTTTCTTTTTGGATGACTAGCTAATAGACTATCTTCCCCAAATTCAAGCTAAGCATGCGTAATAAGAACTCTAAATTTCCATTAGGACAACCATGTGGTTGGAGCATATAGGAAGCAGATTACGTTGTCTCCAAGTCTTTCTCTTAAAGGGCTAATATCTGTTGCATTTGGAATGTTGATATGGAAACCCAGTTTTACAGTTGCCTGAGGACAGTTCTTTTGATCTGAATAAACTAACATATTTGCTAGGGTTCTTATACAAATAAATTAGTGTTACTTAATGAGACAAATATCATTCTAAGGAGTACATTTAAAACGATTTGGAGAGTCAGAAAAAAAATTGAGAAAAACAACAGAAAAATGTGATAATTAAAGGCATGGCTGGGCATGGTAGCTCACACCTGTAATCCCAGCACTTTGGGAGGCTAAGGCAGGTGGATCACGAGGTCAGGAGTTCAAGACAAGTCTGGTCAAGATGGTGAAACCCCTTCTCTAGTAAAACTACAAAAATTAGCCATGTGCTGTGGCAGACATCTGAAATCCCAGCTACTGGGGAGACTGAGGCAGGAGAATCACTTGAATCCCGGGCGGCAGAGGTTGCAGTGAGCTGAGATCGTGTCACTGCACTCCAGCCTAGGTGACAGAGTGAGACTCCATCTCAAAAAAAAAAAAAGGCATTTTTTTCATAGAACCTCTTCCTCCTTTCTCTACTCACTGTGCTTCCCCTGCATTGGTTTTTTGTTTTCTGTTTTTTTGTTTTTGTTTTTTTTTTATTCCTCCCTGCCTGAAACCAACTCTGAAGAAAGCGGAAGTGATCATGTTTTATACAAGTGGCTTCCTACATTTGTGGATTTTTCTGCAAAGAAGGATAAGGATACAGCTTTGTTTGAGGATACTAGTTTGGGGGCCTCATGGAGTAGCCCTCAGTTTACTTTATGTTGTAGCCCAGATTCCACCTTCTAGAGGCCCCTCTTATCCCATATTATTATCTAGAAAAGCAGACATGATTAGAAGATCTGGTCAGGAAATCACTGAGAACTTGAGTAAGAAACTGTCTCCTTTTGAAGGCAACGGTATGAAGAACTGTATTATTCTTCTGGAAAAAAAAAACAAAAGCAAGCAAATAAGGTGCTAAGTTGATGAATGTCAACATACAAAAGGAGACCAAAGCATCACATAATTTACATCCTTCTTGTCTCATTGAGAAGAAAACTAGCCTTTTCTAGGTGTATAGACAGCAAAGCCGATCATGTTGAATAGCTATACAGCACTTTCATGTAATTCACATGCTTTTTTTGACAGATGTTATTACCCCTGTAAAGGCTTCTTTTCCCTGTGCCCCAGACGTTTGTAGAAGTATTCCACAGCATGTTTCCAGTTTACAGCCACACTCGTGTGAATGTACACTGGTTACTGCGGTGGATTCTGCAACCTGCAGTTGCATGAAACTCTACAACCAGCAGACATAGCTCATTTGATGGAGCAAGAATTTGGGGATCTGGAAGACCAACAGCACATCAAGAGAGAGTCAGGCCAAGAAAAGCCAGCTATCTTCCATTCTCTGGATAACTGTGGAAAATTTAAAGGCATCAGAGACCTTGTGGAAGATTTAAGGACATTAGCAATAGTTTGCCAATGGTAGTTGAAGTCTGTCTGTAAAGATGGGTTGGGAGAAGTTACTTTCATGTACTCAGAAGACGTGTGAATTTCCTATTGATTGATTTTCTTAAGCAGTATGTTAAGACTTCCTCAGAATTTACTGACATGGATCCAAGCACAAATCAAAATTGCCCTCTGGCCTTCATGTATGTTTTGTTTCTCTGGCTGACTATACAAACTTAAATTAGGGAAAAAGTGGAAGGATGACAAATGTAGACCATTACTTTAATCTTAACAGCAGTTAATTAGTTTTGAAGCAATCTAGAGGAAGATTTAAAATTAAATTAAATTAAATTAAAACCATTATTAGTGGCTCAATTAGAAATATTTATTGAAGGAAGTGACTCCTACTCTAAACAACCTATGAAGAGGAAAAACTAAGAAGGGAAAACTGTAGATCATTATTGCAAGAAGTCAGAACACCAGAAAAAAGGATATTGGAAAGAGATTCTGGAGGATGCGGGAATTGCAGAGACGAGAGAATTAGAGGAGCCCAGGAAAGAAACCTCAGCTAGGAAATACTTGGTAAATGGCTTAAAAATGAATAGGTTTAGATAATTTCAGAGGTGGAAACTGATGATACTGATGCTACTTCTTCCATAATTTCCTTGATAATTTCTCACTTTCCATTTGGTGATAAATCAATACAGGTTTTGGGTGTTTCAGATCGGTCTTCTGTTTCCTTTTCCTCATGAATTCCATGCAGTTAGCTCCTCTGGCTGACAACCATGAATTCTTACTTTCTTGTGATTCCACTCTAAATTCAGTGGAGAGATACCTGTGGTAAAACTTTAAGGCTACTATATTCCATATTCTAGATGGAATGTCTATGGAGTTCCTAAGGAAAAAATATACCCAATTTGATTACTGTGCACCTTATAAAAGAAAAAGAGTTAGGCAGATAGTGGCAGTCTCATACCATGCTGGAAAACTGAAATAGTTTAATGTATTATTTTGGTCCCAAGAGGGAAATAATACTGCTAAAATTTAAAATATGAACACAATACAAATAGTTTACCAAAAATAATCCATGGCCATGTGTAAAACAGTATTACTTGTTGGGAGTTCAATTAAAAAATAAAATAAAATCAGTTATAAAATCATTAGAAAAATAAGACACAATTTTAAGAAGGGTATTTACCCGAGAATTCTCCCATACCTCCAGGAAAGAAGAAAGGCCTATTAGATAAAGATAATTAACCACTATATGGATTTTAGAGAAGTAAATAATTTTCCCATTAATCCTTATAGTTCCTAACTGTGACATTCTTCTCTCTTTGACATAGTTGTCTGCAAAGTTTTTCTTGTAATTGTTCAATTTTCTGCATTTTATTTCTTTCTTTATGTTCCTCTAACAGACCAGTCTAAACTCTTGTTTACTTGGGCTTATGAAGGAGTCCAGAGGGGTGGCCAAGGTGGCCGACTAGAAACATCTAGTGTGTGCCACTCTCAGGGAGAGGAACGGAAAGGGCAAGTAAATACAGCACTTTCAACAGAAACATACAGATATACACCCTGGGACTAATCAAGGAAACAACTCCACCCACGGAGAGCAGAGAAAAACAATGCAGGAGGACAGTCCACCTGGAAGTGACACTGAGTCAGGGGAACCTCTCCTCTCCTCCCTCACCCAGGGAAGCAGTGAGTGAATGTGTGGCCCTGGGAAGCCATACTTCTCCCATGAATCTTAGCAATCCTCAGGTCAGGATATCTCCTCGTGAACCTACCCCAGCAGTGCCTTCAGTCTGACACACACAGCTACATGGAGTTATGACAGAACAGTCACTCAGGCACATGCAGAGACCAGAAAACCTTAGACACCCAGGCTTCCTGGGCTTTTCAGCAAAAGCAGTTGCAACTCCAGCAAAGCTGGAGGTTAGATCCCCATACATACTCCTAGGAAAGGGGCTGAATCCAGGGGGATGAGAAGCTACAATCTGTAGGCTCCACTTCCTTGGCACTTTACAGAATAAAACCCATGGTTTGGAACTCCAGTCAGTCACAAATAGCACGGTTACACCTCCGTGAGTCAGACCCTTCAGTGGGTGGGGCAGGCTGCCATCTTTCTGTTTGGCCAACTTAGTTGTTCAAACCTTAGTGCTTTAGATAGGCTGACGTGATGGGGCAAGGGGTTTGAAGCAGACTCTCAGCACAGCACAGCAGTGCTCTATGAAGACATGGCCAGACAGTTTTTTAAAGCTGGACCCCAATCCCATTCCTTATCACTGATCTGGACCTCCCAGCCATGGTCTCTTGCTACTCTCACCAGTGTTCTCTGGTGGACAGAGATTTCAAACCTCCCTGGGATGGAACTCAGAGAGGGAGGGGCAGCCATCATTTTTGGTGTTTGGTTGACTTTGTCATTCTGCACCTCAGGTTTTGGAGAGTCTGAGGCAACTGGGGGCTGGCGCAGATTCCCAGCACAACATAGCTGCTCTATGAAAATATGGCCTAACAGAAAACATGGCCATACTACTAACAGTGTTAGACAGCTCATCGAGGCAGAAAATTATCGAAGATATTCAGGACCTGAACTCAACATTGGGCCAAATGGCTTTGATAGACCTCTAAATAACTCTCCATTCTCCCCCCCCCCCATAAAAGCAGAATATACTTTCATCTCATCATCACCTGGCACATAGTTTAAAATCAACCAAATAATTGGACATAAAACAATCCTCAGAAAATGCAAAAGAACCAAAGTCGTACCAAATGCGCTCTCAGACCACAGAACACTAAAAATATGAATCAAAAATTTAAAAATCACTCAAAATTATGCAATTACATATAAATTAAACGACATGCTCCTGAATGACCTTTGGGTAAATAATGAAATTAAAGCAGAAATCAAGAAGTTCTTTGAAACTTAAAACAAGCAAAACTAAAAGAAACAAACAAAACTAAAAAAACAACCTCAGGCCAGTATCACTGATGAACGTCTTTGCAAAAGTCTCCAACAAAATACTTGCAAACTGAATCCAGCAGTACATAAACAAGCTAAACCACCATGATCAAGTAGACTTCCTTCCTGGTAGGCAAGTTTGGTTGAACATACACAAATCAATAAATGTGACTCATCAGATAAACAGAACTAAAAATTTTAAAAGATCATGTCAATAGATGTAGAAAAGCTTTTGATAAAATTAATAATTCTTTCATAAGTCTATCAATAAACTAGGTTTTGAAGGAACATACCTCAAAATAATAAAAGCCATCTATGACAAACCCACAGCCAACCTTATACTGAATGGGCTAAAACTGGGAGCATTCCCCTTGAAAATCAGCACAAGACAAGGATGGCTTCTCTCACTGCTTCTATTCAACATAGTATTGGAAGTCCTAGTCAGAGAAACCAGGCAAGGGAAAGAAATAAAGGGCATCCAAATACTAAGAGAAGAATTCAAACTATTTGTGTGTGCAGACAACATGATTCTAGAAAACCTCATAGTCTTGTCCCAAAAGCTCTTTAAGCTGATAGACAACTTCAGCAAAATTTCAGACTACAAAATCAATGTGCAAAAATAACTAGCATTCCCATATACTAACAACATCCAAGCCAAGAGCCAAATCAGAAAGGCAATCCCATTCAAAATTCCCACATGCACATAGAGTCACAAAAAACCTATGAATACAGCTAATTAGGGAGGTAAAAGATCTCTCCAATGAGAATTACAAAACACTGTTCAAAAAAGTCAGAGAAGACACAAACAAATGGAGAAACATTTCATGTTCATGGATAAGAAGAATCAATATCATTAAAATGGCCATGCTGCCCAAAGTAATATACAGATTCAATTATATTCCTATTAAACTACCAATGACATTCTTCACAGAGCTAGAAAAAAATATTTTAAAATTCATATGGAACCAAAAAAGAGCCCTAATAGCCAAAGCAGTCCTAAGCAAAAGGATAAAGTTGAAGGCATCACATTACCCAACTTTATATTACAGGGCTACAGTAACCAAAACAGCATGATACTGGTACAAAAACAGGCACACAGACCAACAGAACACAATAGAGAGCACAGAAATAAGACTGGATGTCTACTACAACCATCTGATCTTAGACAAAGCAGATAAAAACAACCAAGGGAAAAAAGACTCCCTGTTCAATAAATGGTGCTGGAACAACTGGCTAGACATATGCAGAAGACTGAAGCTTGACCCCTTCCGTACAAAACATACAAAATCAACTCAAGGTGAATTAAAGACTTATATGTAAAACTGAAAACTATAAACACCCTGGAAGATAACCTATGCAATACCATCCTGAACATAGAAAAGGGCAAAGATTTCATGACAAAGACACCAAAAGCATCAAAAGCAAAAATTGACCAATGGAATTTAATTAAACTTAAGAGCTTCTACACAGCAAAGGAAACTATCAATAGAGTAAACAGACAAGTTGCAGAATGGGAGAAAATATTTGCCAACTATGCATCTGAGAAAGGTTTAATATTTACCACCTATAAGGAATTTAAGCAAATTTACAAGAGAAAAACAAACAACTCCATTAAAAATAAGCAAGTAGCATGAACAGACACTTTTATAAAGAAGACATACATGCAGCCAACAAGAATGATAAAGAGCTCAATATCACAGATTATTACAGAAATGCAATTCAAAACCACAATGAGATACTATCTCTCACTAATCAGAATGGCTATTACTAAAATGTTAAAAGAAAATAACAGATCCTGACATCCACATTTCTAGTAACATCTTGGTCACAACCATTTAAACAGTCTCTAAAATGTCCCAAACTTTCCCTCACTTTCCTGTCTTCTTCTGAGCCCTCCAACTTCTACCAACCTCTGCCCATTACCCAAAGCTGCTTCAACATCTTCAGGTGTCTTTATAGCAACATCTCACTCTGTGTTACCAATTTTCTGGATTGGTCTATTCTTGCATTACAAAAAAAAAAAAAACCTCAGACAGGTAATTTATAAAGAAAAATATACTTAATTGGTTCATGGTTTTGCAGGATGCACGGAAATCATGGCTTTGACATCTGCTTGGTTTTTGGTGAAACCTCAGGGAACTTCTACACATGGTGGAAGGCAAAATGGGAGCAGACATGTCACATGGTGAGAGAGGTGAGAGAGGGTGCAAGAGAGAGAAGGGGAAGTTACGTACTCTTTTAAACAACCAGATCTCATAAGAATTAACACAGCAAAAATGACTCATTACCCAGGGTATGGTGGTACGCCATTCATGAGGAATCTACCTTCATTATTCAATACCTCCCACTAGGCGCTAACTCCAATATTGGGGATCACGTTTGAACATGAGATTTGGAGAGGGTGCACTTCCATATCATGTCAATTGTATCTATCCAAATACAGTCATTGGTATTCCTTTCTGCTACATAGTACTCAGGTAATCCTGGATCATGAGGATTACTCACTATTGGCAATTTCTCTGTCCTAAATCCACTTTCTATAACCTTCTCTAGCTCTCTGTTTGCTACTTATCTACTACACTGAAATCCATTTCACTGTTTCTCTAAATGTGTAAACTGTGCCTTTCTAATCTAAATGCACAAATGAATATCTCCCTGTAATAGTAGCTGTTCACTGTAAACAATGGCTGTCAGAAACCTCCAAAACTGTAGTTCTCATCAGTGAGTTACCAGCAATCACACAAAAGCCAGTTCTCTCTTAGAGTACAAAGTAATCTCTGGTACTCAAAAGCCAAAGAGATCAGCTAACTTATTGCAAAAGAGAGCAGAGGTTTAGACTTGAGAGGAAACTGCCCACCATTTTTCATACTCCACAAGGAAAATAGAAGACCACCCACTCCCCAAATAGGGTAAGTAAAAAGTCTGGCTGAAAGCTTTCTGCAAAACTAATGCAGTTTTATATTTTCTCAGCAAAATTTCTGTCAGCACGATGGAAAGCAAAACAAAAGAATCAAACCTTTTTTTTTTTTTTTTTTTTTTTGTTGAGATGCAGTCTCACTCTGTCGCCCAGGCTGGAGTGCAACGGCATGATCTTGGCTCACTGCAAGCTCCGCTTCCTGGGTTCACGCCATTTTCCTGACTCAGCCTCCCGAGTAGCTGGGACTACAGGCGCCCGCCACCACACCCAGCTAATTTTTTGTATTTTTAGTAGAGACAGGGTTTCACCGTGTTAGCCAGGATGGTCTCGATCTCCTGACCTCGTGATCCACCCATCTCGTCCTCCCAAAGTGCTGGGATTACAGGCGTAAGCCACTGCGCCCAGCCAGAATCAAACATATTTAAAACGGGGTTTTAGTTTTTTGAAAAAAATCCCAGGAACAGGACCTACAATAGTAAAAGGCAGAAAGTCCATTCCCCCCACACCCCTCAAATAACCTAAATATTATTTTTAAATTTAGCTGACTTCTGACCACAGAGCTCTAAAAAGGAAACTTTTCAAATTTCTTACTATCAGATCTCAGCCAGAACAAACATAAAGTAGGTCTCTCATTCAGTTTGTGTGGTTCTAACACCAACTCCCCCAACCCTCAATGCCCCTGCCCCAACAGCTGCCGCCCCTCATTTTGTGTTCAAATAAATTATCTGAGACATTTGGAAGGATCCCTGTTTGGGCTGTTGCTGCTTATTCCCATCCAGAGTTGGGCAGTTCCATTCTTCTAGACATTTACAGAAGGATACCTCATAAGGGTCTACAATTATTTGTGTTGGAAACAAGTGCTTGGCATAGCCAAAAGAAACCCACACTTAAAAAATTTCTCAGCAAGGCAATTTTACTTCTGCAGAAGGATGCTGCTTGTGCCTGATGCAATCTCAAGAGCACACCAAACAAAGGAGAGAAGGGGCTTTTATTCCTAACACAGTTCCTGTCTGGGTCCTTCCCCTATTGGCTGGGGTTGGACCTCACAATCTAAGCTGATCCCAATTGGCTAAGACTTTTACTTTTGCAAATAGGGTAGATGAGAGCTTATCTAAGTATGGAAGGGAAGAGATGGAGGAGGTTTTTGTGAGAGCTGCTTCTATGAGCCTTTGGGTTGACCCATGAATGAAAGGTTTGATACACAGGCCCAAAAGAATGAGCACACCTGTAACAATTGCAAGGGAGGTAAAAATTGAGGTCATAAGCCCCTTCCATCTTCCAAACCACCTTTCCATCAGGCCCATAAAGGTGTGGTCTATTCCAGAGTTTTTGGCCAATTTATTTGCTGGGGTGGTAAGGCCTTGTAAGGCTTTTGTGATTGTCCCATTGGGGGCTGTATTATAGGGATGAACGTACAACACTGGACGCTGATCATGACACAGACTCTGCCCTTTTCAGCTAATATCAGGTCAAGGGCTATTCTATTTTCCCAGGCCATTTTTCTGGTAAAGCCTAATTGTTCAGCTATTCCTTTTATGGCATCTCTGGTATAATTGATGAATCACTGTTGATTATAGTATACGTAATTTATCCAGTGTACATTTTTGTTTATATTGGACCACCAGAATAAGATAGACTCAAACTTGGCACCTATTTGGTTTTGAGCTTTGAACTCATTTGGTACCTCCTGAGGCACCCCAATACTCTCTATGTGTGGGGGTCAAAGGACCTGTGAGGGCTTCTCTTTTTTTCTGGGTTATTTGCTTCCTGTCTGCTTGATGAAATGCCAAGGTGAAAAGGATGGTCAATTGGATTAGAGTGCAAGTGCTGCTCCAGTTGTTTGGCAGTATACCCAATATTGGCCACCCCACAGTACCACCATAAATCCCCTCAGGGTTGGACTAGGGCTGACTGATTGGTTAGCTCTTAAGAAGGTTTAGGCCCACTACATCCCATCAGGTTTCCGAGGAATGTCAGGTTTTCCCCTTGCCATGAGAGACACGAAGTAAAATTGGCGTGGAGAGTTGGAAGTCAAATGGCTTGGGGGCTGTCCCATAGGCTCCTGAACTTTGGGAAAACTAGTGAAAGAGTGGCACAAGAATTGTTTCCCCAGACTGTGGGGTGCTAGAAGAGAGCTACCATACAGTTCATGCCTGGTTTGTCAGACCATTCAAGAGGGAAAGGAACAATTTGGGTTTCTGGCCTACCCGTTGCACAAGTGTAACAGTCGCTTTTATTTAGAGTGCAAACAAAATATTTAATGCATTCCAGCCAGGCATTTACATCTCGATATCCAGTTTCTATTGCTAGGGTTTGCTTTAAGTCCTTGACCTCTACTGTAGCTACTTTGGTTATGTCATATGGCATGAAGTGAGAAGGGGTTTGATTCTGTGGGTTTGGGGAGGAAGTAACGGTGGGAGACGGAGGAGGAGGAAAAAAGCATATTTCAAAGGTGCCTATAGGGTCCTTTCCAGTAACATCTGCTCCTAGGCCATAAAGGTGCTCTAATGTGGGATTAGGGTCAGTGGAGGTGGGGATAAGGATAGAGAGAGGTACTGGGTTGCATTGGTGGTTTTGGCAATTTGAGAGTGTGGCTCTTTTAGCAAAGTAGATGTAAGATTTTAGGGTGGTGCCACCCTCTGAACAGGTGCAGCCCTGATATTGGGTGGTCCAGATAACATCTCCCTGACTATAACATAACCCTCAGAAGGCTCATGGTCATCGACTGCAAGGACCATGGGTGCTGGTTTGTCTGAAGGGAGTGGAAGGGCAGAGGTACTTTTTTGAAGAAGCTAGCTGTCTTTGACTCTGGAGGTCCCCACAGGGCATGACAAGGCAAGCATCAAATGTAATTTTTTGTGGAGAGGGTGATTGGGTTACATTGGTGATAAGATGTCCTTGGGTAGCTAAAGAAAGAAGAAAAAGGCAGATTAAACCCTTTTGAATGTTAGTTTAGAAGACTTTGGTCCTGGAGTGACGATCAATGACTGTGCAAGAGATAGGGCCTGTTTTACTCGAGTGTGATGTATCCATCCTTTTTCAGCCATTAGGATTGCTGTCTCAGTGGTTACGAGCAGTAGATAAGGTCCTTCCCAGGTTGGATCGAGCTTTCCCTCCTTCCAACTTTTGATAAGGATGTGATCTCTGGTCTGGTCTTGGTGAACTGGGAATTCAAGGGGTGAAGTTTGCATTAGGAGTCCATGAGTCCTGAGGGAGAAAAGGGTAGACGACAGACCAAATATATAGTTTTTGAGAAACTGATATTTTGTTTCAACTGTCAGATGGTCAGTAGTGGAATTTAGATAAGCCATCCCATAAAGCATTTCATAAGGGGACAGGCCAAGATCTTTTCGAGGGGTACTTTGGATTCTTAGTAAGGCAATGGGAAGGCATTTTGTCCATGGTAACTGGGTTTCTAAGATTAACTTGCTTAGGTGATTTTTTAGAGTTTGATTCATTCTTTCCACTTTCCCTGATGAGGACGGATGCCAGGGAGTATGATATTCCCATTTTATTTCTAGTGCCTGGGTCAGCCCCTTAATGATGTGTGCAGTGAAGTGGGTCCCATTGTCTGAATCAATGTTCTCTATTATTCCAAACCTGGGTATGATATGTTCTAACAGGCTTTGACTACATTACTGGCTGTTGTGCTTGGGAAGGGGATGGCTTCTACACAGTGGATGAGATGGTCTACTATTACTAGTAAATATTTGAGGCAGCCTATTGGGGACATTTCAGTGTAGTCAACTTGGACACTTTGGAATGGCCTCAACCCTGGGTTTCTTCCCCCGGGAGGTTGCTTTTTGAGAGTTTGCTTATTAGTTTTTCTGCACACGATGCAACCATCTCCCACTTTCCTAGTAAGGGTATATATCCCTACACACCCATAGATTCTGAGGGCCACATCGCACATAACCTGAGGACTATTGATGAAGCTGTGACAATATTTCCCTCATGAGGGGTTTAGACAGCATTTCCTTTCTACCTGGTAGTACCCACTTTCCCTCTGGACTTTCCTTAGCTCCTATTTTCTCTTGGTCTGCATGGGAGAAGATGGGGATTGCAACTGGAGGGGGAAGACAAGGGGTTAGATGGAAAATGGGTGTCTCCTGGGAATGGGCAGCTTGCTTAACTATTTGGTCTGTGAGGTTATTTCCCCAACTTTCAAAGGATGAGTTATTTTGGTGTCCTGGGACATACACAACCGCAATTTATTCCAGCAGCTGAAGATTTTCTAGTACTTGCATAATTAGTTCCTTGTGGACCAAATCTTGACCCTTACTATTTATGAGGCCTTGTTTTCAGTCCTGATTTTTCCAAAGGTATAGACTATTCCAAAGGCATACTTGGAGTCAGTGTAAATAGTTCCTTCCTGATTCTGTGGGGGTATTAAGGCTTGGTTTAATGCAAAGGGTTCACATGCTCGGGCAGACCAATTATTTGGCAGTCTTCCTGACTCTATACTTCTGTGAGGATTTCCACATCGACTAGGAAGTACCCGTTGTGCCTTTTTTCTTCAATGACCTGAGAGGACCCATCTATAAAGAGGTGACACCCTGTTTGGAAGGGGGCTTTCACTCAGATCCAGTCTGACTCTAGTTTCGTAACTGATTAGATCTAAGTATTTATGCTCAGGTTCCTCCAGGTTTGGATTTCCAATTAGGAAAGAAGAGTGAATTAGGGAATTATCAGTGGTTAGTGTTAGGTCATCTCTCTCTAATAAGATAGTTTCATATTTTTAAGATTATTGAGTCAGTGTGCCATCTGCCTGCCTTCTGATTAAGAATGGTTCAGACTTGATGAAGGACATTTACAATGATAGCAGGATGAATGTAGAGCCACTGACCCCCTGATGGAAGGACCCTTTGTTTTTATTCTCTCTCTTATTCAGGACATTCCCTCTTAAAATGTCCTGTTTTTTCCAACATCTGAAACATGTGTTTTTTATTTTTCCCATCCCTGTTCCCTGACTCTTGGGTTTCATCCCTTGGCTTCTTGTATAGGGTCTGACAGTTGGGTACTTAGGTTTACAAGTTCTGTTTCCCTGGCTCTCTGTTGAAGTATTCCCTGTGGTAGGGTGGACAGCATAATTTTTCTTTCGCTTCTGCCTTTCCTCATCCCTCTGTACATATATCTTTTGGACGTCTTTTAAGTTCTTCTATGGGACGGTCTTCTTAATTTTCTGTTTTTTGTAATTTCTGTGTAATGTCTGGTCAACTATTGGTGACAAAGTAGAGCTTTTACATCCCTTGTCCAAGTGGGTCCCCTATGTCCAAACCTGCATATTTTTATCTGTTTCTTAAGTCTGTTTAAGACTTCCATGGGCCCTTCATCTTTCCATTGCTGTACATTAAATGCTTGGGAATAATTTGGGTTGGAGGAACTGATTCCCAAATCATTTTAATTATCATATTCCTGAGAGCTCTCATGTTTTCTTGGTGGGCCACATTGTTGTTATCCCATTGAGGGTCCTGTGCCTGGAATTTATGTTCTAGTGTAAGGATATTTTGACCAGGGGTTGCTTGCACTCCCAGACTGTCATAGCGGCCCTGCGGATCATGGATTTTTTCCTCCCCTGAGAAGAGAATATCTAGAATAGACATTAACACAGCCCATGTGTACAGTTGTGGCCCCAGAAATTGCTCAATTTGATTTGCAACTCCACAAGGGTCATCCAACAGTGATTTGAGTTCCCCCCCCTTTTTTTTTTTTTTTTTTTTTTTTTTTGATTTCTAACCTCTGAACTAGTTAAGGGGCATTTATGAAGCCAATATCCCTCCTTTTAGTGGTACTTCCCTTAAGGGAAAAGGTTGGGGTAGACTTCTTTGAGGAAAGGGGAAAGGAAATATCCCTTTGAATATCCCTTTGGTATTTTTCTATTTCCCATTGGCCAGCAGGGGTGTGAGGTGTCAAGGTTCATGGGGCAGGATTATATGGGGGAGAAACTGAGTGTTCACCTTGGGGCAGAGGGGTAGGTGGAATGGTTTCCTTAGTCCAAATAAAACAGCAATACTTTATTATTTGCTGTCTGTTCTTGTGTTTGTTCCTTTCATTATCCTTCCAGTATTTTAAAATAAGGCCTGGGGGACTGTCAGAGGGAATTTTATTATCTGTGTGGTACCTTGGAGTCCCTGGTTTACTTGGGGTGCTTCCCATCCTGGAGGTTGGTGAGGCTCAATCTCTTATATTAGAGATTTCTTGCACTCCCATGAGGATCAATCTCTTGTGTTAGAGATTTCTTGCACTCCTGTGAGGCTCAGTCTCTCGTATTAGAGATCTCTTGCACTCCTATGTCCTAGAGGCTCAACTTCCCCTCTTCTCACTGGAGGTTTCTTCCATTCTTGTGAGCACTCATTTCATTCTTATTGGCCACTTCCCTTGTGGGAATTTTAGACTCCGCTTAGCATTGGTGGATTGGTATAATCCCCTGACTGAAAAACTGCCCTAAACCATATGAGGTGACCATGGAACCAAGTTCAGACTCTGCACTCACTTCATGTCCAGTGGTGCATCTCACTCACACACTTTCAACTTCCAGAGACCCAACCACCAAGGAATACTTTGTTGCCCCAGTAGTGATGTTTCTTACCTTGGTCTGTGCACAGGATTACCTGGTTGCCTCAGAATTATTAATTAAGCATCCTCCCTACTGCCTGCATTGCTGAGAGTCCAGATTTATTCGTCACTTCAGACGGGACTCAATCCTCCAGTCCTGGGGCCACCAAAACGAGGCAGTGGGACACGTGTCCTCATGAAAGATAATCACTAGCCCCTCCTGAAGGATATTGGGATCCAGGACAGGCCTCCAAATTTGATGGAAACAAGTGCGCCATGTAACCAAAAGAAACCTGCACTTAGGCAGAAAATTTCTCAGCAAGGCAACCTTACCTCTGCAGATGCAATTATAAGAGCACATCAAACGAAGGAGAGAAGGGGTTTTTATTCCTAACACAGTTCCTGTTTCTGTGTCCTCCCCCTGCTGGCTGGGGTTGGACCACACATCTAAGCTGACCCTGATTGGCTAAGACTTAAAGTTTTCCAAATAGGGTAAATGCACAATTTTTGAAATAAAAGAAGGAGTAGGATTGGTTTACAATGTATGACCAGAAAGTTGAATCTTTGAAGAGGAACTTAGTTGTCCCGACATTTGTAAAATAGTCTAGCTGGTGTTTGTAAAAAGAGTACTCAGATTTTGAGACTTGATTTTCCATAACTTAGGTCTTTTCTAAAAGTCATCATGGCCACAGGTGTATTCAGAGTTGAAGTGTTACATGTCTCAGACTCTCTCAACCTGCCAAGTGGCAGCAGAGTACACAGGGTATGGGAGACTATATCCTGGTATTATACCCATCTGGCAAAAAAGGGGTCCCTAAAATGGTTTTCTGGTGAGGCTTCACATCTTGACCCATAGCTGTGACACTGCTGCAAAGTTCCCAGACACCTGGAGCACCCGAATGGGTCAGAGGGAACAAAGTGATTTTCTCTTCAGAGCAAGAATATTCACCCTCATACAATTTTAAGTTTGAAACTAACCAGAATTTGTCACAAATGAAAAGCTAAGTCCAGGTACTCAAACAATAGAAAATAGCTGCAATTTTTATAGCATGCTATGTAAAATAAAACTACTGGTGTCGACCTGTCATCCTTTAACCTGCACCTTCTGCCGTGGGACAGAGGTAGCAAAAAGCCAGTTTTCTGCAGAGCTCTTTACCTGAATCTCATGCCCAAAGACTGAGAGCTAAGTATTCACTCTTAAAGGCAAAAGAAGGCTTGAAAAACCACCCAAATAAAATATCAACCTCCAACCAAAAATGGGAGGTTGAGTAAAGGAGAACTCCCTCAAAATACCTAATAGCACTTCTGAAGACAGAGAGTTTATGCTGGTACCAAGTGTGGATTTAAGAAAAAAAAAGTGGGTTGGTCAGGGAGAGCCACTCTGAATCCTGTCAAATTATACCAAATGTATTGAACTAAATGGAAGAAGCTGAGGCAAAATTAATATAAGTAGGGAATATATTTGTGGTGTGCTTGAGAATAGTAAACCAGGAGTAGAGTTTTAAGTCCTCCTGAATATTTTAATATTGTATTAATATTTTAATATATTAACATTAGTATTACATAACATTCAATTAACAGTAGCTACAAGTGGATTTTTAAAGCAAGATAAGAGGCAGTTCCTGAGTTGTTTACCAATAATTTACATTAAAATAACCTATGCCATTAATTGACTGTACATTGTGTTTTGTATTACAGATTCCAGGAACAAGAAGATAATAGGCAGTTATACAGAAACAAAAGGAATTTAAACAAGTTTCTCCAGGCTTGGGGAGTGAGACTAAAGTCCCATACTCATGTCTGTCTGGGCTTGCATACCTCAAACAGCTCAGACTACTCCAAGTTTTTTTTAATCAAATGTAAAGTTAGAATTTCTGTACTTGATATCCTGAGTTGAAAATGTACATTTAAGGGTTTGTATTTTTCACTTTTCTATACACCAGTGATAGTTAGACTTCAAATAGTCATTAGAAGTCAGAACCGTTAACAGAAGATCAGTGAGATCTGCAGAGGCAAAAGGAGAAGTTAATTTTTTTTTTTTTTTGTTTATGTCTTATTTTTTTGAGACAGTGTCTTGCTCTGTCTCCTAATTTTTAAAGCAATCTGCTGACTGGGGAGATGCAGCTTTGTTGATGCAAAACAAAAGTGCACTCCAAGAAGGGTTTGAAGAGTTAGAGGTGACAAATGCAAAAACTGCAGGATAGGAAAGGGAAATTAGGGGATGAAGAACAGAGTCATGACTGGATGATCTTTAAGCCCCAAATCACCAATTAAAAGTGTCTTTTAATTGGAAGTGTTTTTTTTTTGACTTCGTTGCATAAAAACAGGTTTTGCAACACATTTCAAGGACACAGAAAAAGAGCATTCTGAAATGTCTTACTAAACTTACATCAGGATTGCCAAAAGAAAAGGATATGGAGATAAAATACCAGAAAAAAATTTGGCTTTATTTATATTGTTCTAGTTTTAGGAATGACAATATATAATCTCTGTAATTAGAAATTAATAAAAATAATCACAATATTTCATTATGCTATGAATTTATCATTTTTGATAATCAGATTAAGGCATTCATTAGAAATGTGTTCTCCTATGTCAAAGGGGTTGTATTCTCTTTGTTCTAGTTGTCCATTCTTCACCTACTCTCTCTGTCTTCACTGCAGCCATACTGGTCATTTTATTTTATTTTATTTATTTTATTTTATTTTGTTACACTTTAAGTTCTAGGGTACATGTGCACAACGTGCAGGTTTGTTACATATGTATACATGTGCCATGTTGGTGTGCTGCACCCATTAACTCGTCATTTACATTAGGTATATCTCCTAATGATATCCCTCCCCCCACCCCCTCCCCACAACAGGCCCGGTATGTGATGTTCCCCTTCCTGAGTCCAAGTGTTCTTATTGTTCAATTCCCACCTATAAGTGAGAACATGCGGTGTTTGGTTTTCTGTTCTTGCGATAGTTTGCTGAGAATGATGGTTTCCAGCTGCATCCACTGAACTTGGTTTGAAATAAAAAGAAGAGCAGAAAATCATTAAAAAGTCTGGTCTTCTTTTTATTTCAAATTGTCACTGCTGCCTCCAAGTTCAGTGACATCACAGAAGTGATTGTCTCTGTGTGGCTTATTCCTCCTTCCCCTCTTCAAGCTGTCTTCTGACAGCAGCTCTTGGTCTAAGTCACATGCCCTGTTTTACGCTCAAAATGTTCCATGTGACTCTCCTATGTATACCTAACTAATTGTAATTATGTGATAAATGTCTTTCTTCCCTTATATACCAAATGATTCATGAGGTCAGGACTCAGGTGTGATTTTGTTTGCCACTTTGATTTCCCAGCAATTATGACAGAACCAAGCAAACAGAAAACACTAAACAAATATTTTATTTGAACAAATAAATTAGTGAAATTTGTTCAAGTAGAAAGAAAAAGTCAATATGTTGAATAGTGCTGGGAGACCAAGAAGGATGAAAACTGGAAATTGTTTATTGAATTGAATGGCCTGGAAATTATTTGTGTCCTCAGCAATTTGTGCCCGAGAGTCATATAAATTGAGAAGTCAGTGCCAAGAATTCAAGATGTTAAATCACGACAATTCATTTAGTAAGTTTGTTTATAAAGTAAAGGAGAAAGATGAGGAGTTTATAAATGATGGTGTGCAATTGAAGAGAGTGCTTGGTTTCTATCCTGATTTGTTTTAAAAATGAAAGATCATATATAAATGCTACTAGGAATAATTCAAAAAAGTGATGAAAATATGACAGTACGAAAAAATAATTTACAGCAAAACTTTCCTAAATGTGTTGAGAGGCAGAGTTTCCACTGTACAAATAAATATATTGCTTTTAAGTTTGGACCTAAAAGGGGAAGGTTGGATGTTATTGTATTTAAAGAGTTGATTGCAGTGTGGTTGTTTATACTTGAGTGTTTCAATTATTTCCCTAAGAAGTAGAAAAGGATAATTTCCGCTTTCAGTTGATAAAGAGATAGGGATGAGGTAAGTTGAATGATTCCCTAAGGGTGGTCAAGTTTTTAAATGGTAGTCATTAAGAGGAATCAGAAAACTATCTGACTTGAATGATAATAGAATTAACATATTTAGGGTCAAATTAAGGTTAATGACCGTTTCTTAGGTGAGGAAATTTTCTCTGTGTGTAATTTTCTCTGAATGTATTCAGCAGCTTAAGTAAAGGCTGGAGAAAGCAGGAAGACAGGCATATTAGCATATTTGTGTCGGGGGTGTTTGCCACATTGATTTAATAACAGGCAAATGGAGCTAATACATTTAGGATACTGAAGAGAGACTGACTGAATAATAGACATAAAATAAATGCTGTGTATTAATGAAGTGGATGATAGACAAGGAAATTGTAACATTATAAAAACCAACATTTATTCATTAGTATCCCATTATATTTAGTCTTATCTGCTGAGGCAAAGCTCTTTGCCATTTTATTTTCAGAAGTGACTTATTCATCTTCTAAAATTAGTCTACACATAAATTTAAGAAGCATCTTTTCAGAGACATTTTCAATATTTTATTGGAAATACACTAAATTTCAGTATTATTTTGGAGTGATCTGTCATTATTATAACTTTGAATCTTCCAATCTATGAGTGCAATAGATCATCCTATTTGGTCAAATCTTCCTTTGTTTCCTTAAATAATAATTTTGATTTTAAAATATCTTGCACATCCCCTGTTTTGTACCTCATGATTTGGGTTGTGATAATTAGTAGTTTTTCTAAATGTTTCTTTCTAAAAATTTGCATTTATACATATTTTCACATTTGGTTTATATACAGGCAACTGCCTTATTAATCCTAGCAATTTGTCTGTGGACAGTGTAATTCCCCCAAGGTGTTTATCTTGTTTGTTACCCAGGTAGAACTGATTTGTCGTGATGGGAATTGTAATAGAGAAAAGAGTTTGATACACCAAAGTCAGCTAAATGGAAGACCAGAGTTTTATTATTACTCAAATCAGCCTCCTCAAAATTTGGGGCTAGGTTTTTTTTAAGGCAGAGTTTTTTTTTTTAAGGTTTTTTAGTAGGCAGAGGGCTAAGAAAGGTGGAATGGTGATTGGTTGGGTTGGGGAGTTGAAGCTGTTCTCTTGCGCTGAGCCAGTTGTTTGGGGGAGTCATAAGACAAGATAAACCAACTTAGCAATCTGGTTGGTGACAGCTGATCCATCAGAATGCAGGATATGAGAAATACTTTGAACACCAATCTTAGGTTTTGAATAGTGATGTTATACATAGGAGCAATTGGGAGAGTTGGGAATCTCGTGGCCTACAGCTGCATGATTGCTAAATCTTAATTTCTAATCTTTTGGCTAATTTATACTTTTATAAGGGCAGTCTAATTCACAACTAAGAAGTGATTTTTGGGGAGGAGGAGCTATTATCATTTTTATTTCAAAGTTAAACTGTGAATTCCTTGAAAAGTTAGCATGACCTATGTCTAGGAGTAAATAAGGGCAGCTTAGAAGTTAGAAGTAAGATGGAGTTGGTTAGGTCAGATTTCTTTTGATGCAGGATTTTCACCCCTTAGATCAGCTAGAACCCAGGTTCTTGTCCAACAATCAGGAAAAAATTAGCCATGCAGACATGTTGAAAGGTGAGGAGAGTAGAATTTATTAAAAGAAAGCTCTCAGCAAAAATTAAAAGTGTGTGTGAGGGTCCTGCCAACAGATTCCCACTTCACAGATTGGATACCAGGCCATCACACACATGAGCTGAAGATGCCAGGCTCTTCTCCCTGTACATAATTTATGTACAAGGCATAAATTATTGGTGGCTCCACCCCACTCTGCCAGTGTGCAGGTGGGCCCAAACAAGGCCCTGAACAGGTTTCCACATGTGCACAAAAGCATCTGATGTAAACACTCAGGCTGGTCATAAATTCCCTGGAGACCCTCTCTCATCTGCCTCCTGCATCTATTATTCCCCCCTCTAAAGAAGTACATCTAACTGCTGTTAGAATAAGGATAAGGATGAAGACCAATCTTAATGCTTCCTGCTGACAGGGGCTGCTGTTTTGGGAAAACAGCAGTCAGATCTCCCTCAGAGGTCTATCTAAGGGTTCTTGGCAGAAGGGACCATTGTCCAAGGCTCTGGTTGCATGACTAGAGTCTGATGGCCTGAAGGTGAGAAGAGACAAACTGGGTTATTAGAACACATGTATCAAAATAAAACAAGGAGGAGGTAAGGACAGCTCAAAAATCCTGAAGCCTTTTACAAGTTTGCACAGGGAGAGGGAGGCCAAAAGTCCAACTGGTAAATATCTTTTACCTTTTTGCTGGCATGTCAGGTTTCTGGGTTCCCTGCCCCTGAGCCCAATCTTAGGCCAACCAGTTTAAGGTGTGGGAAAGTAACTTTTCCACGTTTAGAGGATGGATCTGAGGGAAGTCTCCCATAGTATGGAGACACAATTACCTATCTATGAAGAGACGATAGAGGAGGAAACGAGAAGGCATTTTTTTTCCAAAGGAGTCCCAGGGGTTAAGGATGCATTTGAAATGGGTACAGACTGAAGATGAATGGCTACTTATCTAGAAGGAGGGGAGCAAGGCATCCCAGGCTCCCTTCCCTTCCTAGCAAATACCCGGAATACATAACAGAAAGAAAGTGAGGCATCCTTCTTTCTTTCCTCCGTCCTTATATCCCTGAGTCCTCATGACTGGGACAGGGTGCTGCCCATGGGTGTTAAAGTGGCTTTCACCCATGTTAACAGGGGGATCTAGGAGGTGGGAATATCTTCTCTTACCCACATATGCCCTGTCTCCCAGTAGGTTTTGAATTGTTGTCAGTAGGTTTTGAATTCTCCAGACCTCTTTTATGCCATGGATATGTGAAAGGAAAATATCTTTGGTCCCCAAAATTACTAAGGAAAATTCAAGTTGGAAATTGCTTAGGGTAAACCTGCCTCCCATTCTATTCAGTTTTCCCTTTGCTCACTAAGACAGATGCACACCTGATTGCCTCCTTTGGAAAGGCTAATGAGAAACTCAAATGAATGCAACCATTTGTATCTCACCTATCTGTGACATGGAAGCTCCCTCCCAACTTTAAGTCTTCTTGCCTTTGCTTCAAGTTGTCCTGCATTTCCAGACCAAACCAATGTACTTCTTACATATATTGATTGATGTCTCATGTCTCCCTAAAATGTATAAAGCCAAGCCATGCCCTGATAACCTTTGGCATATGTTGTCAGGACTTCCTGAGGCTGTGTCATGGGCATGTCTTCAACCTTGACAAAATAAACTTTCTAAATTTCTCAGACAAATCTGAGATCTTTCTCAGATTTTCTGGGTTCACAGATACTAGCATAACCTTTATCTATGAAATGGGAAGCTTGGCTTATTTGGCAGAAATTAGTCACACTCACCTGTACTATGCCTTTTATCTTTCATTATCACCTGCCTCTGGATCCCTCAGATCCAGTTTTAGTTCCTAGGGCTTCAACTCACAGCTTCAAATTGTGTTGGAGACAAAAATGTGTCTCAGGATGGGGGCTGCATGGACTCCTTATCATAAGCTGAATGCTTAGGTGAGGCTGTGGAATTGAGTCCTCCTCCAAGAGAGAGAAAAGGATGTCTTGTGACATGGCCAGATAACTAGTGGTTATAGTTATGCTTGCTAAGATTTGGGTGAATGGGGCTTAGCTTTGGTTAGCTCCATTGATCTTACTTCCCCATAAAGGAAACCTCTGGGTCATGGGCATGGTATTTATTCTCACCATCTGGCAGAATTTGCAGAATAATTGCTCAGAACTAGAATATTGATCTAGATTTTTACATTACCCACCCCTTTTGATCCTTCTGAGCTGTAGTCAGAGATCACTGGTTGGTTCACAAGAATAAGTAGGGTTAATCTAAAATATAGGCAAACATTTAAAAACAACTATTAAGTCTAGAATTTAGTGACAAATGTATGATAAGTTTTGAAACATAATTCCTCTTTCTTCAATCCTTATTTTTTAAAAAATCAAATCATGCTGGGACTGAGTTGTTTGCAAAATAAACTTTAGTTTTTTGCTTGACCTAATTATTTGCATAAAGTGCAGCATGAGTAATTATTTGTATATAGACTTTTTATATTGGCTTTGAAGGAATGCTGTTCCACAAGGAATCTCAGATAGGACTTTCTAAAGCTGAGCCCAGCCATGGGTTTGTACCCTCAAATACAGAAGTTAACTTCTTAAAAGTTAACTCCTGACATGGTGGAGAAAAGAAAAAAAAGCTTAAAGGGCAGGGTTGTGTTAACTGCTCACAGGCAGGAGAAAAGGAAAAAAATATAGCTTGAAGTGCAGAGTTGGAAAGATGCAGGGGAAGAACCTCTTATTCTTATGCAAATGGATTCCTCAAACAGGGAGAGAAACTTAATCGCTGTTTCTTCCCTGGAGTTCAAATGGAGCTGGATCCCTCTGCTGAGGGACAGGAAGACACCTTCCATGTGTGGCAGGGAACTCTTGTCAGCCTGTCATGTGGGACCATTTGGCCATGTGCCCCAGCCCCAGATGAGAGGGAGGTGGTGGTGCAGCAGGGGGTGGGGGGTGTGTTGCCACTCCCACATCTTTCCTAAAGAAGGAAAAGGCCATAGAAAGCTGGGTTGGACTAAGGTCGACTTTCCCGACCTATGGGGGGCAACTGGAGTGGGGCACAGTTTCCTCTACCCTCAGAAGAATTGCAAGGACAAAAGACTCAAAAATGAAAGAAAAAAAGACCTTTTAGACCGAATTTCACTCACCCTTTCTCATATCCCCATACAGGCCACCAAAATGATGCACACGTTTTTGCTCCTTAGCTCAGCTAAAACCTGATTTTGTCCCATGACAAGAAAAATTAGGCACACGGACATTTTGAAACGTGAGTAGAGCAGAACTAATTAAAAGAAAGCACTCATTGAATAAAGGGCTCTTACCAGCAGACTTCCACCTCACAGATTGATTACGAGGCCTCCGCACACATGAGCTGAAGAGGCCTGGCTCCTTCCCACTGTGCAAGGTGCAAATTCCCATTAGCTCCACCCCATTCTCCCAGTGTGCAGGTGGGCCCCTCAGTTTATTGTGGGCACACCCAAACAAGGCCCTGGGCAGGTTTCCCCATCTGCACAAAAGCATCCGATGTAAACCCTTTTGAGGCATGTCGGAGATTCTCTGGGGCACCCACTCCCATCTGCCTCCTGCATCTATCACTTTCACTGTCAAATTTTGCAAAGTTAGTTTCAATACTAGACTTCTCTGTTAATAATGTTTTCTAAAATAATGAACATTTTATTCTTTCTAATTTTCATATCTTATATCTTTACATTTTACTCTGTTTGGAAGGACCTGCAGAGCAATGCTGAGGTGAAGGATGATAACAGCTCTCTTCATTATGTTTTATACTTGTATCATTCTAGTCAAAATCCACAAATCCTAAGTGTAGAATTATATTATCATCAAGTTCTGAGTGCTCTTTATTTCCAACATGATTTCTTGCATATATAAGGGCCAAGGGAAAACTTCTTCTTTGCCCTGTGAAGTTTTGCTGAAAAATCAATCTGATAGAAGGTAGATTAAGGGGACAAAAGGCATATACATGTATTAGTGTGCATGGGGGAAGGAGGGGGAGTCACAGAGTGATTATCCCAACCCCTCAATGGCATACAAAAAGCTTATATACCATTTTTAGGTCATAGGAAGAATAGGGACTTAGTGCATAGCCAAAAGCAGATTGTGGTGGTAAAGCAGGTTATGGTTGCAAGACAGGCTACGGGAGGGAGAGAACAGTAGGCCTGGCTAGCAAAGGTGGTTTTGTTATGTAGATGAAATATCCCATGTGTCAGCCCTCATAATGAATATATGGTAAATGTTTCTTTCAAATTTTAAAGATATCAGACCTTCAGTTGCTCTTTCTTAGATGGAACAAGGGAGGGCCTCAGAAGAAGCCTGGCTGCATCAATATAGATTTTCTCTACAGATGCAAATCTCCCCCACAAAAGACAGCTTTGCAGCCTTCTTGTAATTCAAGATTTTCTGAATCACCATCTTGAAATATATCAAAGAAGTATGTTTTGAGGTGGAACATTTTAATTTCCTTCATATGACATATGAATCAATTAGAAATGTTTTATATCTATGTGTGCGTGTGTGTGTGTGTGTGTGTGTATACATATATACATATATATATGTTTGCTTCTGATCTCTAATATCTTATGGTGTCCAAAGAACATGTTGAGTATTTTAGAGCCCTCTCACAACTGGACTGAAGAAGCTCTTTGCTAATCTCTGGGGATACTTGGGAGTCTGGTACTGATTAGTCATCATGATAAAGATGATACGAGTTAGTGACCTATAATGGGCTAATGAGCTTTTTAACTTCAAAATTCCCCTGGCAACAGTAGGGCCAGCTTGCTTACATTGCTTAGAGAGAAGCACAGTGATATATTAATCGGGTTTAACCAGTTACAAAGGCTGGCTTGGTTATGTGACCAATGAGGCATAAAATGCTCTAATGAAAACTTTTGTCTGAGTTTTTCTAAAATTAGGATTCCTTACATATTTGATGATTCATAATTCAGAGAGGACGCGTGTCCTGCTTTAGAAAAAAAAAAAAAGCATGCTGAGAAGCTGCGCCTGAAAGTCTCTCAGGTCCTACTCTGTTTGTGCCTTCCTTTTTCTGTTGTACCTACTTGTACTGTTTACCTTTATTAAAGCCTTATATTAGTTTGTTCTGTGGTGTCTTGTGAGACCTTTCGATTATCTGACCTGTGTAATCATTGTAGTTGGTGCTATTGGCAGACATTTTGAAATAATCATTGATCATAATTTAATAAAGGTAAAAGTTTTATTTGAGAGAGGAAAAGTTGAGGATGGCAGATTAAGATTGCGGATCCTTTGTTGCGACGTTTGCCTGCCTGGTAATACCTGAGGTGACTGCAATCAAGCACCATGATCACCGATGAGCATAAAAGCATATTGATATTACCTGTAATTAGTTACCTGTTATTTGGTAATTCCAGAGCCAGAAAAAAATTTTGTTGGATCACACACACACAAAAATCAAATAAAGGCAAAATCAGGGTGCCTTTGACATTTTATTCTGTTTTAGCAAAGTAAAAGGAAAAAAAAGACCAGACAGAGCTTACAAGAGCCACCATTATGACTCCTGATAGATTAATCCTGTAAGGAAAGTATGTGATTCCTTAATGGAGTTAGCAAGTTCTCTGTTTTGATCAGAATGGGATCAATGTCTAACAAAAGTTACTCAAAATATTTTACAGGTTGGAGGAGGAGGAAATTAAAAGATGACTAAAATATAGGAATGTTGATATTAAGAGTTAAGTCATTTGTGTATTACTATTAACCACCTTATGAAGGAAATAAAAATATTTCCCTGAAAATATACTTCTTCAACATATTTTGAGATGGCTGTTCAGAGAGCCAGCAAACAGAAGGAGTCCTGCAAAGCTGTCTTTTGTCGGGGAGATTTGCACCTGTAGAGAAAATCTGCATTGATGCAGTCAGGTTTTCTCTGAGGTCTTCCCTTGATCCCTTTTTTGTGGATCTAGAAAAAATTGAGAGTCTGACACTTTTAAAGGCCTGAAAAAAAAAAAAAAAAAGGAAAGCAACAGCAACAAAAAATTACCATCTATTCTTTCTGAGGGATGCTACCTGTGAGATGTTATCTATATAATAAAGTGGCTACGTTGTCTGGGGTATATACCTTGGGGTTCATCTTCAAGTCTTGCCAGGAAAATTTAGGATATGGAAACACATGAGGAGTTTAAGAGCAGAGGTCTAATACACAGAAGAGAAGAGAAAGAGAAACAGCTCTCTGTAGAGAAAGGGGTTTCCGAAGGATAAAGGACTGGCTGGTGGCGAATGCATGGTATTTTGTATTCCAGTTTGAGGAGGCAGTTTACATAGGGCTCACAAAATTGGTTTAATCAGGTATGAAGTTTACATAGCGCATGGGGAAGGCTGGTAGCCCCACTCTCATCTTACCGTGCAAATGGACTTTCCATTTAATTGGCACCATCTTGTCTGCTCCTTAGAGTACACATGGCTGACAAAAAGAAGAGAAGATGGAGCTGCCATCTTGAACATGTCTAGTTCCTAGTTCCTGATGGTATTCACCTGTGCAAGCTCCCAGTTTGCTTGTCTATGTCTGCAGCTCAAATTTACAGGATTCCATCTGTTAGAAAATGATTTGGGGCTGATTTTCATTAAAAAGAAAGCCTTCCTGAGGACTCCCATACCCATAGTATCTGCCTAAGTGATTTCTTTCTAAATCCTGTATTATTACGACCATCTTTGCTAGCCAGGCCTCCTTTCCTCCTTCTCCCATAACCTATTTTATCATGATCCAAATCCCTGTTCATTCTATAATCTAAACATGGTATATAAGCTTCTGTACCACATTGGGGGTTGGAAGTCATCACTCTGTGCTTCTCTCTGAGGACTAAGCTCTGATTTTTTTCTTATCTTGCCCAAATTCCTGTCTAAGGAGTCTGGGGAGCCATGTCCAACAAACCATAAATTCTCATCAAATGGGTTTTATTTAACCCTATATATTGTGACTTACTTTCCATTCTGACTCTGGTATAACATTACAAAGAAGAAAATAAAAATATTTTACCCCAAAACATATTTCTTTGTCATATCTTGAAATGGCCCTGGAAAGCCATCCTATGTGGGGAAAATGTTACGTCTGTAAAGAATCTCTATTAACATAGCTAGATCTTTTTATTCTAGGACCTCCCAATCCTCAAGAGAATAACTGAGAGTCTAGCACCTTTTGAAGGTTGAGTAGGAAACATTTGTCATCTATTATCTCTAAGGGCAGCCCAACTGAGACTTCAGAAAAACTTTAATCTCCACAATCTTTAATCTTAACCCAAACATTTCCTTTCAATTGATTCCAGGTCTTTAGAAAAACTCAGCCAATTGTCAAACAGAAAATGTTTAAATTTACCTACAACCTGGAAGCTCCTGCTTCAAATTGTCTCATCTCTCTGAACCAAACCAATCTCTCTCAAATATATTTGACTGATGTCTCATGCCTCCCTAAAATCTGTAAAACCAAGCTGCATCCTGACCACCTTGGGCACATGTTCTCAAGACCTTCTGAGGGTTGTGTCACAGATCATGGTCCTTCATATTTGGCTCAGAATAAATCACTTCAAATATTTTACAATCTGACTCTTTTCATTGATATCTCTCATGTGCATGTTAATAAATTTGTATTTTTTTCCTTCAATTAAACTGCCTTTTTTGAGTTGATTTTTACCTTCAGAGGGCAAATGAGAAGTTTTCTCTTGGCCAGTACTCTGGATTGTACTCTGGCCAGTACTCTGGCCAGTACAAGGATTCCCCTACTGAAAGATATTTCATGAATGGGAAATCAAGGTGCTATTTTGCTTGCATTATACATTGCCAGATAAAAGGGCATACTTTGTCTTAATCAGCATTGTTAGCTGCAGGTTTTGAACACGTGTCAGAGGGGAAAGGTCTTTGTCTGTTAATTTATATAAATGTAGGAGTGCATAACACATGCCCTGAAAATGGGATTGTCCAACTTTATTCTTAGATAATTAATAAAATAATAATAATTTGGCTGATATGCTGAAAATGTAAACAATTTTGAATTGATTATATGGTGATTATCTTGATCATATGGTGATTATACGGTGATACTAAAGCTTATTCTGTTTATCCTAATTCTATGACTTGGATTCAAATAATGCCTGATGCTGAGATAAAGGTACTCCAACCACCAAGACTCCTCCTTATCTTCTTGGGGAAACAAAATGATGTGAGCTATGTGGTCAATGAAACTGTGCACGGATATCACAGATAGGTTTAAATGATGAGAAAAAGATTACTCTTATTCAAACCAAAGGAAAAATGAGAGATGTAAGAAAGCTCAGGTCAGTTAAGCAAGGTGAAAATATTTAGGTGACTGATTTTAACTTTAAATGGCATAAAAGAGAGGAGATAGATGGAATAGCTAGGAGAGGAGGAGTTCTGGTTTCCCTGCCAACTTGGAATAATGAGAGGTCCAGGGCTTTTGGCACAACCTTTATTGCAAAGGGAGCCTGAATCTGTTTGCATTTGTATAGGTAAAATGGCCTGGGAGTAATAAAGGCATTTCACTGGAATTGCTGAAAAATAGTGCTCAATGAATTTTAAATCTGCTAATGAAAAGTAGAAGGGCAACATAATTAAATTAGGAGAAAATGATGAGACAATTGTAAAAGGCTCTTGAGTAAAAAACTGGCTCATGGTAAGAATTTACTGACGGAAGTTTTGTATGGCTATTGTCTTACCCTTACCAGATATATTATTGGGATGAGTGTCATGTCTAAATGGGAGTTTGCTTATTTATCCAAACCATTGCAAAAGTCATGATGCAAGTCTGCCTTTCTTACTTTTGTATTTGGACATGCTACACAGGTATCTTTAAAATTATCTAAGCCCACTAAAAAAGTTAATTTAAATAACATAGGATACCTGGGGGCATAGCATATTTTCAGTTTAAAGACATATTAGATTAAGATGTATTAGAAATGTCTCTTGTTTAATCATCCAGCATGACTTGTTTCAAAAGCTGATAGATTCTGGAGATCTACTGCAAATTATACAACTTTCAATATAGTAATACCACTGAGCATCAGCCATGTCCAATATATATTAGCTGTTTAAGCTGTGAAATAATTTAAGGGAGATTGGTATTCTGTGCTTGATTTGACTAATACTCTCCTTTTCATACCTATTTTAGAAGAAAGTCAAACTCTATTTACATTCATTTGGATGGTCCCAATATTTACTGCGCTCCCACAGCTCTACTTACATTTTTATATATATATCGTCACAAACTGAAAAATAGAAACATAGATTTTTTAAGTTAATTACAAAACACTGCCAGTCATTATATTGATGGTTTAACATAAATATCTCAATATGGAAAACAAGATAATGTAAATTTCAAATTTTTGTTAATCATACAATCATAAGATATTATCATATACCTGTTAGAATGGCTGAAATGAAGAATAGCGATGATACCAAATGCTTTCAAAGATATGAAAAAACTAGATCATGTTTACCTTGCTGGTGGCAATGAAAATGGTTAGTAATTCTGAAAATAGTTTGACAGTTTCTTATATAACTACATGGAATTAACATAGGCAATTAACGTATGACCCAAAAATTGTTCTCTCAAGAATTTATCCCAAATAAATGAAAACCTTGTTCACACAAAAATGTCTGTATGAATGTTCAAAGCAATTTTATTTGTAATATCAAAAAACTGGGAAGAGATGTCTTTCAACAGATGAATGGTTAAACTGTGATACATCCATACCATGGAATACTAAGAAATGAAAAAAAAAAAAAAAAAAACCCACAAACTGTTGATTCATGTAACAACTTGGATGAATACCCAGGGAATTATTCTGAGTGAAGAAAGCCAATTACAAAAGGGTCACATACTGTATAATTCAATTTATATAACATTATTGAAATGATAAAAGTAGATAAATTGAGAACAGATTAGTATTTATCAGGGATTGGGGCTAAGGTTGGGATGGGACTAGGGCAGGAAATTAGTATGTTTATGAAAGGGGAAAACATAGGGCATCTTTATGGTGATAGAAATATTCTGTATCTTGACTACAGTGGTGGATACAGTAGTCTGCACATATAATAAAATTTCATAGAACTAAATAAGCACACACACATAAAATGAACACATTACACTACAGTTTTCCAAGATGTTACAACTGGAGAAACTATAAAGGTTACACAGGATCTCTATTATTTTATTTATTTATTTATTTATTTTGAGATGGAGTCTCGCTCTGTCACCCAGGTTAGAGTGCAGTTGCAAGATCTCGGCTAATTGCAACCTCCGCCTCCCGGGTTCAAGCAGTTCTCCTGCCTCAGCCTCCCGAGTAGCTGGCACTACAGGTGTGTGCCACCACACCTGACTAATTTTTTGTAGTTTCAGTAGAGACAGGGTTCCACCGTGTTTAGCCAGGATGGTCTCGATCTCCTGACGTCGTGATCTGCCCGACTTGGCCTTCCAAAGTGCTGGGATTATAGGCATGAGCCACTGTACCTGGTCGGATGTCTCTATATTAATTCTTACAATTACCTGAAAATAAACTTTAATTTTAAAGTTTACTTTTAAGTCTGAAAAAAAAAAAGAAACAGACAAAAAGTACTCTGAGTTCTATTCTTAGCAAGCACAGGTTGCCTTGGAACTTAAGTGAGCCAAAGCACAATTAAGGCCTTTGGGATATTATGGTCCCCAACCTCAAATAACTTTGCTACATGCAGGCAGGCTGAGTGCAGCCTTTAGAAATAACCTCGTAACTGCCAGTCATTGGTGACCACCGGGATTTTGGACTAGGAAATAACAGGATAATAAAGTACACTTTCAACTGTGATACTAAAAGGTGTATTAGTCCGTTCTCACTCTGTTATAAAGAACTGCTTGAGACTGGGTAATTTATAAAGGAAAGAGATTTAATTGACTCATTTCCACATGGCTGGGGAGGACTCAGGAAACTTACAATAATGGCAGAAGACTAAGGGGAAGCAAGGACCTTCTTCACATGATGGGAGATGAGGAAAGTGCCAGCAGGGGAAATGACAGACACTTGTAAAATCATCAGATCTCATGAGAAAGCACGAGGACAGCATGGTGGAAAACAGTCCCTGTGATCTAATCACCTAACTCTGTCAACACCTGGAGATTATAATTGAGATGAGATTTGAGTGGGGACACAGAGCTAAACCATATCAAAGGCATCTGTTGCCCTGGATAGGCATTAGTTGATAGTGCTCCTACTTTTGAAGATGAAATGACTTTGAAATCTGAAATTTCTATGATGTCCTGCATTAATCACTTCAAGAGGAAAAGGAATGTACATATGTGCCTCTTTATTAAATAGAAATGATATAACCAAGAATATGCAACAGTGTGACCTATTTTGGTACTCATTGAATGTCTTAACAGATTGAATGTAAAACATGTTTTATATATTTTGACATATTTTAAACCCACATTATATTCCACCAAGGAGTTACCTAAACCTATACACAAATGAGCCCCTGGCTAGATCAGTTTTCAGAGGATTACAAATGAGCAACATGGAGGTAGCTCAAAGTCAAGGGGTGGTACTCATTCTGGAAATCAGCTACACTGCCACCTGTTGGTGGTTGCAGTTTCACTGAAGGGAGAAAAGATAAATCCCCTCAGGGGCCAGAGGTGGGTTGTGCTCCTTGCAGCGTAAGAGAAACTAGATAATAATAGTAGTGATTTGATGTGAACTTTTACTATTTCTTTAACTATTGTTAATAGTTATTTATATTTGCCAATTATTGCAAGAGGTCTCCAAAATGGGCTTATATGGCTGAAAGATAAAAGGAACCCCAATATGGGACAATATGTTATGGAAACTTTGTGGAATTGGAAGGAGAAATTCTCAATGAGGCAAAGCAATTCTTTATTCAAAGAAGCTCCTTCTAAATTCAGAATGGAACTGGAAACAAGTGGGTACCCTCATTTGCTGTCTGTGAGTGGCCTCTTGGGTATATGAGAAGAGTTGACAGCTAAGAATTCAAGCAATACAAAATGAGCAGGAAAAACATATATTCCAATAATGTCCTCAGAAGCTTGAAATAAGACTCACTATTGATTTTTTTTTTTTTTTTTTCAACAAGAATCTCAGACACTAAAAGCATCTGTAGGCCACTCATTGAAAATATAAAGTGTCAGTGCTGGCCCTCAGTTTGCAGTGGATTAAATCGGCCAATTACCCACAGCTTCAAGTGAATAATAAAGAATCTTATTTGGAATAGATACTTATTCAGAGTTTAGATTTGCATATCCAGCAATGGAAGTAAATTCCTCTAAAATAGTTAGAGGCCTACAAGCAGAAAATATTATTTACATTTGGAAATGACAGACTATTTTATTGTACTGCAGGAAAATATTAGGCTATGAAGCATTATATAGAACCGTCTTATTATGCCTTGCATCTATAATTCAGTGGACTGATTAAAATTGAGATTTGGTAATCAAAACATGTGCCTACAAATTTAGGGTGAAACAAGTGACTAGGGGTGATAGATTCCACAATTGAATATATGTGTTACAATGCAGCATGTATGGAAATAGAGGGGTAAATGAATTGTGGAGATATTTTGGGGAAGACAGAACAGAATATGTAGGATATTTTAAAGAAACATAAACTGGTTTTCTGTTTTAAAATTGTTTTCTTTCTCTCTGACTCACCCTGTACTCCTGCAACTTGAACTGTATTTAAGAGTACTGTATTAGTCTGTTTTAATACTGCTATAAAGAACTACCCAAGACTAGGCCATTTATAAAAG
This sequence comes from Rhinopithecus bieti, assembly GCF_001698545.2. Classification (NCBI taxonomy): domain Eukaryota; kingdom Metazoa; phylum Chordata; class Mammalia; order Primates; family Cercopithecidae; genus Rhinopithecus; species Rhinopithecus bieti. The sequence goes on from NW_016811115.1 coordinate 713,782, forward strand.
AAAGAGGCTTAATTGACTCACAGTGCAGCATGTGTGGGGAGGCCCCAGGAAACTCACAATTATGGCAGAAGGCAGAGGGGAAGCAAGGAACCTTCACCACAATGTGGCAGGAAGGAGAAGTGCTAGCAGGGGAAGTGCCAGATGCTTGTAAAACCATCAGATCTCGTGAGGCTCATTTATTATAATGAGAACAGCATGGGGAAAACTGCTCCCATGATCCAATTACCTCCATCTGGTCCTGCCATTGACATGCAGGGATTATGGAGATTAAAATTCAAGATGAGATTTGGATGTAGATACAGCCAAACCATATCATTCCACCCTTGGTCCCTCCCAAATCTCTCATCCTCACATATCAAAACACAGTTATGCCATTCCAACATTCCCCTAAGGTCTTAACTCATTCCAACATTAACTCAAACATGTAAGCTCGTAGTCTCCTCTGAGACAAGGCAAGTCCCTTCCTCCTATGAGCCTGTAAAACCTAAAGCAAGTTAGTTACTTCCTAGATACAATGGGCATATAGATATTGGGTAAATACACCCATTACACATGGGAAAAATTGGCCAAAACAAATGGGCTATAGACCCCATGCAAGTCCAAAATTCAAAAGGGCAGCCATTAAACCTTAAAGTTCCAAAATTATCTCTTTTCACTCCATGTCTCACATCCAGGTCATGCTGAGGCAAGCGGTGGGCTCCCAAGACCTTGTAGAGCCCCGCCTCTGTGACTTTGCAGGGTAAAGCCCCCCTCCAGCTGCTTTCATGCGCTGGCATTGAGTGTCTGCAGCTTTTCCAGGCACAGGGTGCAAGCTGTCAGGAGATCTACCATTCTGGGTTCTGGAGGAAAGTGGCCCTCTTCTCACAGCTCCACCAGGCAGTAGTACCTCAGTGGGGACTGTGTTTGGGGACTCCAACACCATATTTCCCCTTTGTACTACCATAGTAGAGGTTCTGCATGAGGGCTTTGCCCCTGCATCATACTTCTTCCTGGACATCCATGCATTTCCATACATCTTCTGTAACCCAGGTGGAGGTTCTCACATCTCAACTCTTGCCTTCTGCTCACTCATAGGCCCAACACCATGTAAAAGCCACCAAGGCTAGGGGCTTGCATCCTCTGAAGAAACAGTCCAAGCTGTACCTTGGCCTCTTTTAGCCACTGCTAGAACTGGAGCAGCTGGGACACAGGGCTCAGGGCTCCATGTCCTGAGGTTGCATAGATCTGGCGGGGGCGACCTGGGCCTGGCCCATGAAACCATTTTACCCTCTTAGGGATCCAGACCTGTGATGAGAGGGATTGCTGTGAAGGTCTCTGACACACCCTAGAGACCTTTCCCCATTGTTTTGGTGATTAACATTTGGCTCCTTGTTACTTATGCAAATTTCTGCAGCCAGCTTGAATTTCTCCCCAGAAAATGATTTTTTTCTTTTCTATCACATCATCGGGCTTCACATTTTTTAAAGTTTTATGCTCTGCTTCTTCTTTAATGCTTTACCGCTTATAAATTTCTTCTGCCAGATACCCTAAATTATCTCTCTCAAGTTCAAAGCTTCACAGATCTCTAGGGCAGGGGCAAAATAACACCAGTCTTTTGTTAAAACATAAAAGGGTCACCTTTGTTCCAGTTCCCAAGAAGTTCTTCATCTCCACCTGAGACCACCTCAGCCTGAACTTCATTGTCCATATTACTATTAGTATTTTGGTCAAAGATATTCAACAAGTCTCTAGAAAGTTCCAAATTTTCTCACATCTTCCTGTCTTCCTCTGAGCCCTTCAAACTGTTCCAACCTCTTTCTATTACCCAGTTTTGAAGTGACTTTCACATTTTCAGGTATCTTTATATCAGTACCCTACTCTTTGCGGTGCCAATTTACTCTATTAGTTCATTTTCATATTGCTATAACAAACTGCCCAAGACTAGGCAATTTATAAATGCTACTTGTATAGCCTTCAGAACTGTGGACCAAATAACTCTCTTTTTAAAATAAGTTCTCCGACCTCAGGTATTTCTTTATAGCAACACAGACTAAGGCAGTGGATAAGCCAACACTGACCAAAACAGTCTAAAAGAGAGGCGAAACTTTTAATCCTTTATTAGATGCTTCGAAAGGATATCATTTTAGGGAGAAAAGAAAGGAAAACAAGTGGCTTGGATAAATAGTGCAGGTTTAGAAAAATGAATAAAGCAAACTGAAGAGCTAATTAGACACCATACTCAGAAATAAAAATAGGAAAGAGCATACATGCTGAAATAGAGATGCTCTATTTTGTGCTCCTAGAGATGAAAAGGAGAAAAATCAATAGTCTGAGACCTTGACAGTGGAAATTTCAGAAATGAGCTTGTGGAAATTTCAGAAATGAGCTAAGCTATGGGAATTCATAAATGGAGAATGCAATTTACATAAGCGCTCTCTAAGGCTCCACACATAAACAAAAACTGGACATACAAAAATGTTGCTTGGGATGGGAAACCTATTAAAATTGCATGAAACTTTATTGAGGAGAAATTAGGTATTACTTCAAGCTAAGTTTTGTTGGTAACTCTTGCCAGCACCTTCTTGCACTGTAAAAAAGGTAACATGTTTATGCCTACCGAAGACTTGGAATCTATAATTACTGAAATTTGGTCATCCTTGGTTTAAACTGCAATCCATGATAACATTGTCATATGTGTAAGGCTGCTTTCATTGGAAGCTGAGAATATATTAGTGTGATTAGCTTACTCTAATTCATAAAATAATTGCTACTTTTTACAATACTGTTTAAATTGGTAGTACTATTTTTAGCATTACCCATGATAATAGTAGCACACATATTGTCAAACATATTCCTCATCACATGTCTTCATTTTTTAATTATATAAGATCTCTTTGGTAGTTTTATTTTGAGAAATCCTCATGTTTTAATTAATGTTGCAGACTTTCCTCAATTACTGTATTTTTTAAGTTACTGTTTGTTTTTTCCTTTTTTAAAACTAGTAATGATTTAATTAGAGAGATTAGTTAGTTAGAGAGATTATGCCTGCTTACTTAGAACATATAACACTTGTCATTGGGGAAAGTAAGCCACATCTCAAGAAGATTTTCTGGATCACTAGATTGAGGCACATCAACAGTGTTAATACTCAAATAGGTGGCATTTTTTTGTTCGTATGTTATTTTGTTGCATATCACACTTCTCATCTTTTTAAAATTTCAGTTACAATGACTTTTGGATTGGTAATTTAAAAAAAATATTCTGCATCATTATAAGAACCCTTCTCATTTTATTAAAAATATGTTCAGTATTGATTTATGTGCATTTTCACATTCCAGTTTATTATCATTTTAAAAGTATATGAAATATGACTGAAAGGTTTATAACCAGGACACAGAATTTAAATGAGACGAAAGAGTGTGTCAGACTGTTTTTGCATTTCTATAAAGGAACTATCTGAGACTGGGTAATGTATAAAGAAAAGAGGTTTAGTTGGCTCATGGTTCTGCAGGTTTTACAGGAAACATGGTGCTTGCATCTGCTGGGCTTCTAGTGAGGCCTCAGGAAGCTTACACAGTTATGGCAGAATGCAAGCAGAAACAGGCTCCTCCCATGGCAAATGCAGGAACAAGAGATGAGTCAGGGTGTGGGGGACAGGTGAGCTCACTTATCACCAACAGCATAGCCCAAGGCATTCATGAGGGATCCACCTCCATGATCCAAATATCTCCTACCGGCTCCCACCTCCAACACTGGGGATGACATTTCATCATGAGATTTGGGTGGAGACAAATACCCAAATTATATAAAATAGCATTTTTGAAACTGAGTTCTCTTTATTCAGGAACTGAAGAGAATAATACAGAGACCAACACTTGTGCCTTTTTCCTCACAGCCACAGCATTTGTTAAATGTGAAAGTACACTCATTAAGTCGGTCATTTCTCTTGCTTGCCTTTTAGGAATACATCCATATTTTTGAGAAATTTTGATCAAGCTTATACTTTAACTCATTTGTGTGATTAGTTTAAAATGTTTTCTCTGCTCTGATTTGCTTTTATTTGGTTTAAACTATTCATATTTTTGCTCCCAGGTTATTACTGAGTGGAGTGAAATATCTTCTAAAGCAAATTCCTAATTCTTTATGGTCTTTGAGAAAAAGCAGTTAAGTTCAAATATATAAAACTAGTCTGCCTGGTTTCAATGTCTAGTGCATTTTTTTTCTCATTCAAGTACTGATTTTCCTGGTGATTTCTAAACTGTATCATGGACATCTTGGCCATTATGTTGAAAGACTCTGTCTCCTATTTAAATATTTTACTTTGGCAGTTATCATGTCTTGGTTTAGCATACAGGATTTACCCTAGCTTCTTGTGCTGGGGCCTCAGGGACAATGTGATTTCTAAAGGTTTTGCAGTGATGCTTTTGGTCTGTGAGGTATGTCTGGTGCTGCTGGGGCTTTCACTTGATGTGGTAGAGGAGCACTTCCCAACTGAGCTCTTGTTGTGGAAGGAGCAAGAAGAAATGAGCCTATGTTATGAAACCATGAAACTTCTAGGGTAAGAAATAATTTCGTCCTTATGAAATTTAAATTATTTATATAGATAGCTATTTCATATATTTCACCAAATGAACATCTGTTTGTCCAATCTATGTTGAATATTTATTGTTAGTAACTGACATAAGACATTGTGTGTATTCATGTGTTTACCATCATAAATTTGCTTCAAGAATAAAACAGTGAAAAAAGGGTAAAGAAAGGTAGCCTCTTGCACAACCAGTGCTTGACAACATAAGGTGTAAAAGTAGTAAAAGTAGAAGTTATTTAAGGTGTAAAAGTTATTTGATTTAAAACTTTAAAGCCAAAAAAAAAATACTGAGGTCATTTATCTGAATTAGGAGAGGTAGTATATCTAAATATCCATGTCTAGGACTTAGAATCACTTGCTTTACTGAATATTCAGAGGTAGAAACTACCTTAAGTTATTATTATTTTTGCCAGGTGATTGCATTGCACAGTTCTAGTTGAGAACTAGCATAGTGGACAAGGGTTTTAGTCATCTCTCACATATACAGAACATTCTCTTTATCACTTAGATATTTGAGCAAATAATAAAACAGTAAGACAATTGCTATATTTGTTTTGTATGGCTCTTCTAAAAAATTACCTCAAATTTAGTGGTTTAGGGCAGCCAAAATTTATTCTTTCACAGTTCTAGAGGCCAGAATTCAAAATCCATTTCATCAAACCAAAATCAAAGTGTTGACAGGGCTGCACTCCCTCTGGAAGTTCCAGGAGGAGAATTCATCCCTTGCACATCCTAGCTTCTAGTGGTTGCCAGCATTCCTTGACCTGTGCTGCATCACTCCAGCCTCTGCCTCTGTGGCCCCATGTACATCTTCTGAGTGTACAATGTTCACCTGCCTCTCTTACTAAGGGCATGTGTGATGACAATTGGATATGACCCAGATAACCCGAATGGTTTTCTAATTTCAAAAGCCTTATCTTTACCACATGTGTAAAGACCCTTTTCCAAGTAAGGCAATAATCACAGTTTCCAAAGATTTAGATGTGGACATCTTTCACAACCCTTATTCCTGTCTGAAAACTGCTTTTAACTTTTCATGTGTAGGAGTAAGAACTCAAAACTGTGTGACAGGCAGAAGAATGGGCCCCAAAGACATCCACGTCTTAATCTCCAGAGCCTGTAAATATAATATGCTTTGTTACAGAGCAAGAAAGACTTAAGGTTATAGATGAATAAATATTAATCAGGTGATCTTAAAATTAGGAGGTTATCCTGGATTATTCAGATGGGCCCAATCTGATCACAGCATTGCGGATACTCATCTGTTTTGACCATAGGCAGCAAAATGCAGAAGAGCGTTTTCCTTTGTTATCACAAATATTTGCATCTGTATCACGTCTAGTAGGATAGCTGTGTATTTTTCCCTCCCGGCACTGCACTGTTAAGGTAATGTAGAAAATTAGACAGTAAATCCTGGAAATGAAGAGTAGTATGCCAAATTTTAAGTCCCAAGTGGTGTCTAAACGGGATAAATTTACTTTTATTGTAGAAGATGAATTAAACCCATTTTACTCCAGGGCAGAAATGGCATAAGAGCTGCCTCATCATCACGATTGGTGAGGTCAAGCTGGCATTTTTCTCCACCTGCAATACCACCATAGCTGGAATGGTCATTGGCACAGGGCAGATGAAGAACAATCCTGCCAAAGGAAGCACCCTTTGAAGGTTTTATAGTGCATTATCTCACAATATAGAAGATACATTTTTTTTTTCATTTGATTGTAGACATAAAACACTTTGTTATCCTTAAGGCATCAAAGCATTATATTTCTAAGCAAACCTTAAAGTAGCAATGTTTTATCTGAAGAAATTTAAATGTGCTCACATGAATCACTTACTATTACGGGTTGAATTCTGTCCCCTCAAAATTCATGTGTTAAAGTTCTTACCTCCTATACCTCAGAATGTCACCTTATTTGGACATAGGGTCATTGCAGATGTAATTAGTTAAGATGAGGTCATATTGGAGTAGGGTAGGCCTCTAATGCCAAATGACTGGTGTTGTTATAAAAAAGAGAAACTTAGAGACATACACAAAAAGCAGGAAGGTACAATGTGACTTGAAGGCAGAGATCAGAGTGATGAAGCAGCAGCCAAAGAACACCAAAGACTGCCAGCAAACCACCCAAGCTAGAAGAGAGGCATGGAGTAGACTCATCTTCACAGCCCAGAGAAAGGCCAGTTCTGCAACTCCCTGGTCTCAGCCTAGCCTCCAGAAATTTGAGACAGTATATACGTATATTTAAGTTTGTGGTTCTAGTTTGTAGAACTTTGGTAAGGCAGCTCTGACAAACGAATACTTTCACCATGATGACAGAACAGCATGTACAAATCAAACCAACTTGATTCTTGCATATTTAATGTATCAATATGCACTATAAGTTCTGAATATTTCTCAGTTATTTATAAATATTTCATATTTTATTTGTATTTAGCACACAATAGAAATTTTAGGTAACCATTTCTTATTCCCGAGTTCTAGTTTTACTGTCACTTAGTAGCTATTCCGTATCTTATTGGCACCTCAGTGATCAGCTAAATGAAGATGATGATAATAACTGCCATAGGACCCAAGAGTAAGGACAAAGCCAAAAATTATCAAAAATATTTTAAATAATTTATCGTTCAATTAAATGCCCAATAAATATTAGCTAATAATGTTAACATCAGCACTTTAATGCCATTACTACTATTTAACAAAAATGTTGATTCAATTAAATAAAAGAAAGACAATTATATTTATATTATAGATATATTAAGGATTCAAATATTGCAGGATAATACTGTAATTTTGTAAGATGCTTATTTTCACATTTTAACATCTTAGGACATACTAATAATTTGGGGATATACTAATAATCAATGATTACCAATGTTTTTAAATTTCACATTAGTACATCAAGTTATGGAACACCTTACAACCTAAAATGCTTTGATTTAATGAAATATACTTTTATTATATTTTATTTCAATAACACGATTTTAATATATTTCAGTAATAGAATAATTGTTGCAATACCAGATACAATTCCAGAATAGGTGTAATTTATTTATTACCAACTGTAGGTTGAGTATGAGCTGGGTGTAGCTAAATAAAAAGACTGTGAACATGGCTAAGAGGTAATTAACATTCAAATTTCATTCACCTCTCCACCTCATGGGTTTGTTACCAATGTTATTTTTATTTCATTTTATTTTTTGTTAGTTGCTAACAAGAAGATTCATTTTGTAACATGATTTTGGTTTATATATTGTTTTGTTGGTTTTCATGACCAGGTTTTTTATTTCAGGAATGAATGAATTACTTTTTGTCTTTCCATTTCAACATTAACTTGACTGTTAATGTTGAAATTAACTATTAATTTTGGCTCATGCTTTTATTTCCTCAGAATGTTGTTGACTTTGCTCAATTGCAGTGTGGCATTGAATTTTGCTAAGTCTGAGCCTTACCTTATCATCTTTATTCCAGGTGATTTTCTTTTCCTCTACAATTATCTGAATGATTTTCTTTTTATATTTGAAATCTAATAACTTAACCAAGAAATTCCTTGATGATGATCTACAGTAATATTTTTGGATACGATAGGTGCCCTTTTATTCTGCAGATTCACTTTTACCTTCAATTGTATGAAATTGTCATGTATTATGATTTGAATCATAGTATTTTATTTATTGGATGTTCTTCAAGGGCATGTTTTCTCTGATAACTGTATTATCTGACTTCAATTTTATCACCTTCTTTCTAATTTCTTTACTATTTTCACATTTTCTCTGCACTCACAGTGCTTATTCCTAGTTTGTCCTCCATGTCGTTGGGTCAAATTTCAGTAATGTCTATTTCTTAGTATCTCTAGTTTATAATCAGTTCTGTGATGACATTATTTTGGATTACTCATTTGTTTTTTTAACTCAGCTACCTTCATTTTTATCTGGTTCTGTGATGTATAGTACTGCCTTTGAAACAATGTTTTAGAGTCCTTCCTCTTGCTAACTTACATTTACTTGTGCAATATCAGGTTCTGTTTCTGGTGCTATTTTCCTATCATCTTTCATTTTTTGTCCATCTCTAGCATGACAAATCTTTTTGTTCCTTTGTTTCTGTATAACATCCTTTCTTAAAAAATGGCAGAGTAGGGGAATATATCATGATTTTACTGGTGTCAAATAGTCATTTTATTCTTTTACATAAATAGCTCTAAATAGCTCTTCTCTGTTCTTCTATACCAGTAGAAGATGGTTAAATTTTCTTGCTAACTTTACTACTCTTAATTTTACCTGCTGTATACTAACAACAGAGTCTACAGAGTTTTTATGACTATTTACATAATAATAGCATTTTTTTGTCTCTAAGGCATTATCTTTTAGTGTGGTTGCTTATTATCTTCAGATTTTATACAGAAGTATATATCCAATATTGTTTAAATTTATTACTGAAATGATTGCCATTTCTCTGAGATCATTTGATTACAGTTTTACTTAAAAAGATAGTAAAATGTATTTAAAACTGCAACTGTACTCATTTCTTAAAATTTATCTACAAGAAATGTTTTAACTACATGCAATATCATAAGTGAACATCTTAATAAAATATACCCAGCAAATGTTCTGCTGGAACTATTCAGAAATAATTGTCATATATTTGTACAAAATGGTAAAAAGTTAAAGTCTTGTTTTTTCTGAACTGTGTTAGTGTATAATCAACATAAGTTTCTTTTGGCTCATTGTTCACTTTAGCATCTGAAACACTTTAGGGGAATAATATTCTATTTAAGAAATTTTATCTGGTGAAAAATGCATAAAGCACGTAATCATGTAAATCAAGTATGTTGACTAATGATGCTACAATCTTATTCACTTTGCTCAGGTCTGATGAAATCAGGAATTTTGAATGAGTGCAGTCTTTCTATATTTAAACCAATAGGTAATAAGTCATTTTAAAATTATTTACTTACTAAAACATTTCAGCTTTCTATTTTGCATTTTGTGTTTTACCAAGTAATGAGT
>NW_016811115.1:727006-743732 GCF_001698545.2 Rhinopithecus bieti
CAAGGACCTAGCACAAGGACTACCATTTGACCAACCCATCCCATTACTGGGTATATACCCAAAGGATTATAAATCATGCTGCTATAAAGACACACACACATGTATGTTTGTTGTGGCACTATTCACAATAACAAAGACTTGGAACCAACCCAAATGTCAATCAATGACAGACTGGATTAAGAAAATGTGGCACATATACACCATGGAATACTATGCAGCCCTAAAAAAGGATGAGTTCATGTCCTTTGTAGGGACATGGATGCAGCTGGAAAACATCATTCTCAGCAAACTATTGCAAGAACAGAAAACCAAACACTGCATGTTCTCACTCATAGGTGGGAATTAAACAATGAGAACACTTGGACACAGGAACGGGAAGATCACACACCAGGGCCTGCTGGGGAGTGTGGGGAGGGGGGAGGGATAACATTAGGAGATACACCTAATGTAAATGACGAGTTAATGGGTGCAGCACACCAACATGGAACGTGTATACATATGCAACAAACCTGCACGTTGTGCACATATACCCTAGAACTTAAAGTATAATAAAAAAGAAAAAAGAATTTAAAAAAAGAATATTTTTCTCTTGAACTTATGTTGTATATGTTACCTATAATAAATTTCAATGTGTTTGATGTTAGTCTTAAAATTTGATAACATTATTTGGAATTGTAGAATAATTTGATGTGGAATGCAGCTTACAAATGCTACATAATAATGTTTTGTAGCAAAATTCATCTTCATACTCCCTACTTATATTAGCAGATGAGTAGAACGGAGTGGAAGATACTAGAAAAAATACTAGACTGAAAGTTAGGATTCATGTTTCCAAAGAGTAAACATTGTTCTGTCATTAGCTTGTTTTATGGCTTATATGGTACATCTGAGCCTAAGTTTATTTGTAAAATGAGATGGCTCTCCCGGATGATTCTTGCATTTTTTTCTATTCCTGGAATATAATCTCATTAAGGCATACAAAAAATTAAATACTGTTTGTTAATAGCAACAATAAAAATCCTTAAATCCAAAACACTTCTTAACAGCTTCTGGATTCCTTATTCTATATTAAGTAAACATTGCTTAACAAAAGGCTTCCATTTATATATGCAAGGTAAATATTTAATTTAAGTTATTTCTGGTGGCAAACAGCCAGAGCGACTGTCAGAAATGTATTTCAAATGCCAGATAAAACCCCTATCTCCCTGGAACAGAGCACCTGGGGGAAGGGGAGGCTGTGGGAGCAGCTTCAGCAGACTTAAACATCCCTGCCTGACGATTCTGAAGAGAGCAGCAGATCTTCCAGCACAGTGTTTGAGCTCTGCTAAGGGTCAGACTGCCTCCTTAAGTGGGAACCTGACCCCGTGTCTCCTGACTGGGAGATACTTCCCAGCAGCGGCCGACAGACCCCTCATACAGGAGAGCTCTGGCTGGCATCTGACAGGTGCCCCTCTGGGATGATGCTTCCAGAGGAAGGAACAGGAAGCAGTCTTTGCTATTCTTCAGCCTCCACTGGTGATAACCAGGCAAACAGGGTCTGGAGTGGAGCTCCAGCAAACTCCAGCTGATCTGTAGCAGAGGGGCCTGGCTGTTAGGAAGAAAACTAACAACCAGAAAGGAATAACATCAACATCAATAAAAAGGATGTCCACTCAGAGACCCCATCCAAAGGTCACTAACATCAAAGATCAAATGTAGATAAATACATGAAGATGGGGAGAAACCAGTTCAAAAAGGCTGAAAATTCCAAAAAGTAGAATGCCTCTTCTCCTCCAAAGGATCACAACTCCTCTCCAGCAAGGGAACAAAACTGGATGGAAAACGAGTTTGATGAATTGATAGAAGTAGGCTTCAGAAGTTGGGTAAAACAAACTTCTCCAAGCTAAAAGAGCATGTTCTAACCCAATCCAAGGAAGCTAAGAACCTTGAAAAAAGGTTAGAGGAATTGCTAATTAGAATAAACAGTTTAGAGAAGAATATAAATGACCTGATAAAGCTGAAAAACAGCATGAGAACTTTGTGAATCATACACAAGAATCAATAGTTGAATTGAACCAATGAAAGAAAAGATATCAGAGCATGAAAATAATGATTTAATAAAGCGAGAAGTCAAGAGTAGAGAAAACAGAATGAAAAGAAACAGTCAAAGCCTCCAAGAAATATGGGATTATGTGAAAAGACCAAATCTACATTGGATTGGTGGACCTGAAAGTGACAGGGAGAATGGAACCAAGTTGGGAAACACTCTTCAGGATATTATCCAGGAGAACTTCCCCAACCTAGCAAGACAGGTCAACATTCAAATTCAGGAGATACAGAGAACACCACAAAGATATTCCTCGAGAAGAGCAACCCCAAGACACATAATCGTCAGATTCTCCAAGGTTAAAATGAAGGAAAAATGTTAAAAGCAGCCAGAGAGAAAGGTCGGCTTACCCACAAAGGGAAATCCATCAGACTAACAGTGGATCTCTCTGAAGAAACACTACAAGATGGAAGAGAGTGGGGGCCAATATTCAACATTCTTAAGAAAAGAATTTTCTACCCAGAATTTCATATCCAACCAAACTAAGCTTAATAAGCGAAGGAGAAATAAAATCCTTTACAGACAAGCAAATGCTGAGAGATTTTGTCATTACCAGCCCTGCCTTACAAGAACTCCTGAAGGAAGCAATATACATGGAAAGGAACAGCTGGTGCCAGCCACTGCAAAAACACATCAAACTGTAAAGACCATTGGCACTATGAATAAACTGCATCAACTAATAGGCAAAATAACCAGCTACCGTCATAGTGACAGGAGCAAATTCACACATAATATTAACCTTAATTGTAAATGGGCTAAATGCCCCAATTAAAAGACACAGACTCACAAATTGGATAAAGAGTCAAGACCCATCGGTGTGCTGTATTTAGGAGACCCATCTCACGTGCAAAGACACACATATGGTCAAAATAAAGGGATGGAGGAATCTTTACCAAGCAAATGGAAAGCAGAAAAAAAAGGCAGGGGTTACTATCCCAGTCTCTGATAAAACAAACTTTAAACCAACAAAGATCAAAAGAGACAAAGGTCATTACATAATGGTAAAGGGATCAATGCAACAAGAAGAGCTAACTATCCTAAATATATACATGCACCCAATACAGGAGCACTCAGATACATAAAGCAAGTTCTCAGAGACATACAAAGAGACTTAGACTCCCACACAATAATAGTGAGCGACCTTAACACCCCACTGTCAATATTAGACAGATCAACAAGACAGAAAATTAACAAGGATATTCAGGACTTGAACTCAGCTTTGGACCAAGCAGACCTAATAGACATCTATAGAACTCTCCACTCCAAATCAACAGAACATACATTCTTCTCAGCAAAACATATCAAACTGTAAAGGCCATCGACACTATGAAGAAACAGCATCAGCTAACAGGCACATTCTGCGTATGTACCCTAGAACTCAAAATATTAAAAAATATATATTTCAAAAGCAATCGGTTAGAAAGTGCCTTTGATAAAGAAGTCTGTGATTGGCTGGGTCCAGTGGCTCATGCCTGTAAACCCAGCACTTTGAGAAGCTGAGGTGGGTGAATCACAAAGTCAGGAGTTTGAGACCAGCCTGTCCAACATGGTGAAACCCCATCTCCACTAAAAATAGAAAAAAATAGCTGGGTGTAATGGCAGGTGCCCATAATCCCAACTAGTCAGGAGGCTGGAGCAGGAGAATCACTTGAACCTAGGAGGTGTAGGGTGCAGTGAGCTGAGATTTTACCACTGCACTCCAGCCAGGGTGACAGAATGCTCAAAAAAAAAAAAAAAAAAAAGTGAAGTCTGTGATTTTGTGTCTGAAACTCCTCACTTCAAATTGTGATCTTTTCTTGCCTTTCCCATCTTGTCTTCCTTATTAAAGCTTATTTCAAGCCTAGATGTAAGCTTATTCTTTGTTTTCTTAGGGGATGTTAATAACCTGAAGACTCACAAACCACTCCAGACTATTTTATTCATATATATAGTTCATGTATTCAGTCACTGTTTTTGTTAACTAACCCTAATCCAATTAGAAATGAATGAATTAATTACTAAACAAATAAAGATTATACCTGTTGTTACACGTTTAAAATCATTAACCATAAGAGGTTTTAACAATTTTTGCCTCAGAACTAGGCTACACTGAATAAATTTGTGTCTTTTGATGCCATTGTTTCATGATTTGTGTCTGCCCCTAAACCCTTTAGAGGAAAATCAGGAAGAAAGCTACATTCCACCTTTATCTGACTGTTCTGGCCTTTAGCTTTTGGTCCCTCAGTTCAGGAGGATAAAAGACACTCAATCTTGTTTAAATGCATAAGAGAAGCAGATTCAGATTTTACCTTTGATGGCTGGATTGTATTCCAGCTCTGCCATTTTCTAGCTCTGAATAGCCAAGTTTCTAAATGGGAGTCTTACTTTATCTATAACATAATCTGTTGTGGAATATTTTTGGATTAAATAATATATGTGATGATTATATAACAGGCATTATATTCAGATTTTGTCTTCATTTAAAATAAAATATTTTAAAATAAGCTAGTTTTAAAGCTAAAGAAAATTGTATCAGATAGTTAAACAAGCAAGTACAACTTCATTCAAGACTATTGCAGCGTGGGAGAGAGACTGAACTCAAGTACATTGAAACAAAAGGTAGTGAGTTAGAGGAATAATAGTATTGGAATAAATTAGAGAGAAGATTGTTCCATGTGATTAGACCATCTAATTAACCTCTACTGAAGTTAGGCCCCTGCCCTATCAAAGAGATTGGGAAATAGGAGCTCTGTCTTCCTTGACAAACATATAGTAGAGAGAGTCTTGAAAAAGACATTTCTAGACTGTAAAACTGGCAAGAGGCTGATAAAAGATCATATCTCCAGGGAGGAACAGAAAAAAATGTACATAAGTAGCTTTTGTAAAGTGAATGCTCTAAGGAAAGCAGGATCATGGGGCTATAGTCAGGGAGAAACCTGTCTAAAGTCTAGTCCAGGTGAGGGAAACAATAAGGCGCCATTGGTCAATGAATGTAAACTATTACAAAAAAGAGAATTTTTTAAATTTCTAGTACTTACCTTGCAACTGTCAACTTCTGAAAATGAAGAGAGAGAGAGAGAGAGAGGAAAGAAAACCAAACCAAATGAAAGTGTTTTCCCTATTCTTGGAAAAGATTTTTTTTTTTACAGTTTGGAAAATATTAATTATTTAGAAGTCTGTGCTCAGCATGGGTATTTTCTACATAGTCAGAATTTCATTCTCTTTGACCAGAAAAGGAATATAAGATCTGTGAGGTGGGAGTTGGGACAAGCAGGGCACACAGATGAGTAAGAAAGTATCGTGGTAAGGGTTCTTCACTAGAGAAGGTGGCGATACCCTTAGCAGAGATAAGTGGTGCTGGACAGGCTTTAACACCTTAGAGAGAGTTGCCTAGAGAGTCAATGCTGAAGTAATGTGCAATTCAAAACCTAAAGACGAAGACAATATTACTTGACAGAAGTCACATACTGTTTGTTAGATATTTAACAGTTTTACAGCCATTCATTATATCTTTTTTAAGATTAATTTGTGTGCTGGGGTATGCATAGTCTGTATATACACATTTAAATATATATGCATATGTACAAATATGTACACACATGGTTCATCCATGTTGTAGGATGTGTCAGAACTGCCTTCATTTTTATGGCTGAATACTATTTAATTACATGTATACATCTATATTTATTATAGTTTGTTTACCATTTACCCATAGATGAACACTTGGGTAGTTTATATCTTTTGACTATTGTGAGTAATCCTCTTATGAACATGGGTGCACAAATATCTGTTTGAGTCCCTGCTATCCTGTATATATACAGAAGTGGCTTTCCTTAATTTTTAAATGCATAACTTCTACCTGTTTATTAACCATAGCTGCAGTAATGGTGGCAATATTGTAAGTGCCACTTCAGTCAAATTCATTTCATTTCAGTCAAATGAATTTCCAATAACCCCGCAAACGATTTCTGTGGTGGTGACAGCAAAAGAGATGGAACTGAAATTCCAATTTTGAAATATTCTACTGAAGCCCTATCAACATGATGTTGGTATGTTAAAATTAGTCCTGACGCTCATGGTAGGGGAGTCAATGGGTGAATGGAAAAGGATGCTAAGAGAGATGAGATAAAAGGTATAATATGCATATACATATATGTATAAATATATACACACAGACATATATTTTATATGTGTGCCCGTTCAAGTATGTAGCACAATCTGAACATAAATAGTTTTAGAAAAATAATAAATGTCTCTCCATTTGTAAAAATAATTCTGAAATAACTTTGCATCTAGATTACATAATGGATTTTTTTTATTTTTTTAAGTTTTTTTATTTAATACAAATCAGTGCACATATTTTATATATGTTATTATTTATATACTCTTCAAGACTTATTCTACCTAAATTTCTTTAATCAGGAGTTATATTCTCTGTAAAGTTTAAATGTATCGTAACAGATAGGAGAAGACGGGGATGTTTCTAGATCGTTTACACTTAAGATGGCTGTTATCTTTAAGACATATTTTTAGATGCCACTTCCAGGGCACTGAGAAAAATGTTTTGCCTAAGACATATGCAATTTGAGTTTAGGATCCTTTACACAGTGAAGGTAGAGTAATTGCTTCTCTAAGTAGCTTCTCAGCATTTACTGTGAATTTGCTCTATGCAGGAAATATGGGATAAATTTTAGGAGGCTTACAGAACTATGTTTCAACTACATTGACATTTTCTTTTGCTTTTTTTTAGTATTATCCATAACTTTTAGTTAAATACATATAAAAATGATTTAGTAATATTTAGATTTTTAACAATACGTTTTACTAAATTGCTTTAACTTATTTAGAATTATACACCAAAGAGATTACATAACTCTCTCATTGTGGGATGGCTTCCAGCACTAACTCTAGCATCAGAGAGAATATGGTTGAAAAATAAACAGTCCATGACGTTTCCTTTATATGCAGATTTTCACTAGTGTGGGTCTTCCTTAATTGCAATCTGAATATTGCCACTATATTAATAATTAACTGGCCAAATCAAAGTAAACCTGCTGAAATAGTTCACCCACCAACAACAAATTCCATCAATATTCACTTCCTCTGACAAGGGTGAACTGAGAACATCTCTCTCTCTCTATATACACATAAACATAGAAAAGGTAAAGTTAAAAGAAGTTATTGTTGCGGTCTGCTGCTTTTATTTATGAAAACATGGTTTTTGTCTTCTCTGCAGTAGTAAACTGCAGAAACATTTACTCTTCATTTATGGATGGAAAATTATTTCTGCAAGAATATGTTTACAACAGGGAAATATGTTTAGATATTTTGTACAGAAAAAAAAGTTGTTCTCATGTCATGTTTCTTTCGGTTTGACCACCGTGCTGAGCTCAGCATATCTCATCTGCACTGGGAAATGTCTAATAAATCTCCAGACCTGCTACATATAGAGAATAACGCAGTTATATGGCAAATAAATCAGCAGTGGCAATAAGTGTGCATATGAAATGATCCAGTGCAAAGATAAGCATAATTTTATTGGCATTAGTGGACAACCTATATTTGCGAACATCTAGGTGATCAAGACAAAAGTTGTTTGTATTTTCTATTAATCTTACCAATCTGGATGCCAATTTCAAAACTGAAAAACTATAGCTAACAAGCTAATATGATGTTTATGGTACAGGGAGGGTAGAGACATCTCCTTGATTACAGGATGAATGGATGGGGAGTGGGTAAGGGAGGTGACATAAAAGATAAAAAGCCTGAAAATAAACAGACAAAAATAAGCCTTGTCAAAGTAGCCTGCTGTAATGAATAATACGTATCCAAATTTTTCTACTTTGAACACCAGCTATGACCTTACTTGTACAGCATTTCCATCTAAGAATACTTGAAAACTTTCTTAAGAACTAGGTGAGCTGAGAATCAGAGGCTTCTTGTTTGAAGATTTGTAGTGTAGACTAATATTTCTAGCAAGTGAACTTGGGTGACGTTCCAATCCCAAGTTTTCATTTGCATAGAGGTTAATGGAGCTCTGGGGAAAAGGTTTTATCTTGTTTATCCTCAGGTTTAGACATTTTATGGTTGACTTTCTTGAGGGTGAGGGAGACAAAGAAATAGAGTACCATGAAATTAACCAGACCTAGAAATGGGGGAGCTTGAGTTTTTAGGGGAGTGTAAGTGGTATCACACATTTGAGCCGAATAACATTTCATTATACGTATATACCACATATTTACCCATAGATGGACACTTGGGTTGTTTTCACTTTTTGACTATTGTGAGTACTGCTTTTACGGACATAGGTGTACAGATGTCTGCTTGAGTCCTTACTTTCAGTTCTTTAGGGTCTATATGCAGAAGTGGCTTTCTTCAATTTTTAAGAAGAACAAGTGCCAGCATGGTTAACTAGAGCCACAGTGATAGTGGCAATGGTGTTAGAGTGCACTTTAGTCAACTTTAAATGTAATAAAATTTCAACTTCCCTGGGAAGCATGTTAGTGGTGGTGACAGTAAAAGATGGAACTGTAATCCCAGGTTGTAAAAAAATGTGCATTTGCTTATATTTTAAAAGATCAATACTTAGATTTATCTTTTAAAATTTTTAAATGTATTTATTGATACATAACAATTGTACTTCTTTATGGGGTACATGTGACATTTTGATACACGCATACAATATGTGTAATGCCCAGATCTGAAATAGCCCTCAGTACTATTTTGGGATAGTGAAATCAATTTTGAGTGATTAACACAGGCACACAAATATTTAGGGATTTGAAACAAAGGTTAAACTTTCGGTAGTCAAACAAGTCAATGGTTGAAGTAATGAGAATTATATATTGGTGTGACTGTAACTGCATTTACCAACTAGTAGAGCACACATACTAAAGATACATTACACACTATATATAAAAGCATAATCTATTGAAATATTAACTTGAGTGTATGTCATTTTCTAGATTCCCTAAAAGAGACAGAAAAATGGGATTGAACATGCAAGGTTTTTAAGGGAAATGCCTATAATAGAAAATGGAGATGGGAGTGACAGAGGCTGGGAGTGATATCAGAGTGAGATGGATGTCTAACCCAGAATGAAGAGGAGAGGAAATGAAGGTGGGTGGAGGCTTTCTAGACTACTATAAAGTTTAAGGAAGGTTCAGCCAGGCACTGGTAAGCCTCAAGACAAAGATGGTTATCAAAGGAGTCCAAGGTCTCTTAGGGATGGACCCGCTTTAGTATTCTTGCTGTGCTTGCTGCCTTTGGCAGCACCCTGTGGAAAGCATGGCCTTGACCTAAATGCAGCAGTAGATTCAGAGTGCAGTAGCTGGGATCTGAGATCAATCACTGTCTTTAGTTGGAGATGTGCAAAGCACATTCTCATGGTCCTCCACTGTGCTCACTCTGTAGTTTTTCCTTCTCTTTAGTACAAGTAGGTAGCTAGGAAAAGTGAGAAAAACTCATCTGCAACTGTAGCAACAAAGCACCATGACCTTCAACATAATGCAGACTCCTATGGTGCCATTTACCTCTCCCCTACCACCCACATCCTCTTGTTCTATCCAGAGTGGGACCATAAACACCTGGAGTACCTCCTGAATTGTCATATCTAATGAATTTGAGTTCTATCTGATGTCTGTATTCTCTGCCTCACTCAGCATCCTGTCTTTATACAGAGAATAAGCATTGCACCGTGACTGCCTTTTAGCCTTTATGTAGCCTCTAAATTGATGACTCAGAAAAGTAACATCTCTGGGCAGATGTGGCCACACAGGGTGCTCTTTCTGGGCCCAATTCTGCAATAGATTACCATGGTTGGCAGGTGGAGCCCAGGCTACATTTCTGTTCCCTGCACCACCTCAGCAGGGTGCTTTTATACAGTGCCTACACTCCACAGTTATATAAAGAGGCTGTTTGTCCTATTTCCCACAGCAAGGAAAGTCAATTGATAATTTGGGTCTGAAGAGTAGCTCACAAGCATCATACCTGTTCATGTTTCTTGTTAGAGTGCAGCTCAGAAATGTTTTGTCCTCAACCCACAAGGATGGTTCTAACTTTTATTTTTTGATAACATTTATCAACTCCTGAATGGTGCTAACATTTTTTAAAACAATTCTCAACTCCTTGTTTTTTGAATTAGGAAGCGCACAAACTAATGTGACGGTGGAGAGGTCTATAACAGTCAGTATCACCATCATTTCACTCTGTGTATCATGATGTACTTTACCATTTTCATCAGCTATTTTATTGCCTGTATTTAATGGATTCCATAGGTTTCAAAATTTGGTGCTTTTTCTTACTCTAGAAAATGCTGACAGTTAACTAACCATAAAATTTCTTTATAGATATATTTTTATATGCACAAAAAATCTTGGGAGTTGTGTATTGTTCCTTTATACATCATAATTTCTATTATTTGTAAGAAAATTCATTTAGATTTGGAAAACTGCAGTGGCAGTTTTCTTTTTTCTCTGCTGAAATGAACCTGGGGGATGGTCTTTTAAAGGGGGCATCTCTTTGTTTAAAGAGTACTGCATATAAATACAGTCCACATATTTTCTATATGAATATATTTATATGTAAATAAGGTGTTCTATTGTATATGAGAGGAGAAATTCCAGCAAATAAGTGCAGCCTAGTTTAAGGAGTAATACTAGAGAGACAACATGCCAATTTTTAGGTAATATTTTTCAGTAATTAATTTGTGTAGGAAAATTCAAAATGTCAGAATTTTGGATTAGTTTGTCTCACATAGAGGGAATTAAGATTTCCCCCAGTAGAAAAATCTTTAGGATCTACCTAAGTAGGATTTTACTCAAATTTAAGACAATGAACTTTTTAATTGCCCAAAATAATCTGCTAATAAAAGTATCCATTCTTTAAAATTCTGTGAAGGGATGTTATAAACAAGTGCTTAGTTATTTCCAAAATGCTTTATTTTAAAAGATAGGCATTTAAAAAACATTTTAATGACTATTTTATGTACATCCACTCTGCTACTTTTTGCTATAAAAACAGCATCTGATATAAAGAAGTGGAAATTGCATGTGTGCTTTGCATGCCAAACCTTCACAGCATTTCCCAACCCTTTGCTTCTCTCTGGTACCTTGGCTCTTCACATTTTGGCTGCCTTGATTGACATTTAAAGTCTCAAAAACTGTATTTTGCTACAAATTTTATGTTTATTTTGGTATTTTACTCACCTTGTATTTATTCTTGGCAGATATTTAGTCTGATGTAAGACATTCCACCAAAGCGGGAAGTAAAAGTCTTGTTCTTTTTTCTTTGAGATGTTGTTTAATTTAGCATGATTATAGAAAAAAAAATACCCAAGAGTAATTAACTTTAACATGGCCCCCTTCAATCTTTTCAGAGAGCTATTCTTAGAACACTTCTGTATGTCTATAGCTTAGAATGTGTTTTACCCACATTTTTAAGAAGTAGCCAGGATTTGTACATATTTGATATTTTTTCAGCTTAACATACATAAAAACTGATATTTTAGTAGGACCTAATTATTCAGTAGTGATGTACCATTTGATCTGCATACAGAATGTCACCAGGGAAAAACACACTGAATGTAAGACTCTTCATCATTTTTTTAAGTAGATAACAAGCCAGTGTGGTTTAAGATCAGCAGAAACTAAGTTCTAACTAAATATTTAGCAATTATAATCAGGTTAAAGCATGGTTTCTTCCCATTGTGACAATAGATAGAAATATATGATCCACACAAATTATGGGTTATAAAATGATTCAAGAAGTTAATTTGGTAATTTCATTATGTGATAATAAATAATTGAAAAGTTTGGGAAACGAAGACCAATTTTAGAAGAGGAATAAGGTGTTTCTTTGACTGACATATTCTCATTAGGTGCAGGCTTTACAGCCTTGTTCCCATGTCAACCATGTGATAAGCTTATCATTGAATACATTTCACACTTCTAGCTTATTATAACTTTTCAAAATGATTCCTAATTCTCAAATAATATGAAATAGTAATCAGGAATATATGACTTTTTTATACATCTTATGAAATATTGATTCTAAAAGCCAAGTGTTTGTAATGTTTCCATAGTCACTCTGGAGCCAGAATTTTTTGACCTCTCATTTTAAGCCTTCAATTATATTTAACAAAAGGAAATAGTAGTACTTTTATTGCTGGATTTGTATTGTATTATAAATGATTCCCAGATATTACATTGCAACAAGTACAGACATTGTGCACTTATCCTAATTTTCAATTTACATAATATTTCCTTAATAGTAACTTTAAAAAATTAATTTTGTGGAGAATTTGGTACATTTTAATTTTCCTGATTCATTTTTTTGCCAGATCTTTCTAATTTTTCTTAGAGAGAGGAAATGGGTTTATACATGCTGTGCTCTGTGTGTGTATGTGTATTTATACACAATATAACTGTAATGATATAGTAGAATATAGTATATATTTTTTGTTGCACCTTCCAGTTTCAAGTGTCTTTTAGAGATCATTTTATTATGTGCACTATTTGCAGTTATTAATAGAGAAGGAAAAACAAACACCTTTAAGCAATATTCTTCCTATGTTTCTTGTTGGATTGATTATATTACTAAACTTTGGATTCTAAGTTCCAGGAGAATGTTTTTGATAATGTTAAGGGATCAGTGGAATAGAATAAAGAGGAAAGAAATGAATCCACAGATGTACAGTCAACTGATTTTCAACAAAGATACTAAGAATGAGCAACAGAGAAAGAACATTCTCTTTAACAATTGGTGCTGAAATAACCAGATATCCACATGCAAAAGAATAAAATTGAATCCTTATTGTGATATATATATACATACACATATGAATATATACACATATACAATATATATATACGTATATATACACACAATATACGTATATATACGTATATATACACACAATATACGTATATATACATATATATACACACAATATACGTATATATACACATATATACATATGTGTGTATATATATCACAATAAATTGAAGACTTACATGTAAGGTGGAAACTGTAAATTTGCTAGAATAATACAGGGGGATATCTCTATTAAATTGTTCTTGGAAATAATTTTTTGAGTATTACATCAAAAGTACAGAAACAAAAGCGAATTAGACAAATGTAATTACATTAAACTAAAAAGCTTCTGCACAGCAAATATTTTCAAAGTGTATAGCTGACAAGGGGTTAATATCCACAATCTACATAAACAACTCAATAGCAACAACAACAACAACAACAACAATAATCTAAGTAAAATAGGAAAAGGTCACTTTCTTATATGCATTTTTCAAAAGAATTACACAAATGGCTAACAAATATGCAAAAAGGTGCTCAACTTTACTAATCATCAGGAAAATGCACATTAAAATCATGATGTTACCTCAGCTCTGTTAGCATGGCTACTATCAAAAAGGCAAAATATAAATGTTGATGATTGGTGGAAATGTAAATTAGTACTTTCATTATGGAAAACAGTATAATATTTCCTTACAATATTGAAATAGAACTACTAATATATGACTTAGCAATCCTACTGCAGAGTATATACAAAGAAAATAAATATATACATGTATATACAAAGTATATACAAAGAAAATGTATATACAAAGTATATACAAAGAAAAATGTATATACAAAGTATATACAAAGAAAAATGTATATACAAAGTATATACAAAGAAAATATATCTCCTCAGCATTGGTATGTTGAGGAGATACTGTATTCCCATACTTATTTCAGCATTATTCAAAATGCCCAAGACATGGAATCAATCTAAGTGTCCATCATTGGATGAATTGGCAAAGAAAATGTGGGATATACACATAATATCGTACCATTTAGTCACAAAAAAGAGGGAACCACTGTTATTTATAACAACACGGATGCTTTTGGAAGACAATATGTTGATGAAATAAGCCAGTCACAGAAATAAATACCACATGAGCTCACTAATACATGGAATCTAAAAAAGTCACTCATAGAAACACAGAATAGAACCGTATTTACCAGGGCTTGGTGGGGTGGGGAGGAGACTGGGAATATATTCATCAAAAGATACAAAATTTCATGAGGTGGAAGGAAAATGTTCAAGCAATCTACAGTAAAACATAGTGTTTATATGTATTAACAAGATATTGTATACTTGAAAATTGCTAATTCAGTAGATTTTAAGTGTTCTTAATACAAAAAAAAGATAGGTATGTGAGGTAATGGATATGCTGAATAGCTTACTTTAGCCACCCCTCAATGTATGCATATACCAGAACATCATGTTATGCATCATAAATTTATATAATTTGCATTTGTCCATTAAAATTAATTAGTTCATTAACAAAAAATAAAGACTTCAAATAAACAACCTAACTTTACACCTCAGGGAACCAGAAAAAGAACAAACTAGTTTAAGCAACCTAACTTTACACCTCAGGGAACTAAAGAAAGAACAAATTAAGTTTAAAATCCGCAAAAGGAAGGCAATTGTAAAGACTAGAGCAGAAATAAATGAAACAGAGTCTAGAAAGACAAAAGATCTATAAAAATAAGAACTATTTTTTTAGAAAGATAAATACATTTTATCAACTTTAGCTAGACTGACCACTAATAAAAGAAAGAGAAGGTTCAGGTCAATACAGTTACAAATGAAAAAAGGAGACATTACAAAGGATACCACAAATATACAAGAGATTGTAAGAGACTACTGTGAAAAATTATATGCCAGCAAGTTGAATAACTTAGAAGAAATGAATAAATTCTTGGAAACATACATCTTTCCAAGACTTAGTCATGAAGAAACAGAAAATCTGAACAGGACAATAATGACTAAGGAAATTAAATCAGTCATCATACACCTCTTAACAACAAAAGATCAAAACCATATGTCTTTATTGGTAAATTCTTCCAGGTATTTAGAGGAAAATCAATGCCAATCTTTCTCAAACTCATTCAAAAAGTTGAAGGGAAGGGAACATTTTCAAATTTATTTTATGAAACCAACAATGTATTCACACAAAAGCCAGATGGGCATGCTACAAATAAAATTAGAGGCCAATATATCTGATGAACATAGATGTAAAAATCCTCAATGGAATGCCTATAAACCAAAATCAACAGCACATTAAAAGGATCGTACACCATAATCAACTAAGATTTATCCCTGGGATGCAAAGAGGGTTCAACATAGGCAAATCAATAAATGCAATATACCGCATTAACAAAATGAAGGATATAAATTACTTAATCACCTCAATATGCAAGGAGAAAGTATTTGACAAAGTTCAGCATTGTTTTATAATAAATATTCTCAACAAATTAGGTATAGTTGGATTCTACTTCAATATAATAAAGGCTACATATGACAAGCCCATAACTAATATTATTATAGTCAAGGGTGAAAACTGAAAGCTTTTCTCTAAGACCATAGTGCCCACCCTTACCCCTTCCATTCATCACAGTACTGGAAATCCTAGCTACAGAAATTAGTCATGGAAAAGAAATAGAAGACATCAAAATTAGGATGAAAGAAGTATAATTGATTGGTTTTTTTTCATTGTGTATTCTTGATGCCCTTGTTAAATATTAGTTACTATACATGTATAAGTTTATTGATGGGCTTTCAAATATGTTTCATGGTTTATGTGTCTATTTTTATGCCAGTGCCATACTGTTTGATACTGCAGCTTTGCAACATAGTTTAAAATAGGGAGAGTGATGCTCATTCTGGCTTTGTTTTTCTTTCTCAAGATTGCTCTGGCTATTCAAGGTCTTTTGTGGCTCTCTAAGATTCTCAGGATTCTTTTCCTATTTCTGTGAAATTGCAATAGGGATAACATTTAATCTATAGATTACTTTGGGTAGTATGGACATTTTAACAATATTAATTATTACAATCTGGGAACATGGAATATCTTTCCACTTATATTTGTCTTTTATATTTTCTTTAATTAATGTTTTATGGCTTTCAGTCTATGGTTAAATTTATTCTTAAAGATGTTATTGTTTGACTGGTTGTGGTGGCTCATGCCTGTAATCCCAGCACTTTGGGAGGGCAAGGTGGGTGAATCATGAGGTCAGGAGATTGAGATCATCCTGGCTAACATGGTGAAACACCATCTCTACTAAAAATACAAAAAAAAAAAAAAAAATCAGTTGGGCATGGTGGCACGTGCCTGTAGTTTCAGCTACTTGGGAGGCTGAGGCAGGAGAATCGCTTGAACCTGGGAGGCTGAGGTTGCAATGAGCCGAGATCACGCCATTGCACTCCAGCCTGTGTGACAGAGAGAGAGAGACTCTATCTTAATAAATAAATAAATAAATAAATAAATAAATAAATAAATAAAAGTATTGTTTTTGATACTATTGCATTTAAGAATGTTTTATTTATTCTTCAGATAGTGTGTTGTTAGGGTTAGAAAAGCAATTTTATTTTTGTATGTTGATTTTGCAACTTTACTGAATTTATTAGTTGTAACAGGGTTTTTTTGGTGAAGTCTAGGTTTTTCTGTATATAAGATCATACGCTCTGCAAGTAGACAATTTAACTTCCTTGCTTCCAAGTTGGATGTCTTTTTTAATTGAAAAAATTATGGATACACAATAGTTGTACATATTTATGAAGTACATGTGATATTTTGATTCAAGTATACA
>NW_016811115.1:743786-758931 GCF_001698545.2 Rhinopithecus bieti
GATATAAAAATAAATAAATAAATAAAAGTATTGTTTTGATACTATTGCATTTAAGAATGTTTTATTTATTCTTCAGATAGTGTGTTGTTAGGGTTAGAAAAGCAATTTTATTTTGTATGTTGATTTTGCAACTTTACTGAATTTATTAGTTGTAACAGGGTTTTTTTGGTGAAGTCTAGGTTTTCTGTATATAAGATCATACGCTCTGCAAGTAGACAATTTAACTTCCTTGCTTCCAAGTTGGATGTCTTTTTTAATTGAAAAAATTATGGATACACAATAGTTGTACATATTTATGAAGTACATGTGATATTTTGATTCAAGTATACAATATTTTGTGACTGAATGAGGTCATTCTTGCATCGCTATAAAGTAATACCTGAGACTCAGTAATTTATAAAGAAAAGAGTTTTGTTTTAGTTGACTCATGGTTCTGCAGGCTTTATAGGAAGTATGGTGCTGGCATCTAATCTGTTTCTGGGGAAGCTTACAATTATGGTGGAAGATGAAGCGGGAGCAGGCATGTGACATGGCCAGAGTAGGAGCAAAGGGGTTGGCAGGTGCCACACACTTAAATGACTGTATCTCAGGAGAACTCACTCACTATTGTGAGGACAGCACCAAGCCATGAGTAATCCGCTCCTATGACACAAACACCTCTCACTAGGTCCCATCTCTAGCATTGGGGATTACAATTCCACAGGAGATTTGGGCAGGGGCAAGTAGCCAAACTATTTCAATGATCAAATCTGAATAATTGAGATATCCATCACCACAAACATTTGTCATTTCTTTGTGTTGGGAACATTCCCAATCTCCTCTTATAGTTATTTTGGAATATACAATAGATTTTTATTTACTATAGTTGCCCTATTTTGCTACTGAACATGAAATCTTATTGTTTCTATCTACCTATATTTTTGTACCCATTAACCAACTTCTCTTTAACCCCCCGCCTCTCACCTGCCAGCATTCCCAGTATTTAGTAATCACTATCCTATTTACTACTTCCATGAGATCATTTTTCAGCTTCTTTCATTTATTTTTCTTGCTTAATTGCTCTAGTTATGACTCCCAATACCATATTGAATAGAAGTGGTGAGAATTGGCACCCTATTCTTTTTCCAATATTTGAGGAAGAGCTTTTACCTTTTTATCATTGAGTATAATTTTAGCTGTGTGTTTGCCATATACAGCCTTTATTTTATTGAGATATATTTCTTCTATACCTAATTTGTTGAGAATTTTTGTAATAAATGACGTTAACTTTTGTGAAACACCTCTTCTTCTCTTGAGATGATCACATAATTTTATCCTTAATTTTGTCAATGTAGTGTATTACATTTATTGATTTGCATATGTTTAACCATATTTGCATCCCAAGAATAAATCTTATTTGATTATGACTCTTAATGTGCAATTGAATTTGGTTGACTAGTATTTTGTCGAGGATTTTTTAAATCTATGTTTATCAAAGAAATTGGCATGTAGCTTTCTTTCCTTGACAGTTTTGATATGAGATTAATGCAGCACAATTTTTTGGTGGTCCTGGGCCAACTCTCTTGTTCTCTGATTTTTAGTTGTATTTCTCAACTATAACTGTAGAATGTGCCGGGAATAGAAGATGCTGTAACAGGGAGAGACTGTCTAAAACAGACTGGGCTCTATTTCAGCCACCACCCCCAGACCAGTAGAAATATGATATATTTAAGTGCTTTAACCCACTACATCATGTTGTCTCCCGAGTTATAACCTCAGCTCAAACACCCTGGAGTTCCTCAGCTATGATCCAAACGGGGCAGGTGCGGTAGAGAACTCCATCCGCCCAGGGCAGCCTTCCCAAGCTTTGAGGGACTATGATGAATCCCAGACTTCTGTTGTTCCTTGCTGCCTTGTTGTTCTCTAAGTAATAAATCTTCACGTACCTTGCTGTGTATACATGTGTTTTGTCTTACCTAATTCAGACATGTTGGTAACCAGTACACAGCGAACTTGATTCACAAGTAATGCTGGTCTCATAAAATAAATTTGGAAGTGTACCCTCTGTATTAGTCTATTCTCATGCTGCTAATTGGGTAATTTATAAAGAAAAGAGGTTTAACTGACTCACAGTTCATCATGGCTGGGGAGCCCTCACAATCATCGTAGAAGGCAAATGAGGAGCAAAGTCACATCTTACATGGTGGCAGGTAAACAGAGAGAGCTTGTGTAGGGGAACTCCCCTTTATAAAACCATCAGATCTTGTGACACTTATTCACTATCATGAGAACAGCATGAGAAAAACTTTCCCTCATGATTCAATTAATTTCCACTGGGTTTCTCTCATGACACATGGGGACTTATGGGAGCTACAATTCAAGATGAGATATGAGTGGGGAAACAGCCAAACCATATCACCCTCTTTTTAAATGTGTTGGTATACTTTAAAAATGACATTAATTCTTCTTTCAATGTTTGGTATAACTTAACTGTAAAGCCATCTGGTCTTGTCTGATTTCTTGTTGGGAGGTGTTTCATTACTGATTCAATTCTTTACTGATTTTTGGTTTGTTTAAATTTTCTGTTTCTTCCTGATTCTGTCAGGGAATGCTGTATGTTTTAGGAATTCATCCATTCCTCCAGCTTATCCACTTTTTTTGACATATAATTGTTTGTAGTAATTGTGTGTAATCATTTGTATTTCTGTGGTATCAGTTGTAATGTTTTCTTTTTCATTTCATCCCTAATAATAGATCTCCAAGTGAGAGAATGCTTTTATTTGAGAAACTCATTTGGATTGAGTTCACTGTTCTATCACATTTCTTACCCTAATCTATCAACTAGGTTTACTTAGTGCCTGCTGTTCATATATATCTTAATCACATGGGTCAAGAGGATCTTATTGTTCCCAATTACTCTTTCTTATTCGTTTGTTGATTTCTGAGAACATAAAAATTTATAATTTATCAGTTATTGAGTTTGTAACATAACGATCTAAAAAATTACAGGGAGTAACATTTTACTTTCAACTCAGAAGAAAAATATGAAAATAAATAAGTTTAATAGTTAAGTGCTTGTAGAAATACTTACACCTGATCACCAGCACATAGAACAGGCACAACTTACCTCTATTCCTCATAGGACATGGTTAAAGGAATTTGCTAGTCTTAAAACTTGCATTACAATCCTTAGATATTCCTCTAAGACAGATATCACTTGAGTAAGACTAAAATTAAAACCTGTCCATTCTATTTGCAGAGTTAAATTATTTCTAGCTATTTTTTCAGGCAATGAATGGTTCATATAATCTATATTATTATAATAATTTGGTTAAAAGAAAGTTTGTACAGAGGACTGGAGACCTATATATGATCTTGGAGCCACCATCAATACTTTCTCCAAAAGCAACCTAATAATAATAATAGTAGTGAAGTAACAGTAACAGTAACAATATGATTTAAACTGCAAAAATGGTGGATATGATACAAATTCTATTCTTGTTATTTTAATATTAATTTTTAAATTTTAGAATTAATGTAGTGAGCTGTACTCTTTCTAAAATTTTAAATGTTAAACACTGATTTCCCCTTTTCTGAAATATATAAATATAAACTTATATCATAATTATTAGATTACCACCTCCTTTAACACAGGGGAGTCCAGTGCTCAATAATTATTTTTAAATGGATAAATGGTTGTGCAATGTGTTTATTCTCTACAAAATGTTGAAAAGACACAACAAACCTGAGTAAAAATGTGTGAAGTAAACCATGATTCATTTACTAATGAATTTATTTTGTATTTTTATCTCTCAACGTTGAGAAGTGCTAATTGAATTCTTATGAATGTAAGAAGCATTTGATTTGGAAAGAGCATCACGAAAATCCCAATTGATTGAAGTCAGGTAGAATAATGAATACTTTTTTTAATGAAGTGGAGATCCCTTTTTCAGTTAAAAAACTTTTTCTAAAGTTGATTGTGCCATTTGAACGTCTGTAATGTTTACCTACACATATCTCCCTTTGAGAATATCCTGCTTCTCCTCTTCTCCTCCTGATACCTCTAAAAATAAATTGGTATTGTGTTTGAAAACATAGGTCTTAGACCTTTTCCTGTTTTATTTTCTTTCTTTCTTTTTTTTTTTTTTTTTTTTTTTTTTTTTTTTTTTTTGAGACGGAGTCTCGCTGTGTCGCCCAGGCTGGAGTGCAGTGGCCGGATCTCAGCTCACTGCAAGCTCCGCCTCCCGGGTTTAAGCCATTCTCCCGCCTCAGCCTCCGGAGTAGCTGGGACTACAGGCGCCCGCCACCGCGCCTGGCTAGTTTTTTGTATTTTAGTAGAGACGGGGTTTCACCGTGTTAGCCAGGAGGGTCTCGATCTCCTGACCTCGTGATCCACCCGCCTCGGCCTCCCAAAGTGCTGGGATTACAGGCTTGAGCCACCGCGCCCGGCCCCTGTTTTTATTTTCTGTTGTTACTTGGCAGCTATAGTTAGCAGCACAACTTTCTTAGAAGCCTCATGAGCATCGATCCAATTTACAAAGATAGAAGATTTCACACCAGTTAGGAATCAGTAGACAGGGTTTTCTTTTAAGCAGGAAAGAAGTGCTTTGATAATTACTTATGGGCCTCTGAGATGCCCAAAATTCTGTGGTAGAGGTTATGGGGAATTAATAAAGAAAAATATAATTAAGCATGGCTCCTTTCCTTAAGGTACTTATATTCTAGAGAGAAACACGAGATGCACAAATAGTCATGACAGAAGGGACAAAATAACTGCACTAAAATGACAGTTTGCAAAGGGAGTATAGAAAGGAGGAGTTATTCTGACTGGGATTTGTGAATGCTTATGAATCCTTTTCATATTAAAGAAAAACCACACTAACAATAATAACTTTAATGGCCACCTATCTATTCATTATAGAGCATTTCCTGAGTCTCAGATACTCTGTTCATTGTTTTACATATTATCTCATTTAATTCTCAATGTAATTCATTGTGGAAGAATTTCTTTTTTAATGATGAGATAA
Organism: Rhinopithecus bieti; assembly: GCF_001698545.2. Lineage (NCBI taxonomy): Eukaryota > Metazoa > Chordata > Mammalia > Primates > Cercopithecidae > Rhinopithecus > Rhinopithecus bieti. Next base: position 748,793 of record NW_016811115.1, read on the forward strand.
GGCTTAGGAAGTAATGGAAGAAGTAGAATGCTCAAAACATAAAAAGAGGAAGGAAGAGTAGTTGACTGGAGTATAGGGTTGAAAGCAAAAGTATTTAGGAAGTTATGTTGGGGCCAGATGGGTGAAATATCTTGAATACCTCACATTTCCAAACATTTTCTCTCAATCTGTAACCTATATCTTCTATGTAACTTCAAATAAATTGTTTTACCATCTGTGCATACTAAGGAGTTTTTACTTTATTGAATAAAATAGACCAGGGAATGCTACTATGTGCTATGGCTTAGAAGGAGTAAACTTGAAATAAGAGTGTAGATAAAGTTGTATTCCTACTTAGGAATTCAACTATTCCTAAATAGAAATAGTTGTATTCCTATTGTATTCTTACTGTATTCGTATTTGGGAATTCAATAGGAATATTTATTCTAAATATTACCATTTAAAATAGAATTCCATGATTGAATAGAAACTGATACTTTTTCTTGAATCTAAGGGTATCGAGCATACTGAATGTCAACCTTAAAGCAAATTAGTAAATTCTCTCATTAATATTTTCATTTAACTATTCATTTATGCTTTCATGTAGCACTGGTTATAACCAACTGTATTCAGAGCCATTTGTTTAAATGTTAAAGCAAGAGCAATCTCAGAGTCTCCTAGAGATATATTAAATATGTGTGTTAATTCTAAATTACATCACTTCATCTCTGGAGTGACTGAGAAGCACTTGAGCCGCAAGTGGAAACAGCGTGCTTAAAATTTTTAAGGAGTCTAAATAGTTACAGTAAATCTGAATATCTGTGAAGGCTCCAACATTGTCCAATTCCAAGTTTCAAAATGGACAGAAATACTATGGAAAATAGGAGGAAAGAATGTGATACGGCGGGTTATGGAGTTTAGGACCACTTAGGGGTATTATTTTTTTACGTGGGCTTAACCAACCTATGTAATTATGAATAACATAAAAACGTAAATGAAGTGAGTATATTAAAAACAAATGGTTATAATTTTAGAGCCTGTAAAATAATGATTAAAATATTCTATAGTAATTAAAGCAAACAAATCCAGAATAAGTGTGTATACAGAATACTTATACTATTTTCTCAAGAAATATCATAACATAAATTATTATGAAAATAGTTAATTAAAGTTGACAAACATGGGTATGAAATAAATTGTTTAGACAATAAGCTTTTGTGAAATTATGCTCCTGAGAAATATTTTCATATAGAGAAGATAAACATAATTATACAACTAATTATCATTATTCATATTGTGCCTTTAAAATCTCAGCTATACTGTTTTTTGCCTGAGTTTGTATGTCAAAATCTGGACTCATTTCTCTAAATCACATCCAAAAACTGTTTTCCTCTGCTATAATTCATCCTTGACAGAAGACTATAGCCATGTGGGGACTCAAATTGGAAAAAATTCTTAAGCCGAAATAAGTTTTGACAAACTCTGCAGCTTGTTTATCTGAAGAAAAAAAAAAAAAGAGTACCTTTTAAATGCCAAACATATATATATTAAATACTTAATTTTACCTGTTAGCGGAACACTCAGAAACTTTTGTTGATTTGAGGGTAAGGATATTTTTGTTTTGTTTTTAAATAAAAAATTAGAATTGGGACCTTTTAAAACAATGCATTTTATTGCTTTTATCTCATTAGTAATATAAATTGTTACATGAATTTTAGTGATAAATCTCAGTAGATTCAACAATCTATGATACATCATTGTGAAAGGTTGTATTGGACCTTGTCTTAAATGCTAAGGCTTTTTTTGGTCTATAAAATTTCATTTTCTTAAAAGGAATAAATTGGACATGCAGCTTTAGAGCTAAAAATGTATTTGAAGGTCATGTGACAGGGAGATAATATTTTTGATTAATTTGTTTAGCAATGCCATTCTTTATAGAAAGTGCACATTTCAGACCACCAAATGTACATTTTAGCATAACTCAAGATGATTTACTAACACCCAAAGCTATAACATATTACTTAAGATTCAAATATGGCAAACGTCTGATTTATTTACTTATTCTAATATTTTTTCATATTTTAATTCCTAATGTGGAGAAAATATATAAAGGGGATTTAGTTAAGGTTAAGGATTATTTATAGTAGTAAAATATTTTATTTTCACCAAAATAAAATTTACTATTCACCCTATGGCTTTTGAATGTTTATTTTACATGTAAAATGATTTTTATATATGATCAAAATTTCATGGAGATCATAGAAGTTTTAGAAGATTTTCAGATTTTTTTTTCATATAAATGCTGTCCTTTGAGTTTTTTTAGACATAAGGTAGTCATGTTCAAGGACTAAAAAAATCAATTACAGTGTTAGTATTTTATACTATTTTGATGTAGTTACTAATTATTTAAACAAAATTTGCTTAACTGAATTTCAAAATAAAGCAATTTATAAATCATAGCTATAGGTTTACTCTAAAATACAAGAGTATACATATATGTGCATGTGCATGTGTATATATTTATATATTACATATTATGTGTGTGTGTGTGTGTGTGTGTAACCTCAAGCCCTTCATATTCTGCATATATATTTTAGATTCTCCTCAGCTAGAATTCTGCTTCTTTTTTGTTGCTATGAATTAAAAGTCAAATGCAGTTACTGGCTAATGCCTTAGTTTTGCAATAATATTTAAGTTCAACAACTGTTACTTTTACATTGGAGTATTGCTATAGTATTGCGATAACATCTGTTAAATTAATAAAAGAGTCAAAAATTGTATGGCAAATATTAAAACAAACTATTAATATACTAACTATTGTTAGATATCTATCAATTGCTGCATACTCACATCCCAAGTGACATTTGAGAAAAATCTCTATTTATAAAGAAAAGTTAAGTACTCTAATCTGATGCGTTCTTTCTTCCTCTTAAAGCATTAAAATGTGTAAGCTATCTGGGAAATGATTATCAGATCTTGGTGTCAAAATGCAATAAAACAAAACCAAAACAAACATTATAAAATAAACAAAACAAACAAACAAACAAAAAACAAAACCCACAGCACCAAAACCTCTCTAATTCACATTTTAGGAGAAAAGAATCCAGCCTGGGGAAAGGGCTCAGAAATGAAAGGAAAACCGGTTGCATCTTTCCTTCATTACTGCCCCATGTCTTGAGGGTCACTCCCCTTCACTGCCTGGTGTCTAGTGCATTGAAACTTATTATTTAATATATGCTGTTCATTTTGGGTTGTTTTGGGTAAGAAGGTAAATTTGGCCCGTTACTCTACCATGGCTTAAAGCAGAGGTCATGGAAATGAATTTTTAATTATTTTGTTACATACTTTCCTGTGGTATCTTATTAGGTCTAGTAAATTTGCAGTTGATTCTTTTAGTTTTCAATAAAATAATGATATGATAAAATCATAATGATTTTATTTCCAGGAACTGAGTAAATGAAAAAAAGTTTTTAAAAAATCACACATCTTATTACTATGACTACAAATTCTAGATGAATAGTGAATGATAGCTGTGACTTTGCCCTTTTGTTATTGGAATTACTGGTAGTGCAGTGATTCATTGATCCCTCCAAAAATGTGATTAAGCCTATGAACACTTTCTTTGAATTACACTTCTATGCAAATCATCTGTGCTTCAGTATTTCACTTTTAAATATATCATTGATCTTGGCCTTTGGAGATGTATTCCTCAATACATATTTAAAAGGACTTTTTTCAGCATAATAAAAGTATTAAATTATATAAAAGTAAATTATATCAAAGGCCTTTAGGCATCTAGACAAATGTTCATTTTTTGTTGTTTTTATAGAGAGCTTCATTTATCTCACATACTTTTGGAACAATCTGTTTGTACCCTTTTATAAAATGCAAACAAGAAACTTGGGACTATAAATACCAATGAACCGTGTTTTCTAAATTGATGTTTGGTATGATAACCACAAATATTTATGTGCTTAGTAAGAGGTGGAGAAAACCTATCTGGTATATTAGTATTTTAAATATTTCAAAATTTATTTTACTTGCAATGTCCACTATGCTCAGGTATAAACTATACCATAAATGTTTGATTGGAATGTGTGCTAATTTATATTTTAATAACTATGTCATTGATACATTTTGCATGTTCAAAATATTTGGTTCTTACAAGTAAAATTCTTACAAGTGTGTGACATAGCATATTCATACATTTGAAGTTCAGTATAACTTAAATATTAATCTTTTTTGTATTTAGTGACTAAATTAGTTGTTCAACCCTCTGGTTTTTATAATCATTGAATCAACATATTTATTGTACCATTTGCTCTTTTAAATTGACTATGATCTTAAAAACTCTTTCTGCAGAGTGATTTCATTACAAATACACATAAATAAGTGTGAATTAATGGAAAATATTTAACAACAGAAACTGTGTCTTCCCATGGTGCCCAGGTCACTAAACTGAAGTAGCTTAAGAACAAGTTATAATCCTAGGAAAAATTAAGCAAAATAATGAACCATCAACAGTGTTTTTCACAGAAATGAATTTATTGATGCAGAGCACAAATGATCATCACAAGATCCTATAATATGATTATTCATAGTTAATCCTTATTCAAATCTTCAGTATGTGTTATTTTCTGCTGTATATTATAGAATCTGATCAACACATAACTCTGTCTTGCTTTTTCATTATCACAACCAAACCAGTCATAAAATATGAAAGATTTTGTCATCTGTTATAGGATATGGGACACCTGCCTCCCTAAACAATTCTGTAAATCTTAATTTCCTCGGGAAATTGATGGGATTCAATTTGATGAAGTTATTGCTCTAATGTTTCTAATCCTGTTTCAGGAAGATCTACCTTCTCTTTTGTGGGAGGAACAATTCTAAAATGTCCTCTTTAATATTTCCCACACTAAGGTCCAGGACTGTGAAAAAGATTAAATATTGTGCTATATAACATGGGAAATAGAATTTTTCAGCTGTAACTAAGGTTATTATTTCATTGAATTCAAGCAACAATGGAGATTATCCAGGTAGAACTAATCTAATCACAAGCACCTTTTAAAAGCAGTTCCTTTTCTCTGACTAGTGGCAAAAAGGAAATCAGAGAAACTGAGAAAAATGAGGACGACTGACAATGGCTTGAACAAGAATTGACAATGTGACAAGGTACGTAAGCAATCTCTAGAACCTGAGAGTGTCCCCTGACCCACTCTGACTTGGCCAACAAAACTTCTGACTCATAGATCAGTGAGATAATAAATAGGTATTTTTTAAGCTGCTAAGTTTGTGGTAATTTGTTAAGCAACAATAGAAAATAATGTATACTTTTCTTTTAGAAGATAGGTAGAACAGATTCTGTTAAACATTTAAAAGAAATATTTTGCTTTTAATTATACTTACCATATGTTTTAAACTTTTATTGGTGAATAGAAAGAGAGTCAGTCCTCACTGTCCTGAAGGGGTCATGAAAATAATGGCAGGGTTCCAACAATGCCCTGAAATTTCTGTCCTTAAGTTACATTTAAAAAGGACAACTTCTTTTTTTCTGAAGCCTTCGCATGGTAAAACTAGGCTGCTTTACTGAGAGCTGCAGACAAAATCTGGGTTCACTCTCTACCACCAACCAAGTCATGCCCTGTCAACTTGAGGTCAGTAACAGTTAGGGCCATGGTGGAATCCTGCCTCAGCAGAGAGTTGGAAAGATAGTAGGTAACATCTAAGTATCATTTCTTATTTGGAGGTGTAATAAGCGATAGTTGAACCTTGTTGGCTGGTTGCTGAAATTTCCATCCCTCTGTGATTTAAAGAATCAAAATATAGGCCAGTCTTCATAGGTCTCTATATTGAGATCAACATCTCTCAATATTGATCTCTGAATTTTTTAGGGCTGAAGCATCCAGGAATAGTTTTGTTACTCTTGTTGTGTCCCCAAAGCAAGAAACACGCTGTTTCTGTATTGCTGTATGTATGATTTACCAATACTATGCAAAATGGCAATATTTGCAATTATGTGCATTCTTATAATAAGGCAGAGTTATTTTACCTCATAGAAAATTGATTTTTGAATTATGATAGAAAGGTTTCACCCTGAAACAAAAAAAGAGAATGTTAGAAAAAAATTTTAATGGTAATATTATTAAGCCTGATAGAGTAATATTTTGTTATGAAAAAATAATGTAGAACATTATAACACGGAAACTGGAAAGATGCCTAAACGTGAGCAGACTAGAATACGGTGGATGTATATCAATTAAAAAAAAATGAAAAAGAAAGTAAGATATATAATGGAAAATTTTAATAGGTGAATAAAGAGGTCACTGCATTTATAGGGAAACTAACACATTTAAAATATGATAGTATCTGAGAATGTCATGGTATTTAGAGAGCTTTGGATCTTGGCGCTAGGTTAGACAACTGAGCAACCAAAATACCATTATTCGCAAAATATCTGCGAAAAGGGGACAAGTTTTCCTGCTTGTCTCAATGCTGAACATATTAATTGGGACTAGAAAACGAGATGGAAATTTGAATATAATTAAGGTCTATATGATATGGAGTTCATTCTGAGAGAAGATGTTTAAAAAATGAAAAGTTAGGCCCAAGACATGAGGAGGTATTTATAAAGAAGATTGGAAGAAAAGGACAGATAGGTGATTAAAGAAAAGTGAGTAGTAGATTGGTGTTCCTAGTGACAGCAATGCCATTTCTAAGTGTTCTTCTAGAGATTAATATACTCTCTTAAAGGATGCTTTCAGAAGACAAAGTCTCCATTTGTATCAAATATAACCTCAAATGTAGGCATGATTTTACTTTTCAAAATATTTTATAGAACTAAATTATATTCCACCTTTACCATTTCATATTCTGGGAATCATGATATGAAGTAGGCTATCCAAAATATAACACTCTCCCCTTAAGTATCCCTAATATGATTAATAGTGTGAAATCAATCTTGTATATGACATAATATTAAGAGGAAGCAGAAATAGTGATAGATAATAAAGAACATTTAATATTCACCAATGATGTGCTGAAATGAGGTCTTCTATAAACTCCTATTGTCATTTAAAAGGGGATGATATCTTAAAAAGAATCTTGAGACTAAAATAAAGTGGTAGTTTGCAATATTCTGTACCATAGGTTTTCCAGATCACATTTTTAAAAATTCATTCTTTGATCGCTGTATTTACAGCTACCTATATCTCTATCTTTATTTTGTATTTTGATGAGACTATAATTAATATACAAATTGCACACATCTAAGTACAAAATTGATAGGTTTTGACACACACACACATATACCAATATACATTGATGTAGATAGATGCATGGGTTTATGAACCCATCCATGAAGCTGTCACTGTTTAATCAAGATAACGAACATATGCATCAATACCGAAAGTTTCCTTGTACACTTCTGTAATAGTTCCCTTCAGCATATCTGCCCTTTCCCCAGGTCACCACTGATTTTCTGTCACTGTGGGTTACTTATATTTTATAAAAGTTAATACAAATAGAATTATACAGTTTGTATTTCTTTTTGTCTAGCTTATTTCTTTAGCACAATTACTTTGCAAGTAATTCTCTTTTATTGTTAAGTAGTATTTTGTTGTACATATTGTGAGATATAAAGGGCATATATTTATGTTTCTTCACAGATGAGGATTTATAAATAAATTTGCTGAACACTTGGGATTCCGGGCTAAAGGAAATCTTGGAAAATAAATTTACAACTTTATATTTACAGTGAGAGCTCCAGAGAGATTTACTTAACTTTGTAGGCACCTGTTTACGTTCTAAGAGAAAATGTGCCTAGGACCTTGGAGACATGTCTAGGTCATGAGAGACAGAACACAGGCTTATTTTGCCCTTAAAAGGTGTATTTTTATTGCAAATGATTGGAGTGAGGGTCTATAATCTTGTCCACTCCAATTCCAATGAGCAAATGTTTTTGTTTTTGTTTCACGAGGGTAGGGGGCAGTAGCTCCTCTGCCTCTTGTGTCTAAGCAGAGAGAATCCATTCAAACCATTCGTCACCTATCAAGGGTCTGATTTCTGGCATAAAGGGAATGTTCTATCTTGCTTTCATCACATTACCACAGGGGTAACAACTCGGGCAATAGGTGGGTGAAACAGTTTTGATTATAAAAACAAGAAGTATTCTATCTCTGATCCAGAATACCACATGTACTCATTGAAGATAAATTTAATAAAGATAACTATTAAGATCTCAACTTTATATAGCAGCTTGTGGAGGTCTATTGCTAGGCAATTTACTCTGTTCTATTAATGTATTTTTTAAAAATCTTTATTCCAGTTTTGCACTGTTTTGATAATTATAAATGTGTAACAAATCTTAAATCAGATAGTTTTAGTCCTTCATGTTTAATCTTTTTAAAAGTGTTTTAGGCTTTTCTGGGTCCTTCGCATTTCCATTTGAATTTGACGATTAGTCTGTTAATTTCTACAAGAAAATGTTCTGGATTTTAGTTTGAAATGCAGTGAATGCTTTGAGAAATTAGAGGACAGTTGGCATACTAGAATGCCAAGACTTGCAAATCATAAAAGTAGTATATATTGTATATTTAATAATTCTTTCTTTAACTTCTCTCTCAAAGTTTTGTAGTTTCCAGATTACAGGGTTTTCATACCTATTGTCAGACAGTATTTCATATTACTAGATGCTGTTTTAATTGCATTAAAATTCCAGTTTCTGATATTTCATTGCCAATATGTAGAAATGTAATTGATTTTATGTTGATCTTTTGTCTTGTAATGTTGCTAAACTCACTTAGTCTTAGAGACTATTTTGTAAAATTGTCATTGTACTGCAACATAGAAAATTATGTTTTCTATGGCTAAAGATACAGACAAAGCTTTAGTTCTTTCATTTTCAATGGCTTGCCTTATTACAGCGACTAGAGACTAGAATCTTCTGTAAAATGTTAAGTAAAAGTGGTCAGCACCAACTCTCTTGCCTTTTTCCTCATAGACAAACATTTAATGTGCCAACATTCAGTTGATATTGGCTGTAAGTTTTTTATAGATGTTTGTTATCAGGTTGGAGGAAGTTCCTCCTATCTCTAGTTTGCTGAATATTTTCAAAAGGAGTGAATCAAATGATTGTGCTGCATCTATTGAGATATTCTTAAGGTTTTTTTTTTAGATTGTTAAAATGGTGAATTACGCTGATTGATTATTTTATGTTAAACCAACCTTGAATTACTGACTCTGATATATTGTCTTTATTATCCATCTTGTATTCAACTTGCTAAAGTATTGTTTAGGTTTTTTTTTTTTTTTCTGTTTTAAATTTTTAAATTTCTGTTTTAAATTATTCTAATTTTTTAAATTTCTGTTCTTTTTTTATAATATCTATATCTTTTTGGTAGTACATTAATTCTAGTTCCCTAAGAATTGGGAAGTATTTTCTGTATTTTTATTTTCTGGAACAATTTTTGTAACATTGGTATCGTTTTTTGTTTGAATGTTTGATAGAATTCACTAGTGAAGCCATTTGTTTCTCAAGTTTTCTCTCTGAAATGGCTTTTTTTAAAAATTTTTTTTTTATTATACTTTAAGTTCTAGGGTACATGTGCATAACGTGCAGGTTTGTTACATATGTATATTTGTGCCATGTTGGTGTGCTGCACCCATCAACTCGTTGCATTGGGGAGTTATACATGATATAAATGATGAATTGATGGGTGCTGACGAGTTGAAATGGCTTTTAAATACAAAGTCATGTCTTGAAAAGAGATATGGGGGTGCTCAGTATACCTATTTCTTCATGAGTAACCTTTAGTAGCTGGTATCTTTCTGTAAGTTTGTTGATTTTAAGTTACTAAATTTATTGTTCCAATAATATCTCCCTACTGTTCATAATGTCTCCCTATTAAGCTTTTGGTGCCACTGGAAACTAAATTGATAGTTTGGGTTTCTATCTTTTTCCAGCCAATCTAAGTACAGGATTAGCAATTTTATTAATTTTCTCTAATAGGTTTCATTGATTTTCTGTATTATTGTGTGAGTGCTATTTTACTGGTTTATTTTTGAATATTTATTATTTCAACCCTCCTTACTTTGAGTCTTATTTTTATTTTAATAGTTTCTTTTTGAAATTTTATTTATTTATTTTCTTTTTTTTTTTT
>NW_016811115.1:761606-765995 GCF_001698545.2 Rhinopithecus bieti
CTGATTTTCCAGGTGTTGTGTGTCTCAGTTCCCCTGGCTAGGAAAACGGATTCCCTTCCCCCTTGCACTTCCAGGTGAGGCGATGCCTCGCCCTGCTTCAGCTCTCGCTGGTCAGGCTGCAGCAGCTGACCAGCACCGATTGTCCGGCACTCCCTAGTGAGATGTCCCCAGTACCTCAGTTGAAAATGCAGAAATCACCGGTCTTCTGTGTCGCTCGCGCTGGGAGTTGGAGACTGGAGCTGTTCCTATTCGGCCATCTTCTATTTATTTATTTTCTGTAAACAAGGGTCTTGCTCTGTTGCTCAGACTGGAGTACTGTGGTGTGATAACGGCTTGCTACAGCCTCACCCTTCCAGGTTCAAGTGATCCTTCTGAGGTAAATTGGACAGAGTGGTCATATAGCCTCACTTAAAGAGGAAAATTCATGCAAAATGGATGGATGAAACAAACTGTCCAACAATGTACAAACATCATCATGGGCTCATGGTTAGAACATTCTGCAGCAAAGAAGCAGAAGAGCAGAAGAGAAAAATTCCCAAATTTTGCAAGTGCAGAAACCCACGATTAGTGTCCTTGGGCTGACCTGTGCTCATTAGAACAGTAAAAACACACCCGGGGTGGAGATTTTAGATGCTAATGAGACATGTGATGTATGTACTAGCATGTACAGCCACTGTGCATGCAGGTTTAAGAAATCACCCATACCATGCTGAATATCAACACCCTTTCCCACCCTTTATGAATCATCATGTAAAATTCCTATAAAAAGAAGTTCTACAGTGCCATATGGTGCTGTCTCACCAGTTGCACCTGCTTTCAGCAGTCTGCTCTGATCAGTTCTCAGAGTGTACTCCCACTTTGCAGTAAACGTCTTTAATGACTTTCACTTTGGACTCACTCTTAAACTATTTTGTGCAGCCAAATCAAGAACCTGAACTGACCCACTTGCAACACTTCTACCTCAGCCTCCTGAGTGGATGGGATCACAGGCATACACCATCACATCTGGCTAATTAAAAAAAATTTTTTTTTTGTAGAGACAGGGTTTCAACATGTTGCCCAGGCTGATCTCTAATACTTGGGCTCAAGTGATGCACCTGCCTCAGCCTCTGCAAGTGAGTCATCATGACTGGCCTAATTTTTTTAATTGACATAAAATTGTATATATTTATCATGTATAACATGATGTTTTGAAATATATATATATACATACACACACACACACATTGTGGAATGACTAAATCAAGCTTATTAACATATGTATTATTTCACAAAGTTGTCATTTTTTTGTGGTTAGTACACTTAAAATATATTCTCTTAAACAATTTTCAAGATCACAATATATCACTATTTACTATAGTCACCATGTTGTACAGTAGAACTTATTCCTCCTATCTAAATGAAATTTTGTAACTTTCTACCAATATGTTCACAGCCTCATACCCCAACATTGCCCCATCCCTGGTAACCACCATTTTATTCTCTGCTTCTATAAGATCAACATTTTTAGATTCTACATATGGGTGAGATCATGCAGTATTTGTCTTTTTGTGCCTAGTTTATTTCACTTAATATAATGTCCTCCAGGTTTATCAAGGTTGTTGTAAATGACAAGATTTTATTCTTTTTTGATAGCTGAATAGTATTCCATTATGTATATATACCACATTTTCTTTATTCATTAATCGAGTGATGGACACTTAAGTAGATTTCATATCCTAATATTATGAAAAATGCCGCAATAAGCATGGGAGTACAGATATCTCTTTACCATACTGATTTTATTTCCTTTGGATATACATACCCAGTGGTGGGATTGTTGGAAACAATGGATAATAGAACAAGTCCATTTTTAATTTTTTGAAAAACCTCCTTTCCATTTTCCATAATAGCTATACTAATTTACATTCCCACCAACAGTGTGCAAAGGTTCTCTTTTTCTCCACAACCTCACCAACATTTATCTTTTTTCTTTTTGATAATGGCCATTTTAACAGGTGTGAGGTCCTTTCTCAATGTGGTTTTAATTTGCATTTCTCTGGTGATTAGTAATGTTAAGCATCTTTTCATATACTTCTTGGCCATTTGTATGTCTTCTTTTGAAATATGTCTATACAGGTCTTTGCTCATTTTAAAATTCAAGTTGTGTTCTTGCTATTGAATTGTTTTAGTTCCTTATATATTTTGAACATTAAATCATTATACAATATATGGTTTACAAATATTTTCTCTCATTTTGTAAATTGTCTTTTCACTGATGACTGTTTCTTTTGCTGAACAGAAGCTTTATAGTTTGATGTAATCCCATTTATCTCTTTTTGCTATTGTGGCCTGTGCTTTCGGGGTCATATCCAAAAATATTATCATTCAGGCCAATACCATGGAACTTTCCCCTTGCATTTTCTACGAGTATTTTTACAGCTTCAGGACTTACATTCAAATTGTTAATCAATTTTGAGTTGATTTTTGTATATGGTGTGAGATAAAGGTCCAATTTCATTCTCTGCATGTTGGTATTAAGTTTTCCTAAAACCATTTATTGAAGAGATTGTCCTTACCCCACTTTGTGTTCTTGATTACTTCGTTCAAAATCAGTTGGCTGTAAATGCATGGATTTATTTCTGTGCTTTCTATTCTATTCAATTGTTCTATATGTTGGTTCACTATAGCTTTGTAGCATATTTTGATGCCTGGTAATGTGATGCCCCCATCCTTTTGTTCTACATTGCTTTGGCTTTTTGTGGTCTTTTGGTTCCATATGAATTTCAGGGTTGTTATTCTATTTCTTTGAAAACAATAACATTGATATTTTGATAGGGATTTCATTTTTGTAGCTATTTTAAATGGAATTGTTTTGTTGATTGAATTTTCAGCTAGTTTGCGATTTGTTTATAGAAATGCTGTTGATTTGGGGATGTTGACTGTATTTGGCAAATTTTTAAATTTATTTATTAGTGCTAACAGTTTTTTAATGCAGTCTTTAGGGTTTTCTTTATATAAGAACATGCCATGGGCAAACAGGTACAATTTAAGTTCTTCCTTTTCAGTCTGAATACTTTTTATCTTTTTCCTTGCCTAATTACTCTGGCTAGGACTTTCGGGACTTATTTTTCTAGTTTCTTAAGGTGAAAGCCAGGGTTATTTATTAGAGAGCTCTTGTTTTTGCCACTATAAGTATTTATTGTTATAAATACACCCTAATAATACTTTAGTGGCATACCAAAACAAATGTGTTGTATTTTAAGTTTCATTAAGCTAAAATGCATTTCAATTTCTCTGTCAATATTGTCTTTGACTTATGAGTTATTTAGAAGTGTGTTTTTTTATTTTGATATACTTTTGCTTTTTCTTTTTGTTATTGATAGTCTATTATATTAATAATTTCACTGCGGTCAGAGAACATTCTTTGGATTGTGAATTATTTTATGATCCAGAAGATGGTCTGTCATGGTAAAATTTTTGTGCACTAGTAAGGAATCTGTATTCTACTGTCTTTGGGGTAATATTCCAAAATGTTATTGGTGGGTAGTGGTCCTCACATCTTTTATATCCGTACTGATTTTGTGCCTTCTTTTTCCATCAGTGATTGAAAAAGAGGTATTAAAATCTTGGCCTGTATTTATTTGTTTGTTCATTTCTTGTTGAAGTTCTATCAGTGTTTCTTTATATAATTTGAAGCTACAGAAAGCATTTTGGGTTGGTATGTCATCTTTGTGAATTGACCTTTTTATTAATTCCATGTTAGCTTATTTTTGGTTCTCAGTAATATTTTTTGTTTTGAAATCTGCTTTGTTGTTAATGTAGCCAACACTGCTTTCTTTTTATTAGTATTAGTAGAGTTTTTTTTTTATAATACTCTTTTAACCTATTTGTTACTTTACGTTTGTAATACATTTTTGTAGACAGCATATAGTTGGGTTTTGCTGTTTTTATTCAATATGATCTCCTCTTTAATTTGTACATAGACATTATTTATATTTAGTGTGATTTGTCCAAATAATTAGGTTTAAATATTGCTTTTAAAAAATATTTGTCAATAGGTTTGTGGATTTTGTTCCATTTTTCCTGTTCTCCCTTCTTTTAGATTTATTAACATTTTTTGGTCCAATTTTTCTCTAATTGACTTATTGTCATTTTCTCTCTCTCTTCTTATTTTACCTGATGTTTTCTGATTTATAGTTATCTATCACAGTCTAATGATAAGTGACACTATACTAACATTAGCTAAGAACCTTAAAATAGTACACTAAAATTTTTCCTCTCCTGAATGTTTTACTTTCATGTTAGAAGTTCCCCACTATTTATTTTTTTTTGTTTATAAACAGTGAATAATACTTTAAAGATATTTAAATAAAATATATTTACATAAAAATACTTAAATATACATAT
>NW_016811115.1:766448-837921 GCF_001698545.2 Rhinopithecus bieti
AATAAAAATATATTTACATAAAAATATTTAAATATACATATTTAAATAAAAATATAAAACCTCATATTTTTACTGATGGGCTACCATTTCTCGTGTTCTTCTTCCCTTTGTGAAGATCCATGTTCAATTTGGTGTCAATTTCCTTCATCTGGGATGATTGCCCTTAATATTCCTTGTAGTGTAAGTGTGCTGATAATAAATTTGTTAAGCTATTATAGGTCTAACAATTACAACCTTATTTTACATTTATTTTTGAAAGGTATTTTTACTAGACATTGAATTCTTGGTTTGTAGTTTCTTTTATTCAGTATTTTAAAATGCTGCTTTACTGACTTTTTATGTCTTTGTCTGATAAGAAATCTTCTGTCATTTATCTGCTATTTATTCATCTGTAGATCATGTGTCTTCTGTTTTCCCAGAAACTTTAGTATTTTTTTCACTGACTTTTGCTAGCAATTAGAATGTGCCTTTAATTAGTTTTCTTTATATTTCTGCATTTGAGCTTTCTTGTATTTTTGGAATCTGTGGATTTATAGTTTTCATGAAATTTGGGAAAAAATGTCCATTATTCTGTTAAATATTTGTTCTGCAACCCTTTCTCGCATCTCTTTCACATTAACTATATTAAGCTGCTTAAAGCTATTGCATGGCTTTCTGATGCTTTTTATTTATTCTTTGAATTTTATTTTGTATAGTTTCTATAGTTATATCTTCATGTACACTATTCATTTTTTGGCAACATCTACTCTGACTTTATTTCAGTCAGTGTATTTACCATTTCATATATTGTAGTCATTACAACTTATATCTAGAATTTATACTTGCATTTTTTATATCTTTCAGGACTCTAAATTTTTGACTCTTTGGAGTACGATTATACTTACTATTCCAATGTTCTTGTCTGCTATTTCTAACATTTCTATCAGTTCTTATTTGTTTTCAATTAATTGACCTTTTTTTCTTCATTTTGGGTCACATTGTCCTCCTTTCCTTGCATGCCATATTGAATATCCTTCATTGTGAATTTTACCATGTTGGGTGCCAGATATTTTTGTATGCTATACATTTTCTTAAGTTTTTCTGAGACTCATTTATGTTACTTAAAAGCAGTTTCATCCTGTCACATCTTGTTTTCACCTTTTTGTTCAATGGGTCCAGAGCAGTACTCTGTCTAAGGCTAATTATTTCCTAACACTGAGACAATATCATCTTTGTAATCTACCTAATGCCTTGTGGCTTGTGAGGTTTTCCAGTCTGAATAATTAGAACATCACAATTCCCAGACATGTATGTGTGCTGGCTACTGTTTCCTCCTCGGGTTTCTGGAGTTCTTTCCATGTGCAGTTTCCTCATCTCTGATAGCTGGTCCTATGATCCCTACCTTCCCCTTTGCCTCCTTGCAATCTCAACTCTGCACCCACCTCAAGAAATTTTCCAAACTTGAGCCATTGCCTAAAAACTCTGTCAAGGCAGTAAGCTAGGATAATCATATGGCTCATTTTGTTTGTTTATCATCTCCTAGGGAATGTTGCCTGGTATCTGTTCATTCCCAATGTCTAGTGTCTATTGTTATTTAGCATATGCATCCTCTTTGTTTGTTTGTTTGTTTGTTTTTAGGGGAGAGGTCCTAGTTTTTTTTTTTTTTCTTTCAGTTGAAAGGATAAGTCCATCTATCTATTTTTTAAAGCAGCAAATAAAACTGGAGAATAAGATCTTACATAAATGCTGACAGACCCAGGCCTATTGTGAAAAAGCATTAACAATGAGAAAGATCCTAAGACAGAGCTAGGTTAGAATCTAAGATTTATATCCTGGACAAGTTATTTAATCTCATAGAGACTCAATTTTCTCATCACATGTAAAGTGTCTAGCAGGGTAGTATTAACAGTTGCTTAACAAATTTCAAGTGATATAACATATCCTTCATTGTTTTGTATAATGTCACTTTTGATAAATAATTGAATAAGCATGTTCTTTTAATTATAGAAACTAACTCCCTTAATCCTGTAGCCTAATTCACTGTACCTCTTCAGAAATCATAAGAAACAGTAGCTTTATATGTGTCTCTTGAGTATATGTATTTGATAGATTTCTTTTTCAATTTCTACATCTTTGATAGAAATTTTTATATTCTCTCTTGAAGAAGATTTGCCCATTAAAAACCCCATTTCCTACTCTCATTAAATTTACTCTTCTAAAGACTTATAAGATTTTGGATCTCAGGGGAGGGCAGAGTGTCCATTGAACTTGCCCTAGCCATTCCTGTCTCAGAGGTTTTAGTCTGCCTGTTGAGCAACTACAGAACTTCTCCTCCTCCCCGACCTCATAAATTATGCTTCCTTCATATCCCTGATCAAGAGCACTTTTCCCACAAAACACTTGGATATCATGTTCAGACCTTCTTTAAATTATTTGCTTCCCTCACACAGTCAGTACAGAACATTCTAGCATTTATATCTACATATTTGTTCACTCATGGCTCCTTTCTTTAGGACATAAGACCCTGCATAGATAAAATGAGAGTGATCTGTCCAATTATTGTGAGTCCAGATAGTTAACAAAAGGTGAAGAGATTGTTTTTTAGTCAAAGACCCGAAGAAAATGGGCTAGGCAATTTCTGTGCCAAGGCTGAAGGCAGCTAGAATGTCCTAAGCCTGTATGCTTAGATCTAACTTGTCTTGCCAACTCCTCTCATACCTATTTAGCCTTCCTCATTTCATTAATATTTACCATCCTGCAAAAATCCAGTATCCAACAACCACTCTATACCTAGTAGAGATAGTAAGCTTTGCCACCATGGTCAAAGCTCAATCGTCTCTTGGTTGGATGATGAAAATATCCAACCAGCTGGTCGCACCCCTGCCTTTGTTTTTGTTTCAACATAGAGCCCAGGAAAATCTCACTTCAAGTAAGGTCATCCTTGTTAGTTCTCTGCTCAGGGATCACCTATGACTTCTCATCTTGCTCCAAGTAGATCAGAACAGTGTCTGCTGGATTGTGAGCACTCAATAAATATGTGTTGAATGATTAAAGGATGTAATTGAATATGCAGTGGACAGTTTTTGTACTTTCCCAGATTAGGGGAGTGTAAGTTTCTAGCTAATTCCACTTAATTCTTCTCAAGCATGTATGGGTAGCTTTTCCTTTCTTACAGTGTTATTTGTGAATTTCCATAGCCTTCCCTTAGTCTTCAAGAGCTAAAAATTCCCAAGGTTGTCAAATTAGAGGTTGTCTGAGACCAGACAGAGCAGGTACCAGTGAACTTCAAGGCCACAGAGCATCACTCCCATCAGGAAGTCATGCGATACTTATCAATATGTTGCCATTGTCAAATAAGAGCTTTGGCGAACCACAATTGGAAGTTCAGATGATGTATTTCATAGATAATGAGTGATATTCTTAAAGGAAGGCTAGATGGCTTGTTGATCCTAACTGGGTTTGCACACAGTTCTCGGTAACTAGCAACAGAATGTGCTCACTGGAGTAAGGGCTGGAAATAGTGAATGCTATCTCAATTTCCTACCACACCACACGGTGCTTTCAGGTCTGGTTTCCTCATCTTGGCCCTCAAAAATTGCATCCCTCTCTGCTTTCCTTCCCACTTACCCTAGGAAGTCTATTCTATGTTGTGGGAAGTCATGGACCCTGATCAGAGGGACCGGCTGAAGCCATGGCAGAAGAACATAAATTGTGAAGATTTCATGGACATTTATTAGTTCCCCAAATTAATACTTTTATAATTTCTTATACCTGTCTTTACTGCAATCTCTGAACATAAATTGTGAAGATTTCATGGACATTTATCACTTCCCCAATCAATACTCTTATAATTTCCTATGAGTCTTTACTTTAATCTCTTAATCCCATCATCTTCGTAAACTGAGGATGTATGTTGCCTCAGGACCCTCTGATGATTGCGCTATCTGTACAAATTGCTTGTAAAACATGTGTATCTGAACAATATGAAATCTGGGCACCTTGAAAAATAACAGGATAACAGTGATTTTCAGGGAACAAGGGAAATAACCATAAGGTCCGACTGCCTGTGGGGCCAGGCAGAACAGAGTCATATTTCTCTTCTTGCAGAAAGCGAATAGGAGAAATATCACTGAATTCTTTTCCCAGCAAAGAATAACCCTGGGAAAGGAATGCATTCCCAAGGGGAGGTCTCTAAAATGGCCACTCTGGGAGTGTCTGTCCTATGTGATTGAAGATAAGGGATGAAATATGCCCTGGTCTCCTGCAGTGCCCTCAGGCTTGCTAGGATTAGGAAATTCCAGCCTGGCAAATTCTAGTCAGATTGTTTGTCTGCTCTCAAACCTGGTTTTCTGTTAAGATGTTTATCAATGACAATGCATGCCCAGCGGGACATGGAACCTCATCAGTAACTCTAATTTCACCCTGACCTTGTGATCTTGTTCTGCCATTTGCCTTGTGATCTTTTATTGCCCTAGGAAGCACGTGATCTCTGTGACCCACTCCCTATTCGTACCCCCCTCCCCTTTTGAAATCCTTAATAAAAACCTGTTGGTTTTGCAGCTCAGATGGATATCACAGAACCTGCTGACATGTGTTGTCACCCCCAGAGGCCCAGCTGTAAAATTTCTCTCTTTTATTCTTTCTCTTTATTTCTCAGACTGGCTAACACTTAGGAAAATAGAAAAGAACCTATGTTGAAATAATGGGGCTGGTTCCCCTATAATTCTATTCTTATGAATAGGAAGGCTTGCTTTTACTCATCAAATGTTTCACTATCTCTTTGTCCATACACATGAGCTCCTTTCTTTTATATCAGAGAATAAAACATCTAAAAGGTGAACACCAAGGGTTGACTCCTCTTTTCTATTTTCTGTTGGGTCATCTTTTCCATGGAATTATGGAAAATTTAGTAAGCAGACAAATGACCTAGGGATTAAAGTAAATTAATGTTATTTTTTTCATTTTTTTTCCTTTTAAGGAACAATTTATTTTCTAATAATTCTCTCACAAAGTTTTCAAAAGTGGAGTTCAGATCACTTGAATAGGAATCATCTGTGCTCTGGAGATCCTGCTGCAGACATTTTGAATTAAAAGTTCTGAGAATGAGCTCTGAAATTCTAATTTAAAGAGGAAGGAAAAGAGAAGAAAGGAAAAGAGTGTGATCATTCATGTAACATCATTTTCCCTTATTTGAAGGCATCCTTCTTGAAGTTTCTCATATCTGAGAGTTAGCTCATCCTTCCATCCCAAAACAACTTTTCCATTTAGTTTCTGTTATTCACTTCTCTCACTTTTTAATTCTCTTATTAAATGACCTTTCCTTCTAGATTCCACTACTGGCTCCTCTTCTCCTAATAATTAATGGTGGAACACCTGTTGTCTCATTTTTGGGACTTTTTTTTTTCTTCTCCACATTCTCTCCCTAGACTATATCACACAACAACTTAGTGTTTTTTTTTTCCTCTGTTTCTTCCTCTACACTGATTTTCATCCTCGTTTTGTAACCTTAATTGGTTCCTTGCCTGAAGCACATGGGAAATCAATATTTAGAGACAACAGCAGAGAAACGATTATTTGTAGAGATGCTGGATGAGGATACAGAGGAAACCTCAAATCCATCTCTTCAAGGAGTTTGGAGAGAGGGGTTTTAGGGCTTTTAGACTTGGTTTAAGAATGGAAATCATTGATTGGTTGAAGAGTAGGGTGAAGTCATAGGATAGAAAGCTGAAGAAATGTTTTCTCATGCTGATTTTTTCCTCTGTGGAGAGGTCTTCAGACTGGTTGACATCAGCTGTTTCATTGGAATTGGGGTCTGGAAAACATTTTAAGTAAAACAAAAAAAACCAAAAACAACAAAAAATCCCAACTTTTTTTCAGATTTTTTTTCCATACATGTTGTATGTGAAGCATTAATATCAGGTCTGATATTGAGTAGTACTAAATAATAATCTCCCTTTTCATGCCAGTGTTCTATAAAATGGATATTTTATCTTGACCTTTAAAGGAAGTTGGTAAAAATGTAAACAAATCAGGAGTTTTCCTTCTTCTCACAGCTTTATAATTTACAAAACCCACAAAATGGAAGTGTGACATAATGTGACTAGGAGAAGTTAAATGAGAAATATGGGTGGTTAGGGTCAGGGCAAGGCTTCTAATCCTATAGGATAGCTCTGCAAATAAATAGCCAAACATTTAAATCATTATATGCAAGGGAGAGAGGCTAACCAACCTCTATCATAGCAGTTAATATTCATATAGGGAAGCTAATCCTGGGCTGTGGTGCAGTAGCTGGAATTTCAAGACAGAAGTGCTGACTGCGGTCATACATATAGGACAAGACACCAGCTTGTGGAAGTAAATAAAGCATCAATGTCTCAGTCTAATGGGCTGGCATTTAGAAAGCCTCGAAATACTTTTGTTTTGTTTCATCTTTTTCCTCTTCAGGGTAGAGAGTAGTAGGAAGAGGAAGGGTATGTCCGTTAAAATACTTATATCTATGTTAAGCACTTTGCTGGATATTTTATAAAGAATATCTTATTTAACATTTATAATCAAAGGTGTTATGAGCCTTCTTCCAGACATACCAAGCTTGAGATATAAAAATGTATTTTATACCTCACTTAGAGAATAAGACTTTCTTTACTTCTGTAAGGCTTAGTCAGGCAGGAGCAAATTAACCCTTGGTGGACTTGAATCTGCAAGTTATGTTCTTAAGTACTTGCAGCTGAGTGCAGCCAGTGTAGCAACTGAGACACTAGATGCCCCATGATCTGGGCAAGGATCAGGACAAAAGGATTCTCATAGTTGCTGATTGCTTCATTGCCTCAATTTAGCTGTGACTTGCTTCTTTGCCTAATGGAAAGGTTATGGGCTTTGGGAGATATGACTTCATCTTAAAAGCAATTTTGTTTTCATGAGTATTTTTTGACACTAGGAGAAAAACTGAGTCTTTTATAGAATAGTAATGAGAATTAAATTACAACACAATAACTCATCAAAAGATTAACATTTATTAGGTTATTCCTAACTAGTCTCTTTTATTTGCCCTTCTGTGTTCCCACAAGGCCAAGCACAGAGTTTATCAATCCCACATGCATATCAGAATCATATATGAAAGTATTTATAAAAATATGACAAAGTTATACCCCACAGGAAATCTATCACAGGGCCCAGAAATCTCTATAATATTGAAAGATTCCTAGAGGAGATGCAAATGCAAAAGTCAGGGTTGAAAATTCCTGGCCTAGTACAATACTGAGGGCTCCATAAATGAAATATTGATAATTGATTATGGAGTAAAAAAGCAAAGAGACATGATGAAGAATTTTGCACACAGTGATAACATATAACTGGAGAGACCTGTGAGGCACATTGTGTCTTATGTAATGAGTTTGAAGAAAGAATATGATATTTTCTAACACCATTAATACTTGTTGTTAGCACAATTTTAGACTACCTGCCAGGAATTTCAGCATAAAAGGATTTCTTTGTAGGCTTGGAAACTAATAATTTGAGGTACAAACCAAGTATGTTTGCAATCATAAGGGAAGTGAAATTTCAGAAAGAAGTAGGATTTTTTATTGTTTTATGGTTTTTTGTTTTTAATCTATGTGCTATTGCTCTGATCTTAACAGCATGTGACCTTCTTTGTAACCTTTGATGAACATGCTTTAAGAGAAATAATCTAAGAAGGTATAAAATTATATTAAAGAGAGTGTTTAAATTAAATACAACTTTTCATTAATCTGATACAAATATAACGTTATGATACTATTTCTTGCAAAGACATAAATTATCAGTTGTTGACATTATGTTGAGTACTATTTTGACAAAATCTCCCTACATTTGTATACTCAAACCAAGCATTCTTAGGATTAATTTAGGGAAGAGGTGGTCTTAGGTGGGTGAGTGTGAGGCTTCTAGAATATCCTTTTAGGTAGATTTCCTTAGTGTCATGCTCTGGGATTTTTGACTTAGCGCCAAAACAAATAGTTTTGCCTGAATAAGTGTTAACAGATGATGAATTCAGTGAGCACAAAGGGTTCTGATTAAGTATAACTGAGCCGGCCAGCTGCTGAGACAAAGAAATAGCCTTGGCCATACGACACTGGCTTTTATAAGTTGTGATCATTTCCTCTTCCGTCTCATGGCCACAGCTTACAGAATCCTGCTCAGGGAGCATTTCAGAGAGGAGCTACTGGGAATTTTAGCTTAATCTCTAACTAGATTGTCAGAGAGAGGATCAAGTCAGGAGAACAGGCTTCTAGAGAATTAATGTGCTGTTCTAGGGGGAGGCAGCCTTGAGGGAGAAAGAAACAGCCCCAAAGTATCTTAGCATGGTCCTGAGAGTTTCACAAAATAGTGCCTGCTGGACAAAGTAGGCCAAGGCCTATTTTTATACAACTGTCAGCTAATTATGGTGTTTTACACGCACAGGCATGTTTATCGCAGCACTATTCACAATAGCAAAGACTTGGAATCAACCCAGATGCCAATCAATGATAGACTGGATAAGGAAAATGTGGCACATACACACCATGGAATACTATGCAGCCATAAAAAGGGATGAGTTCAAGTCCTTTGCAGGGACATGGATGAAGCTGGAAACCATTATTCTCAGCAAACTGATACAGGAACAGAAATCCAAATACTGCATGTTCTCACTCATAAATGGGAGTTGAGAACACATGGGCACAAGGAGGGGAACATCACACATCAGGGCCTGTCAGTGGGTGAGGGGCTAGGGGAGAGATATCATTAGGAGAAATACCTAATATAGATGACAGGTTGATGGGTGTGGCAAATCACCATGGTGCATGTATACCTATAACAAAACTATACATTCTGCACATGTATCCCAGAACTTAGGTATAATAATAAAAAATCAATTAAGAGGATAGATCTTATATTAAATGTTCTTAACACTGAAAAAAAAAGATGCAAAGAAAGTTTTGGAGGTGATGGATATGTCTGTCACCTTGATTATGGGATGGTTTCACAGGTGGATGCATATGTACACACTTCAAACTGTATATACTTAATATGCTTAGTTATATGTATATCAATTATATCTTAATAACACTGTCTAAAAAGTAAATTTGAAGAATAAAATTTATTTTCTCCTTTTTTAAAAACTAAGATGTTGAATAATTATCAAGAACATTACAAATTTCTATAATTTATGAGAAAACTGCTTTTGTGTTGTTAATATAATTTCTAAAATGAAACAAAACAAAACAAAACAAGAATGTTGTTTTAAATCTTTAAAGGGCTTAAACAAACACAAAATTATTTGACAAACAATGTTTGTAGCCTATGCATCAAACTTATTGAATGATTATTCACTACTGGACCTTTACAGAGAATGACTGCCCACCTTATTCTACCTAATCCTTCTGTGCCTTTTACTGAGAGGAGGAGGAAAAAAAAATTCTTCAAGTAATCTGATGAACTTGAGATTCTCAAGTCTAGATGACAGCTGGGGTCAGTTTTTACTACTCTAAACAATGGTTTGGCCCTCGAGTTTGTATGTATGGGTTCATACATTTGTTTATCCATTTTCTGATTTTGTTATTCAAAAGCATTGGTGGTTAGAAATATATGCATATATAACTCAAAGACAACATCAGAAATATTTGAACACAGGAGAAACCAAAGAAAAATAAGGGGAAGGGACATAATGGCACTCCCCATTACACTTATTATTGATGTATATATAAAAATGCAACTTATATATGTTCATATGTTTATATATATGCTCATTTTCAGATCCTGGGGAATTGAATGATCTATATAAATGTTTCAAGAGATGCTAATTGCTCCCAATAATCTATATTGTCTAGTGGGCATATTATGGAGGTTTATTATTAAAATACTTACATATATAATATATATACACATATACGTATGTGTATATATATTTGATTTTGGTTTTAGTTATATCCTGGGCTTTACATAACTAAAAGAAAAATATCTTCATGGATATCATCATGAAATGCTGATTTTTGTTTTCTTCCTTTCAAATTTTCCAGTTACAGTGACCAAAATTTGCTGTATCAAACTACATTTTGTTTTGAACTAACAAATAAAATTGAGACTGCCAGATGTAAGAGTTCCCTAAAGGAAATAACCAAGAGAATGGAAAAAAAAAATCCAGTGTCTAGAAAATCATGCTATTGTTAGAAATAAAATAAAAGATTTTCCAGAAGGGGATTTTAAATGGATTCTATTTCTTTTTGTAAAATTTGAGCAGACATGAAAAATGATTCATCAATTTTACTATCAAAACCTTTCATTGCAACAGAAAATTGTTCTAAATTATTATGATAAAGCTTTTAATAATGAATAAAATATAATGCTAAAAGTATTATGTGAACAGATACAATAAAAATGGTATTCAAACCCATCATGAGTTTCAGTAAATCATCTTCATCAGCTCATTTCCCTTGAATATGACAGATGTGTGATTTCATTCTTCCCTGTGGATGTTTTGATGGTGTGTAATAGAAAGATAAGTGTGCACTAAAATTTGAAGAAAAGGCATAGCACAGTGAGGAAACTACAGACAGCAAATAATGGCATCACATTGCACACAAGAATGAGATGCATATGAGTTACAGTAAATTAGAAGAAAGTAGACAGCATATAGTTGCACTATTTAAGTTGAAATATGTTAAGAAGGAGAGAAAGAAAGACTCATTGTGGTGAGGAGATGTTAATGAACATTGGATGTGTCAAAGTCAGTTGTCAACAAAGTCAGTTGTCAACAGGTTGTAGACTCTTTTTGTAACTGATACAATTCTCTAGGTAGCATATAGTGAAAGAGGCAATGACAATTTAGGGAGCACAACAATTACTTTTAAATTTGAATGAAAACATCATTGTTTTGTGGTAATTTGAATGGATTTGTGGTAGTTTGTGTTTCCAGTCTGATGGCTCGGAAGACCAGATTAATGACATAACAGGGTTTGCATTGGAAGTTTCTCACAGCTAACCCATTCTAGGTCTCCTTAGGACTTCAGTTTCCTGTCACCCTCACACTTATCAAAAGGTGTGACAGTATTTGAGAAAATCATCCTGGACTCTTTAAAATTTAAATCTTAGCAGGTATCAAACTTCATTTATGACCTGTAGGAGACTTGGAAGTTTTCAGTAGTTTTATGCTTATATTTTTTCAGAAAGATGATAATTTATCCTGAAGACAGTTTATGGAAATAATGTAAAATTTCCCCAATCATGACAATATATTTTACAAATGTGCCTTGATCCCTAAAAGTCCTCCAAACTAGTCTTCTTTTTTCTTTTATATAAATGCATATACAAAGAAGGTTATTCTCATATTATGTTTACATATATTATTATTATTATTATTTATAATTAACATTTCTATAAATGGTCCACTGTCAAGATGGGTTTGTGACTTCTCTGAAAACTGATAAAACCAGGCCCAAGAACTGCCTCCATTTATATTCTCTCATGAAACATATTCTATCCATGAACTTCGTGTCAACTTCTAGAAATTACTTTTTTACTGTGTTACAGAAATGCTAAAAGATATCTGTGGATCTAATTATATAAACCCTATAGTCACATTTTTGAAGTAATCACTGTATTGTTGTGAGAGAAACTTTAATATTTGAAGTGAATAAATGAGTATTATCTAAAAGTTATCTAAACATTTTCAACCAGTTCTCCTTAGTGGCATAATTGCAAAAACTCTTAACACTTGGAGAAAGTTAACGCAGACATTTCTTGACTTCAAAAACATTCCATTTCTATATTCAAAATATAGCCAACTTATTAAAAATTTAATCTCATTATGCTGTTTTATATCTATCAAGAACCAGTTATGGTAAGGGTAACCACTAAGGAAAGAATGGGGTGTGGAAGAGGGAGCAAGAGGTGAGAAAGTTTCTCCAGATCAAATTTCAGATTTCTGTGACATATATGTGTGAAATTCCACTGAAGAATTTTTGATTACCACAGATTTTCAGTCTTTATTTCTGACATGAAATTAGAAAACTGAGAATGTAAAGCGTATTGCTTTGAAAATAAAGCTGTGGGCTGTTATGAAAATAAAATCTGTGCCATAATAATACTGCTGGGTTATTTTTTTAATGATGCTGTCGATATGTAAAGTGTAGTTAGCAGCACACATTTAATTTACTCTGTAGAGATTTTATCACCTTCTGTTACCATAATATATCTTGCATCCCTGGTTAACAATTTTTATTGGTTTGATGAACTCCTACAATACAGTTGGGGCTTAGAGAACAGTCTTTGTCTAAATAATTACATATCTGGGTGAGAAAAGTATCATACTATTTGAATCATTTGCCTATGATTTAACAAAAATTTAGCATCCCTACTAAATGGTAGTATTAGGCCTGGGGTTTTCACATATTTTGCTGAATTTTATCATCAAAATACCTTTTAGAGATGGACATCTCATTATTTCCTGTGAGGAAACTCAAACTCAGAGAAGTAACATTACTGCCCTAATATATGGCATTGCCTAGATTCAATGGCAAATTTTTAAACCTGGTGGTATTTCCATTATTTTATAATAATCCACAATAGATTGAAAATAAATAATAAATGAATTACTGCATTTGCTACAAGCCCCATGTCTTTAGACAAAAGATAAGTGATTGAATTTCCCAAGAGAAGAAGAGAAATTCTCTCTTAATTGTCCTTGAATGTAGGAAACATTTTGCTCCATGATCTAACGAATATTTTATAGGTGAAAACTTTCTCAGGTTGTAGGGTGTGATTCAAGCCAAACAGGGCCTAATGAGGCTCCAGAAAGCAAGAGGCAACAGAGTGTAGTAAATTATAACAGGATAACAGGGCAGACCTTCATATGGTCATGAAGAGTGTTTACCACCAGGAAAGATGGGAGACTGAGTTGTTGTAGTTGGCCATGTTACCAAATGAGCATTGTTTGTACAGCTGTGATCATTTCCCTGACGTACTCAGACCAGGATGTCCCCATTCTTCGGAGATAATTAGTAGTTGCAGATAACAAACTTTCTTCCCCAAGCTCCACTGGAAAGACATTCAGAATGCCCAGTGAATTTAGAGAAAATGCGCTTCTCAGTTAAATAGTCCTTGTGACATCCTATATCACAGCAATTTGTGGAAATAATTAATTGCAGATACATCTACATGTCTCTGGAAATATAAGAAAGAATACATTCACCAGGGCTACTGAGAGATGTAACATAAATTACACATATTAAGTATCTTTAGGTACCCCAGTTCAAGGACCCCTTGGTGCTTCTGGAGAATCAGCTACAGTCTTTTAGGCAGGATCCCACCTGAACTCTCTCAGCTGAAATTATGTTTGTAGCTCTAATGGATTTGTTCAATTCACTTCTGGACAGGAACTGAAAAGCTGATGAAAGCTGTATCATTTTCAATTTTTAAAATGGCTTTTAGGTCCATGCTAATAAATTTTGAATCCATAGTTCGTAAGTTTGGTTTAAGCACATAATTCTTATTTTGTTTACTGTCTTGAGTGTTAACATAAAATGCTATGCTCATCATTCTAGGCCCTAAAGAAAAATTACCTGTCAGCTTGAATTAAAAGTAGTTTTCAAAATATTTTAAGAGAAACCTCTCTTGTTCGAAAGTACTAAACAACCACAAACCTTTTGTTCACATATTTTAAATGTACAGAGGGAGATAAAAGATAAGCAATGAAGAATATACATTTCCATTTATTTATTACTTTACATATTACTATTTTTAAGAACTTTGTTATGAATAGTGCTCTAGGTAAAAATGATGGAAAATACTTACTAGAGGGTAGCATAGTATAGCACAATATGCAACGCACAAGGCTTGGGTAGCTCTAGGCTAATTTTTGTTGCCCCTCAGTTATAAGTCTGAACATGTCATTTAATCTGTTTTGTTTTCTCATTTATAAAGTGGGAATAATAAAATCTAATCCCCATTATTTATTGATTGAGTTTTATTTATTTATAATAATAATATAAATAAATATTTATTTATTATTTATTTATTGAGTTATACTCTGTTTATTTCCCAAAAGGATATCTAGGAACTTCATAGTGTTTACATACAAATTTTGATTGTTTGCTAGCCAATACCACTGCTTGTTAACATGCTAACTCATATTGACTAGTGAGGATTTTAGCTTTCATTGTTAATAAGCTCAGTACAAGCTAATGGTGTCCTGTGCCCTTGCATTAATAGAAGTGAGGTTAGGATGGGGCTTCTCTACTCTGCACTGGGAAGACGTCACTAGGGTACTGTGTTCTCTTTTGGAAAGCTCATTTTTGGAGGTCTTTTAATCATATTGAAGAATGTTCTAGTACAAGCAGTGAGAACATTGCTGCTCACTATAAATCATGACATGAGAAGCTACCTGCAAGAGCTGAGAATGTTTCATTTGGAGAAGGAAGGTATGAGGAACTTGATAGCTCTTTTTGATTATTTAAAGATTCATATGTGTAGGAAAGTTTGGATTCATTTTGAGAAGTTCTGGAGGATAGGACTAGAGTGAAAGGTGGAAATGATGGGGAAGAAAAATTTAACTTAACATAAAATAAATTCCAATGACTAGAATACATCTAAAAATGGATTCAGTTATTTCTTTCGAGAATATATTTCTCAATCCTGTATGTGTTTAGTGAGAGGCTAAAAAGACACTCTCATGAACTTTCATAAAGAATTAATCTAGGCCAGGTGCTGTGGCTCACGGCTGTAATCCCAGCACTATTGGAGACCTAGGCGGGTGGATCATGAGGTCGGGAGATCAAGACCATCCTGGATAACACGGTGAAACCCTGTCTCTACTAAAAATACAAAAAATTAGCTGGGCGTGGTGGCAGGCGCCTGTAGTCCCAGCTACTTGAGAGGCTGAGGCAAGAGAATGGCATGAACCCAGGAGGCGGAGTTTGCAGTGAGCCGAGATCGCGCCACTGCACTCCAGCCTGGGTGACAGCGTGAGACTCCATCTCAAAACAAAAAACAAAACAAAACAAAACAAAAATGAATCTAGATTATCTATTAAATGTTAAAATCCCTCTTCTATTTACATTTTAAATTTTCTTGTTTTTATTACTCTTTTTATTAATACACAATTATCTGTAAGAGTCTAAATTTGTTTCTAAAAGGTACAGGTGAAAATAAAACTGCATCATTACAGTATTCTAGTTTAACATAGCTAATCTTGGCTTCATGAGGCACTGTCTTTTCTGCTTTGACATTTTGTTTGTGAGGTGTTTAAGTACATGTTTCACTTTTGACATTATCTTTAAAAATCTTTAAAAGATTANAAAATTAGCCAGGCATGATGGCAGGTGCCTGTAGTCCCAGCTACTTGAGAGGCTGAGGCAAGAGAATGGCATGAACCCAGGAGGCGGAGTTTGCAGTGAGCCGAGATCGCGCCACTGCACTCCAGCCTGGGTGACAGCGTGAGACTCCATCTCAAAACAAAAAACAAAACAAAACAAAACAAAATGAATCTAGATTATCTATTAAATGTTAAAATCCCTCTTCTATTTACATTTTAAATTTTCTTGTTTTATTACTCTTTTATTAATACACAATTATCTGTAAGAGTCTAAATTTGTTTCTAAAAGGTACAGGTGAAAATAAAACTGCATCATTACAGTATTCTAGTTTAACATAGCTAATCTTGGCTTCATGAGGCACTGTCTTTTCTGCTTTGACATTTTGTTTGTGAGGTGTTTAAGTACATGTTTCACTTTTGACATTATCTTTAAAAATCTTTAAAAGATTAAGAGTTGAAGGAATCTTAAAAATTTCTAGTCTGACAATTTATCCCAGATTCTTAATCACACTATAATACCTTTGGCCAGGGTTTTCCTGCCTTGTGCTTGAACTCTGAATAGTCTAGCATTATAAATTCATTTTAAGTTTGTTATTCAGAACTCGACTTAATATTATTATAGCTGTGGTTTGGCTATAGAGAGCAGAACAAGACTGTCTCCTCCCTTGTTCTATTGGCTGTAATTCTATTAATGCAGCCTAAGCTTTAGATGTCTTATAGCAGTTAGAACTGACAGTTCACTTATTAATCCACTGGTGCATTCAGCAAATATTTAGTGAATGTCTACTGAGTACAATGTTTCAGTTGTAGGTAAACAAGGAGTGGGCAGTGGGCTTTTACATTTTAGTGAAGCACATGTAGAGAAAACCCTTCATTCTCTTTCATAAGAGCTCTTGTTAAACCATGGTTTCTATTGGAAATTATGAAGTAATTATTAATGATGTGTGGGACATTGCGTTTCTATTAAATTATATTTTGTTAGGTTGTGTTTTGTTTTAATATTCACTCCACAAATTTTGTATGTTATTTCAGCACCTGAGGAAACTGTCTTCCTGAACATATCAGGTACCATTGTATTACATGTTCATCTATCAACCTCTCTTGAGGAAAATTCTGAAGCTACAATTGGATCAGCACTGGCAAATTTGTCTGGCATGTTAATAAACCCTCTGAGGTACTAACTGACACTGCTCTATACTAGTAATTCCTGTTCTAGATGCAAAATATAATAAAAATAGAAATAATATAAATGAAAAGTGTAGACTAAAAAGAATAAGATAAAGCCACAAATATAAAAGGATTTAATAAGCATCTCTTCACAGGCTGGTAAAACCACTATATTCTCAAAATTTTATTAGATGTTGTGATACGATGAGAATTAAAGAGAAATACAATCTCAATCCTCTTGAAATTTTGAATCCAGTAGGGGAAACTGGCTTTAATCCCAAATCCAAATAATTATGCAAATATATTTAAAATTTCAGCTCTGATATAAATTTTTTAAAAGGGTATTTGTCTTTTAGAGATACAGGTTGAATTATTTGAGATGAAAAGGGAATTGTCTCAAAATAATCTGGATGGGGAATGGGTGATGGCATAATGAAATAAGACTGCCATGAATTGCTAGTTTTCCATTATTAGTCTATTATTGCTGGTATAGCAAAATACCATAAACTGCATGGCTTATAAACAACAAAACTATATTTCTCACATTTTTGAGGAGGAAAGTCCTAGATGGAGGCACTAGCAGATTCAGTCTCTGAGGGCCAACTTCATCATCAATGGTACCTTCTCACTGTGTCCTCACGTGCTGGAAGGGGCTACCTAGTTCTGTGACCTCTTGCATAAAGACACTAATCTCAATCATGAGGGCTTCAGCCTCAGGACCTAGGCAGCTTCTAAAGGCCCTACCTCTTGATATCATTACCTTGGTGGTTAAGATTGCAAAGTATAAATCTGGGGAGGACACAACATTAAGAACACAATGATATCTTAGAACTTTCATGCTGCTGTCACAAAATACCATAAACTGGGTGGTTTAGAAACAATGAGAATTTACTTCTCACACTTCTGGGAGGCTGAGTGGAAAGCCCAAAATCAAGGTGCTGGTAGATTTGGTTTCTGATGAAGCCAATGGGAGTATGGAGAACAGATCCCTATACCCATTTGGAGCCCTACTGCAGAGAGACCCATACCATATCTGAGGGACAAAGGGAGCCAGTGTGGCCGGAAGGCTAGCAGAGTAGAAGGTATATCTGGGGAATGAGACAAGGATGGTGTAAGAAGTGATCTTCATGTGTCCTAACGACAATAGGAAGCCTCTGAAGGATTTTAAGCTTGGAAGTGACCATAGGGGGCTAGAGTGACTCAGGTGAACTGGTTTAGATACTGCCAGTTTTGTCCAGAAAACAGCCTTGTTACATTAGCACCCTAAAGTTTTAGCTTCCTTTAGTTTAGACAAGTAGCCTTCCCTGTTGATTTTATCACTTTTATATTCTATAATTCTATCAGCTTTTCTCTAGCTTTTCTTTTATCTTCTTAGTGCCAGTCTCCTTCAGCTCCTGTCTGGAATACATAACAGCCTCAACACTCCAGCTGCATCTACTCAGAAGCATTCTTTGCCCAGGAAACTCGTCCTTTTAAAAATGTATATTTCATGATGAGTTCTAGGCATAATCTGGTTTGGCTATTATAGTTCAGCTAAAATTGGGTTCTTTAGTTCAAAAGTGTACATGACAGGGTTGCCAGAAAAATTAAATAAAAAACACTAAACATCCAGCTAAATCTGAATTTGAGACAAACAATGAATCTAAAGTATAAATATGTCTCAAAAATTAAGACCTATAATACTTATATTAAAATATGGGATGGGCAATAGTTAGGATTTACTACTACAAACATTTATTTGCTGTTTATTGAGAAATTCAACTTTAATTGGCCATCCTATTTTTTTAATTTAATAATTCTGACCATTCTAGAGGTATGAAAGCAAGTAAATGCCTGTTCTTCTAAACCATGAACCTCAGTGACTATGCCATCCACTTTGTGAACAATGGAAAACAATTATGGAAACCTAATTCCAAATATATATTAAGTTAAAATGGAATATTACATTCAATACCTATGACAGAACTGTTAATTATTTTGAATATAAAGAAGTATATAGTTTTAATAAATGGAAAATCAGTTTTCTACTTGCTCCCATTAACAAAGATTGAAGAAAATATTTGAAGAATATTGGTTAGGAGGAAAGCCTGCCTAGCATCTTACATTTGTAGGTTCAGACTTGCTTTAGGTCTTATTCTTATTCCTGTCTGTGGTTTTCTCTCTGGCTCTGTTATTATGAGCAGAGACTTACACTATATCATGATGAACACATGGTCCAACAATAGTTCCCAGGTGAAAAGAAGTATCTCTACAAAATTTCTGAGAGGAGTTTGATAAAGAGATTTAAAAATTACATGAAAGTAATTGTATCTACTGCTTGCCTCCCCACATGCCCTTTCCTGGTATTACTCCATTTGTATTTTTTTAATATAAGCTGGCAACTTATCACATTGGAAAGTGAATAGATGTGGTGTGTGGTGCACTGAACAATCCAAAGGGCATTAAATTTAAATAGGGAAGATATTAACATTTATAAATACAAATGCTTTATTTAATTAGAACAAAATTTCATTAATACAGGATTTTTTAAAGCACTGACTCTTAACTGTTAAAAATGAAGCACAAGAATGAATGGGAGTCCAGTTAGAATAATTCTGAGAAAGAAATTCTATAATGTTTTATTGCAAACAGTTGTTCTAATTCCTCTGATTTTGTAAGATATTTATGCTACTTTGATGATATATAGACATTTCAGGTATCTTATAAAACACAATATTAAAACTGTGACATATCAAGTTGTGTTTAAAATTTAACTCCATTAGAATAGTAGGAACATTTCAAGTTATGAATTTCATATATTTATCAATACAATATATTTTAGGTGAAAATGCAGAATTTATTTATAATGTAGAAATGCTTTGTTTATTTTTTTCACTATTGTGAACACCATAGTTTTGCTGTAAATAAAACCTGATCTGCATATTGGATTTTTTCTTATAACAGACATACATAGGCTATTACACTTTCAAGCACTTTAAAAAATATATGGCACCTAAAATCTTGGGGAAAAATATAATACAAATGCAAATTAGTAGAAGAATCAAAATAATATGTTTTCATTAATATAGTGTATTTAAGTTTAAAAGGAACTGCTTTAATGGAATCCCACAGAGTTTATTTTAGAGCAATTGGATATAGTGTATTGATGATGAATTTCAGAGATGAGGAAATGAAGATGGATATATATATAAATGTGCAAATGGCTGTAATAAAATATTATGTGCAATGAAGATTCAGCAGAATTTCTGCAGAATAATGAAAAGGACCATTAAGAAGCAAATATTCAGCAACCTAGGAATAGAACATGACTTATGAGAAAAGTTTAAATGTTAAAACAAAACAAATTTTAAATCTCTAAACAAAGCTCTGTATGCTTAATGGGTGCATTCTGTTGATTTGATTTAGATGTACATGAGTTCTTAGGGGGCGGTGGGTTTCTGAAAATGTTGATAACAAGAAAGCAACTGGGCAGAAAAGTAGATTGAACAGCTAAACTGATACAAATGAGGATTATGTTTGAGACACAGTATAATAGGGAACAGATGAGAAGACCATTTTCTATGTAAACTTATCATGGCTAGGCTCCAGCTAGCTTCAAATGAAGTATTGGCTATCATCTCTTTAGAAGATCCAGGCTTAAGCAGAACTGGGCTCTAGTTCAATTAGCCAAAAGCCAATTCACCAAATGACCAGTTCACTTGTTTCTTTTAAATATTTTAGTTTTAGTTGACCAGTTTTCCTTTTTTCTACATAAAACCTTCAAAAGTTTTAAGGTGCTTCTGATTCCTCTCCATGTTACTCTATCTAGAGACCAAGGAAGGGAGAAAAGAGAGATTGTAGAGTAGAGGAACATGTTTTGGATATAGAGAATTCTTGTCAATATAGTCTTTATAAATATATTGAGTATATTTTTATTTATTATATATTAAAATTAGATTGATATATTTATTTATCTAAAAGCTAATATTAAAACATTAGGTACAATTTATCTCTTAGTGAATAATTTGTCATAAAAAATGTTCCTTTTATTTGAGAGAGACAGTCTCACTCTGTCACCCAGGCTGGAGTGCAGTGGCATGATATCAGCTCACTGCAGCCTCTGTCTCCCGAGTTCAAGCTATTCTCATGCCTCAGCCTCCCCAGTAGCTGGGTTTACAGGCATCCACCTCCAAGCCTGGCTAATTTTTGTATTTTTAGTAGAGATGAGGTTTCACCATGTTGGCTACGCTGGTCTCAAACTCCTGACCTCAAGTGATCTGTCCACTTCGACCTCTCAAAGTCGAAGGTCCATTTGACCTCTCAAGTGCCTGGGATTACAGGCATGAGCCACCACACAAGGCTGTCATGAAAATATTTTTAGGAACTTCATAATTACATATATTTATATAACTATATAACATATTCATAAATATTAATAATATTGCCATAGATATTTTAGAATATCAACACTTATTTACAGTTCATTTTAATTTTATTTAGAGGTCCCTCAATTCCTGATCCTTTCTCTGCATTTCTTTCTCTACCATGGTTCTCCCTTTCTTCCCTCAATCACCTGCTTCTTAAATGCTGGCATGGGGACAATTGATAAGATAGGATTGTGCATGTATATATTTATAAGACAGAATTAGAATTAGAATAAGAAACAAGTATATTTGGTGAGTTCATGTATTGACTGGAATCTGTGGCATTTAACACTGGTTGAAGCAAAATTTTTTTCTGTTGACTAAAGAAAATATACAGAAATTTGGAACTTAATCCATAAGATAGAAAGAATTAAAAGCCTAATTATTGGCTTGGAATTAGCATTTTATATTCCTTTTTGTGTCATACCTATTTTGGCTAGATATTCATGAAGATTCATGGTTTAAAGCAAGATTTATTTAGGGTTAATTACTATTATGTAAACTTAGTAATCCTCCAATAGATTTGCCACTTCATCCTGGTTCTTCAAAAAATTGTATACATTAAAATCTCCCATAGTAAGTCTTTGTATATGTGTATATGTTTATTCTACCAATTATACTACCAACATTTCCTTAGTAAGATGGGATTAAACAAACCAAAGGAGTGGATAACATTTCATGTATATGATTTATTTGTTTCCAGATAATGCTCTTAATAAGAAAAATGCTGAAATTAAAAGAAGGAATAATGTGGAGTTTGCTTTTAGATTAATTTATTTGAGACATTTAAGGAAATGCTTACATCAAAAGCAATGTATTCCCCAATATTTTTAATAGAACAGCCTCCTTAGAGCTTCCCATTCCACTGGGTGACAAAGTGCACATCATTGTGTAGTGAATAGGTCTCTTGTAGCCTTATCTGGTTACCCCTGTGTGGTAGACGACACTAATAATAATCAATTTTACTGAAAGCTTTAAGAGGTAGGTGATTACCTGTCTTATCCTATAGCTCCTAGGAAATACACACACACACACACACACACACACACACACACACAAACCATAAGGAACCATTGCCTTTTTTGATTTCTTGAAGAGAATTAAAAAAGTTTAGTAACACTTATTAATTGTAATCAAATTCACAGCGAAAGGATTGTGTTCCGAGAAAATAAATGAATGCCACCAAGGAACATCACTTTCACTCCTATCACATCAAGTTAGATGTAATAAGTAGAAAAGCTGAACACTTCTTCCAGAAGCTATTATTCTGAGAGACTCATTTGGTAACCAAAGGAAGATATTAATGGGTGAATTTTTTATGACTGTAATGGAAATGAAACCTTCACAGAGTGCTAATAGATGACAGCTTCCTGTTTTCTTGATTTCCAGATATGCTGTTACCTGGGAGTTCATTTGAAAAATGGGGACCAAAGTTGAGAGTGAACATTATACTAAAAATAAAGATGCTTCAAATCTGAAAATATTTATAGAAGCTTGCTAGGAAAGATAACTGGAAGAATTCTGGTTCAAATGAATGAAAATATTGAATTCCAAAAAGCATCCAATGAATGGCAGCTTTGTTCATTTTAAATTCATACAATTACTCAGATTAACTTAATATGTTTTATTAAATGTCTTTATTTATCAGTAGATATAAATGATTCGTGAAGCAGTATATTAAGCTATCAATCCTTATAATCAGGTTTCAATTCCTACTGCAGGAATATTTTTGAATTTGCAACACTCAAAATATTTCCATGATGCCTGGAACTTTTTTTGTAAGAAATGACATTTTATAATTTTTATTTCAATGCTGATTTCTTACCGACTCTTTGTGATTGTCATGACAAATGTAAACCTTGGTTTACACCCTTTTTCAAGTTACCACAAATTCCAAACTTGTAAAATTAGAAAAAATATGATCCATAATTATATTTTTATAATTGTGGTTAGTTCTCATTAATATAGGTATTATCTATACTGTGCTCCAGTATTTATTCTAGAGAATAGTAATCTATTAAATAACGAAATATGGCAAATATGTATTAAGATTCGGAAATGTTCTCTTTAATTACATAGTATATTAATGTAATTTATTCAAAGCAGCATATGTTGTCATAATGAAAGTTTTCAGCCAAAATTCTTTCTTATAGCCAAATAGATATTTAAAATAGTCATTGCTGATGAAAAATAAACAATTAGGTACCGGAAGAAAGATGTAAATTTGATTTTTCCAATATTTCCTACCCCTCTTATATAGGGGTAGGAAATTTATTCAGGCCTCTTAATTTATTCAGGCCATCTTTTCCTTTAAGATCCCAATAGAATATCTCCATATCCACACACTTACATGAGGAATTCTCTTGGTAACCTCCTTAATATCTCTGGCACTTGAGTAACATGGAGTAGAGGTCACATTCCATATATGTCAGTCATTGTTTCCCTCCTTCTCCTTCTCTTTCTTAGCTGTAACTCTGAGCACCTGCTACTTGCTGTCATTTCTCACTGGCCAATTGCATCCCATGTTGAACATCACCCATCTATAGAGCTGTGAAGAGACTTCGGATTTACCCTATTTGAAAACTAACAGGTTAGCCTGCCACAGTTTCATGAACTCGAACAGGCAACATGAGACTCCTGGGTCAGAGACAAAGGACAAAGCATTATGCCTTACAAAGCATTATCCCTTACCAGTGTCAGCATTTTGTCATTTTCCTAAGCTTTGATTCCTATAATGCCACATAACAAATAGAGTGGATTATAGAAAGGAACCCTGAGCTTATAAAACCCCAAACTCTTCAATACACTTTAAGAAAACATGCAGAATATTTGCCCCCAGAGAACAGGATTGTTTTTATTACACTAAACAGCAAACAAACCTGCCCTCTACTATGGAGAGAGACATTACTTCTATCTTCAAGGATGTGAGCTATACAAACGTCCTTAGAAAGATAGCTCAGAACAATAAATTGTTTACTGCCTCTGTACTCATGTATCCCAGCACATTGTTATTTTCCACAGTATATTCCCAAGATTGTCATGTCTGGCAGAATTTTATTGAAGCTTTGGCGATAAAAGAGTTCCAGAAAACAATATTTAAATTAATATTTCACCACTATTCTTAGCAATTTTTTTTTTTACCCCAAAGAAGCCATTTGTCATTTGTCATATCCCCTAGAATACTCCTCTCATCTCACCGTATTTCAGGGACTTGTTTTGGTTCTACTGAGCTAATCTCTCCTCCCTCTTGGTCTCTTCTCAGAAATTTAAATTTCTCCTCTTAATTA
This sequence comes from Rhinopithecus bieti, assembly GCF_001698545.2. Lineage (NCBI taxonomy): Eukaryota > Metazoa > Chordata > Mammalia > Primates > Cercopithecidae > Rhinopithecus > Rhinopithecus bieti. The sequence goes on from NW_016811115.1 coordinate 790,607, forward strand.
TGCAGGTCAGTTTTTTCTCTTTGTTTTGCCTTGTCTTTCAACACAAAGCTTTGGCCATACTTGAGATACCAATGGCAAAAACTGACAATATTCAGAGGTTCATCAAAGCAGTATTCAAAAAAGAAAAATGAAATAAAGGATGGAAGAAAGAAAGGAAAGAAAGACAAAAAGAAAGACAGAAAGACAGAGAGAAAGAAAGAAAGAGAATTCAGAAAGCATTCACATAATCCTAAAAGTCAAAATCACTAATTCAGTGAATGTTGACCTTAGCCTCAGTTCCTTCTTTTTATTCATAATTATTTTTAGTTGACCTCAGGACAAAGGGTTCTGCTAAGCATAAACTTTAAAGAAGTATTATGAGATGTCATCCTGTATTTTTTGGTCCTCTTGGTTGAAGGCAGGAAATTTACAATATAAATAACTGAAACACAAAGGATCTCTGATGTTAAAATAAGGTACTTGAGAGAGAAATGAGTTATCTCCCAAATGATATAAGCTACATAGTTTATTTTGATTCTTTTTTTTTTTTTTTTTTGAGATGGAGTCTCGCTCTGTCACCCAGGCTGGAGTGCAGTGGCCGGATCTCAGCTCATGTGCTGCCTACCTTGAAATCTATTCTCTATAATTATGTGGCTCCAAGAAATATTTTATTTTGCCCTCTTGCTGTATAAACTAATTATGTAGAATTCACTTAAAAAATAATCTCTGGTAAAAAGATGAGGAAGAAAACTTGTTTTCCAATATTATTGTAAGGCATTGTTATATATATTGTACAAAATAAACAAACAAATAGAACTTTCAAGATATGCATTATATAAATGACTCAGTGGAATATAAGATTAATAAACCCTAGTTTCTGATTCACTATTCTCATTTGCAGATAAAGTTTATTTCTTAAAAAAAGGAAAATAACAACAACAATGCATATAATCATGAAGGAACTCTTTTTATCACGGCAAATAAAGTGAGGAAGTAAGGGAACATGGCTATGGGTTGCACACTACATCTCAAATATGCACAGCTACACATTTAAATAGCTGAGGATGAAAGTCTTTTATATTCATAAATGGGTTATGTGAACTGAGTTAGTTAACCGATAGATAAAAAATCTCTGTATTTATGAAGGAAATGATGTATGCAGTGGCCCATTTCCAAGACAAAGTGCCTTGAATTGGCTTAGGTCAGCAAACTGCAGAAGAAACAGGATATACTAGGCCCCTGCTTAGACAGCTGACACCTGCTTGTCAGCCTCCCTCTTTTCACTCCCTTCTCCCTGCCTTAGTTGTCCTCACCCAAACCAAAAAAGTTTAGTCTAAAATGAAAGTTTACTAGCCTGCAAAATAGCTCACTTTGTCTGTTCTTATCAGCCTGCCTACTACTTAGGTCATAAGTCAAATACTTAAAGAGCTCCTGATCTAACTAGGATTGAAATGCATTGTGGGCTGCGACAAAATGTAGCAAGACAGCCCTAAAGAAAACACCTAAAGCCCCCACTCAATAATCAGTAGGCGATGTCCAGAAAGATTGTGACCCCACAGTACCCAGCCTATGAGGAACAGGGGAGAGACCTCTGCACTAGGGAATAAATTGCTCGTTGTGACTGTGCTGGGTGTTCCTGCATATCAGACACCCTATCTTGCAAGATTGTCATTAAAAGTTTCACTTTCAGCCAGCTGCGGTGACTCATGCCTGTAATCCCAGCACTGTGGGAGGCTTAGGCAGGAGGATCACGAGGTCAGGAGATAGAGAGCATCTTGGCCAACATGGTGAAACCTGTCTCTACTAAAACTACAAAGATTAGCTGGGCATGGTGGCATGCACCTGTAGTCCCAGCTACTGGGGAGGCTGAGGCAGGAGAATCACTTGAACCTGGGAGGTGGAGGTTGCAGTGAGCCAAGATTCTGCCACTGTACTCCAGCCTGGTGACAGAGTGAGACTCTGTAAAAAACAAACAAGCAAACAAACAAAAAATAATCTCACTTTCACTGTTCTCTGGGTCTCTGAGTCCCTTCTTTGGGTGAGTTTGTTTCTCACAACCTGGAGGCCCATACAAGGATCTCTGTGCCTGTGTGGAGTGAGACTCCAGCCAAGAGGGGAGATGCGTTCCACCCGATTTAAGTGGCCCACCTTGTCTGGGTGTCCTAGCTCCCTGCAGAAGCCTTAGCCAAACCTGAAATTATTATTTAGGAGGCAGCAGAAGTGGCACAGGGAAACAAACAGGCACTGGGGCAACCAGGCAACCTTGTTCATGAGTCAAGCAAGGTAGGAAAAGTTGACTATAAGACCTTAGTGGCTGGGCATTTTCAGAGGTCTTAGGGTGTGTAAGAAATCACCAGTAAGGGGGGTTGAGTACACAGGGGAAAGCTCACACAGAGACTAACTGAAAATGGGAAACGGGAATTCTAGGCCTAGGGAACAAATGAAAGAGGGAACTAAAAAGACCCCCTCTGGCATTCTCCCAGATAGTCTGCTGGGGAGAATGTTGCAGGTTTGAAGGTATAATCCTCAAACCAGGGACAAGGAAAACCAAAAGATGATGAAGTATTGCTGTTTTATCTGACTCAAAAAGCAGCCCATTTATCAGCCTTTGGTCTTTTGGCCTAAGTTTGGCTCAGATGAGGATTGAGTGTGCCAAGTTTTAATTCTTTATGTCAATGATTAAACTCCATTCTTACAAGAGGAGATGGGTTATGCTCTTTGTTGGTTTGTTGGATTAGTGAACTGGCCCCATATTCCCCTTAAAGAGGAAGAAAAGAGCAGAGTAAGGAACCCTTGCGCAGTGAAAAGCCCTGGGATCCCCTAACATGGTTACCCCCACCGCTGTACCATACATCTCACAAAGTAGAAGACAGGTAGACCAGGGGGCAACAGGAAGGCCAGAGGAAAAGGAATCTGGGGGTCATGAAGGAGCTAAACTCAGTGTTCCCTTAAATACTTATCCAAACTTGAGGAAAGAATTAGAACAATGTAAGAAGGACATTGAGAATTTCCCTATTTCTTCTAAACAGCAGGTATCTTAACATGTGTATGCTCTTAGAGAAGTCCCTATGGAGCAGGGAGAAGTTGGATTTGTGAGTGTGCCTTTAACAAGTACCAAGATTAGGAATTTTAAAAAGGAAATGAGGCCACTCTTGGAAAACCCCTCAGTTTAGCAGCTTGATCAATTTTAGGAGCCAGTTTTATACTTGGGCCGAGACAGTGTCAATCATGAATGTTCTGTTTCCTGGAGGAGAGAGGGAATGATTATAAAAGGGCAACCGTGACCATTTGAGGGAGATAGCATCTTCTGGGACAAAGAGTCCCGCCAGCTGAGCAGAAATTCCCAAATGCAAAGCCCGGGTGGGATAACAATAACCCCAGAGATCGGGTCTAAATGCAAGATCTTAAAGAGATAATAATTAGGGGAATTAAAGAGTCCACTCCTAGGACACAGAATGTCTCGAAAGCATTCGAGATCCAACAAGGAAAAGAGACTCCCTGTGCATTTCTGCAGAGGCCCAGGGAGCAAATGAGAAAATATTCAGGATTAGATCTGGAGGACCCAGTTGGGCAAGGTCTTTTAAAGGTTAATTTTGTGACTAAAAGCTGGTCATAACTGCTGCAGACAATTTTCGTTGGTTACAGATGACCATACTTATTATCCATTTCAATCATAGCTTATTCTCTTGCTGTGTTTAACTGCGTTACTCCCCATGGTTTTGCTAAGATGATACAAAACTAAGTAATTTAATTAATCTCAATTCACGACCAGTTAGTTCAATCTAAACTAATTTGCTTTTCACATTCCCGACTTCTGCTTGGCTGCTAAGAAGTGATAGCTTAAATGCATCTAAGAAGAGCAGGGATTTTGTGAATAATGAATGTAGAGTTGGCCAGAGTTGGGAGTATATATATCGTGAGAAACAAACTCACCCAGCCAAACTGAAAGAATGGACTCAAAGACCTGGAGAACGGTGAAAGTGAGACTTTTAGTGACAGTCTTGCAAGACCGGGTGTCTGATAGGCTGGCACACCCAGCATGGTCACAAGAAGCAGTTTATCCCCTAGTGCGCAGGTTTCTCTAGCATCATGAATTGCTTCAAATTATTGTCTTTCAGTTTCAGTGGGGTGAGAAAAGGTAGTTTTCATGGAAGCTCTCTTAAAAAGAATTTAATATACCTTGCGCAGTTTCTGGTATGTAGAAGGTGAGAAATAAACATTAGTATTTTATTACCATTACTTATATAATACTTAAATAGCCATATAAAGCTTAGTATGAGGGCTATGAAAAAAGTATAAAGGACAAATTATTATTATCTATGCAACCTTTGCATAACTTTTCCATGCTATCTTTAACCTTTTTTTATTCTTATATTTTAAGTTCTAGGGTACATGTGCACAACATGCAGGTTTGTTACATATGTATACATGTGTCATGTTGGTGTGCTGCACCGATTAACTCGTCATTTACATTAGGTATATCTCCTAATGCTATCCCTCCCTGCTCCCTCCACCCCACGACAGGCCCTGGTGTGTGATGTTCCCCTTCCTGTGTCCAAGTGTTTTATTTAACCTTTTTAATGAACACTTTTAGAAATTAATTGATGTAATGTGTTTGCTGCTAAGTAATGAAGACCTCCTACTGAGTTAGGTTTTATTTATTTGTTTATTTTTTGACTTTTTGGCTGTTACAGTTGTCATTTATAATTTGGTTAGCATTTACGTAAGAAACTTATATGTCACTGCTGGATATACACCCCAAAGAGAGGAAATCAGTATATCAAAGAGATAAGTAAATATTCTTAAGCAAGAATTCCTGAAATGGCTCGATGCGGAATATCCATTTCCTGGGCATGTTGTGACTCACAGGCAGCTTGCCAAGTCCTGCCAGCTGAACAGCCAGTCTTCAGATAACCCTCTTCCTTCACAGTGTGTCAGACGTTTGTCTTCTTCCTACCTGGCTGCCCTTGCCCCATGTGTTTCACAATATACCCTTGTTTCTGTTACAGTCAAACATTTATTTATCCGCATTGACTTCCTTTTTGCTTCTGTCACTGGTCAGCATCCAGCTGCCCATTGCTTTCACCTGACTTTCAGTAATTGCAAGCAGTATTTATCTGCATTTTTTTTTTCTGATTCAGATTCAACCAAAATCTGTATTTTGTGACTTTTGGACTTGGAAATTTGATTCCAGCCACCAACTTCCTGCAGTCTTTTCACAGAACTCTCTAAAAGGAATTTCTTCAAAACACATTGCTGATTTTATTTCATAACTCTTCAAGCTCTTCTTTCCCTTTTTTCTGTTGCTACTTTTTAGACTTAATGATTGCATTTATTTGTGTTATTAATATATCCACAGTCAGAAGGCAGGAAAATATATCCAGTTCCCAGCGAATGGATGTTGAATGACATCAAACTAAGTCTCCTTTTAATGATTATTTATCCTACCTGTGTTTGGAGAAGTGAGAATGTAATAAAAGGAGCATGGAAGAGAGAGAGTCTATACAAGACGATAGACTCCTACCTGGCGAATAAAGCAATTACTTCAACTACATGCATTTTTTTCTTATATGCCATATATCCATGGGTTTATCAATACAGAGATGCTTCAAAGTCAATTTGTAGAAATAATCTATTTTGTTAGTCATGTAGGTATGTTAAACTAGCAGATATTTTAGTGTGGCTATTGTCCATATCAAATTTTAGTAGGAGGACATTGAGGAGTTCTGCTTCTGATTAAAAACCTATGTGTGATTTTTAGGCCTGACCAGGTGCAGCCACAAAGACTTTATTTGACAGGCCTCACCAGGGAAACTGCCCTACCCGCACCAGACTCGGTGCCCAGTCGAGGGTACTGCATTCTCTGAAGGGAGTTGCAGTCAAGAGGACAAGCTGTCTTTGCTAGTCATAATCTTTCGCGTATTTGCATTTTTAGTTTAATGCTTTATCTGAGGACATTAGCAAAGGTCCTCCTCAGGTGTTTCCAGAGGTCTCTTTTTAGGGCAGAAGGGAGAAACCTTAAGGATACTTTCCCAGACTGATTCAGTACTCAGTTCTTTTCTGTTCCTAGCTCCAAACTCACCCCTTTCCACCTTCCCTCTAGCCCCACTTGAATCCAAAAAACTGACAAATACTTTTGTTTGTAGATCCCTGAAGAGTGAGACAATCCCTATGTTTGCTTTCATCCTCCTGACTCTCACTCTGTGTGATAGTCCATGGGGGAAAATGGAGCAGGGGAAGTGAGCGTTTCTTCTTGTTTTAGACTCTTGCTTACACCATCACAGTAAGGGACTAAAGGCTGAGCTTTTTATTTATGGCTTGTTCTTTAATTGGCGACTTTGACACCAGACAGCTCAGTTCTCTCTCTCCCAGCCCAGCTGAGTTCCTGACAGATATATGTGTAGAAAATAAAATAACACCTATTTTCTAAAATTAAATAATTAGTAATTCGTTTTGTATTTAAAATTATTTCTAAATAAAGTAGCCTATATTTTGATTGGACCTTTTAAGTCACTTATATTTTCTAAATTAAATAATTTATAATAATTTTAATTTTCAGTAGCAAAAAAAATAATTTTGTATAAAAGAGATTCCCTTTGTTAACTAAGCTAAGCTGGTGATCTCAAAATGAAGCTAATTAAGTACAATTCATTGTTGATTTAGGATTCTTAAATTGCTAATGAAAATACGGCTTGAGCATCTCAAATCCAAAAATATGAAACTCAAAATGCTTCAAAATCTGAAACTTATTGAGTGCTGACATGACTCTACAAGTGAACACTTTCAAATCTAACTTCATGTGACAGGCTGCAGTCAAAATGCAGCCAAAACTTTGTTTTATGTGCTAAGTTGACAGAAATATTTTATAAAAATTATTATAAATTATTTNACATGACTCTACAAGTGAACACTTTCAAATCTAACTTCATGTGACAGGCTGCAGTCAAAATGCAGCCAAAACTTTGTTTTATGTGCTAAGTTGTCAGAAATATTTTATAAAAATTACCCTCAGGCTATTTGTATAAGGTAAGTAAAAATATAAATAAATTTTATGTTTAGATTTAGGTCCCGTTCCCAATATATATTATTCTGTATGTGCAAATATTCCAAACTCAAAAATTAATTAATAAATAAATAAAAAAAAAATGGAAACACTTCTTGTCCTAAGTGTTTTGGATAAGGGACACTCAACCTGTATTGCTATCACAAATGAAGGAAAACAAATAAATGTACAAAAAGTTAGCTTCTCTCCCAAATTTATTTTAATAAATCCTCAAAAATTATAAATAATATCTAAGCAGATTTAGAATCTCAACAATAAATGCTTAGCCTTAGAATACTGCATTTTTTGTATTATAATTTGATGGCCACTTCTTATATGGTTTCTACAAAAATTAAACAAGTTTCCCACCCATTTTTATCAATTATCTTTTCAGACACAGTTTGGATGATCAAAAAAGAAGTGGTAAATATAAATGTTTAATATATAGACTCTTTAAGACCTTGGTATTTATTCAAAACTTTGTTCTCAATTATTTTAACGTGGTTAGTCACATTTAAACAAAAAAAGAGATTTTTTTTTTCTGATTTATCAGCCTAAAATATAATAGGAAAATAATATTTGTATGTTAGAAATTAACACTTTAGAACATTATTGCATAGAATTACAGAATAATGAGCTTGTCTTCTCTTCAGGAGGACAGTAGGTCAGAATCTTCTAACCTTTGGAATAATCTCTGATGGGTAATCTTGGGTTTGTGTCAGTCACTTAAAAGCTCCAGAAGGGAAATAGCTCATGATACTTTTAACAATTAATCATGTGTCTATAATGACGTTTGCATAATTAATTCCAAACAAAAAGGCAAAATAAGAGATTTTTGTATTTTCACTTGTTCAAAGTCGACATTGCTCAATAGAGAAAATCAATTTTCTTGAATATGACTTTTGCATCTTGTCTATAATATCACTGTGTTTTTGTAGCCAAGATGAAAGTGGTGTAGAATAGCAATCAGATTTTTGTCAGTTCCACAGGCATAAATCCAGGGTTTAAATTTAAAACCTGAATTAAGTATACTAGATATGGATGAAGATTTACTATAAAATTCCATTATCCCTGACTCCAGGAGATTGATATATCCTTGAATATTTTTTAAAATGCCATGCCTTTTCTTGCCATTTTTGCAGTGCTTAATACTTTTTTCTTCCCTTTTCTTTGGAACAAGCTTTCAGTATTTAATACTGGAATGCACAACTTTATGATGCATACTATAGCATTCATTTTTCATAATGTGATGAGTGATCAATTTTAAAGTACTTGCCATTCTTCTGTAATATAATATCTAATGTATAGAAGGTTTAGTACTTGGAACTTATTAGAAGCAATGCTTTTCAGAAAATAGAGATATTTATCATCACATTATTCCTAGTCTACTTTTTTTCTATCTTTGCTCATGCGTAGGTCTTGACATTTTAATTTAGTCCCACAGGGACATTATCTTCTGCCATTTCCTCTCAGAAGGCTTAGAGTGAGTTCAAAAGAAGCCATGGACACAGAGAAAACTCTCCTTTGGGGAATTTGACCATAGAATAATTTGAATGAATGCTACATACTTGTTTAAAATTGTATGCAACACAGCAGAATATAAGATTAAGTGTAAATGAAGGGTAACATCTTATAACAAACTCAGCGAGATGAGAGGAGGAAGGGAAACATTTGTTCCTTATTTAAATAGTCTCATAATTTTCTGTGCTATTCAAGTTTACCAGGAACTGTGAGAACATGACTTTTGGAGTTAGGATCTCATGAGTTCCATATCTTGCTGGTCTTGCCCTTTATTAGACTATCACTTTGGCAAGTTAGTTCAGCCTTCTTATCATATACCTCTGCATAGATTGTGAGGAGTGTTCCGGAAGTTGTGACTCTAAGGAATCCTTAAATATTAGAGGTAAATTGTAATTTATGGGAAAGATTATATTTTACCCCACCAATCTCATTTATGTTTATCTATATTTTTTAAAAAGGAAAGGAGGCCAGGCGCAGTGGCTCACGTCTGTAATCCTAGCACTTTAGGAGGCCAAGGCAGGCAGATCACGAGGTCAATAGATTGAGACCATCCTGGCCAACATGGTGAAACCTCGTCTCCACTAAAAAACAAAAACACAAAAAAAAACAAAAAACTAAAACCAAAAACAAAAATTAGCTAGGAGTGGTGGTGCGAGCCTGTAGTACCAGCTACTCAGGAGGCTGAAGCAGGAGAATTGCTTGAACCCAGGAGACAGAGGTTGGAGTGAGCCAGGGAAAGGGAAGAAGGGGAAGTGGGGGAAGGTGAAGAAGGGGAAGTGGGGCAAAGGGAAAGAAGGGGAAGGGGAAGAAAGGGAAAGGGAAGAAGGGGAAAGGAGGGGGAAAAGGAAGGAGGGAGAGGGGAAAGGAAAGAAGGGGAAGGGGAAGTAGAAGGGAAAAAAAGGAAAGGAAAGGAAAAAGGAAAGGGAAGGGAAAGGAAGGGAGGAAGGAAAGGGGTAGATTTATTGGATGTTTTAGACAGAAAATGAGCTGGAACTGGTATTTTCCCATATTCTTTCACCCTTCATCAGAAGCAGGAGAGTTTCAAGGCCTGAGTATTTGCCTTTGGATGGCCACTGCTGGTATGTTATTAACTTCTCTTGAGATCAAGACAATACAAAACTCAGGTCCTCTCTGCCAAGGATCCTGTCTAGGAAATACTGAGTGTTTGGGGGTAGTTTCAGAGATTTTCTAAATAGATAGTAAGTGTTGAGAGTATTTTACTTATAACTTTTGGCTGAAATTTTTCTTTTTATTATTGTACTAGTAAGTAAATTTCTACTAAATTTGTAACTAATTAATTCATTTATCCAAATAAGCACATTTTAAAACAAACTGCTTAATATTTAAAACTAAAAATATGCCACAAAATTTTGAGTTCTTTTCTCTTCAAGGCAACAAGGCTACAATATTCTTTTAAAAATTGCTACATAGATTTTGAAAAGAGCCTAACATATTGCTTGTTACATAGCATGCTCAATCAATGTTATTCCCACATTCCTCTTAGTGGGTCCTGCTCTTCATCTATAGTGAATTGCTTTTGATTTCAAGGTCTTAGACAAAAGCTTTTTCCAAAGAAAGTAAATTATGTTGTTGTCAAACTACTTTTATAAATAAGATATGTTGGACTCAGTGGATAACTTTACAGATTTATTTTGTAAATATGCAAGAAAATGCTAGATTTTTATTTTTTGAATCATTGCTGTGTTGATGATTGTTTGCCCACTTTACTACTTCACTGAAAAACAAATGGGATCAAATAAAATGTTGCTACTCTTCTCTTTGGAAGCCTAGAGTCATTCTGGATCATATAGTATATAGAATATATATTCTGACTGATGTCTTAACAATGTAGTGATGCTATATTAATTCTATATTTTTAAAATTATAATATTTGTTATAATATTTTTGCTTACTTGGAAACTACATAGTCTATACTCTTTTTGTTATCAATACAACATTTTGTGAATTATAACAAAAGTATATAAATATTGTTCACTAAAGAAAACATACTCAAGCTTTGGAAGGATTAAAGTTAGTGTTATTCAGAAGTCTTACTGAGGACTGCAGACTGAAGCCTATAGCCCTAGGGCAGTTATGCCAGACTGCTCCTGCTTAGTGTTTCAGCCACTGCTTATATACAAGTGGTGGGGGTTCCGTAAGTGCAAAATCACATCAGACTTGCTCAGGAGTTACATTAAAGCAGAATCACATCAAGGTTTGGGTGTAAGGGTACATCTGGTTATAGATTACAGAAGCATAATCACTGGCCCTGTCAGAGGTTATCTTGGGTGCAGGGAAAGGCAAGGACTAGGGTCATTTATCTTTTAAGAAAAACATAGTAGCTCAGGCAAGAGACATTGGAGGCTGTGCACGCTATCCTGTTTTGTTTTCAAAGCCTCCCTTCAGAGAGCTGCAGATGGTAACAAAGTCAGGGGGTTTTTCAGAAAACTAGCAAGCAGAACTGCTAGCAAGCAGAAATGAGCAAACATGGTTTGTAATGTTTGCTACTTTGTCTCACAATATATTCATGAACTTCACTTATGATTAATAATAAAACAGCATTTTAATGTAAAATTTACGTGCATTAAAGTAAAAGAGAGCTGGCTGTAGGTAGCCTAGTTTTACTGGCACTAATGTCAACGTTTGCAGTAATACTATTGTATTAATCTGTTTTCACGCTGCTAATAAAGATTGGGCAATTTACAAAATAAAGAGGTTTAATGGACTCACAGTTTGATGTGGCTGGGAAGGCCTCAAAATTATGGCAGAAGGTGAAAAGCATGTCTTACATGGTGGCAGAGAAGAGAAGAGAGCTTGTGCAGGGAAACTCCCCTTATAAAACCATCAGATCTCATAAGACTTATTCACTATCATGAGAACAGCATGGGAAAGGCTAGCCCCCATAATTCATTTACCTCCCACGAGGTCCATCCCACAACAAGTGGGAATTCAATATGAGATTTGGGTGGGGACACACCCAAACCATATCAACTATGAATTAAGTTTTTAAGTTTAAGTAGTGATGTGCCGTGAATATCTAAGAACTGGCCTCAGGGAGGGAATCTGGTTTGAAGAATTTGCAGGCCTCCACAGTATAAGTAACTACCTCATCACCATATTCAAACTATTGATAGTTTAAAAATCTGATTGAAAAAATTCCTGAAAATTAAAAAATAAAATGGCTCTTGTGAGCCAATGTCTTCAGCCAGTCTTAGCACTATGTTGGGATTAAGTAAATATCAACTGTGACATACAGGCATGACTTTTTTTTTTTTCATTGTGCCTTGCTTTTGTGCGCTTCACAATATTACATTTTTTACAAATTGTAGTTTTGTGGAAACTTACATCTAGCAAGCTTATCAGCTCCATTTTTTCAACAGCATGTGCTTACTTCATGTCTCTCTGTTACATGGTAATTCTCACAATATTTAAACTTGTTAATTATTATCATATCTGTTATGACAATCTGTGATTAGTGATCTTCCTTTTTCTGCATCAACAATTTTAATAAAGAAAAATATGCTTCTGAGGGAAAATGGCTAAGATCATTGGTCTGTAGTCCTTTGAAAAAAGCAATCAGATACTTGGTTGAGGGGTAGTACCCTGACTGTGGAGCCCACCCTTATCTTCCATACAGTTCAGAGGCCTTCCACTTGGAGATAAAAATAAGCCTTGCTCTTGTTTCAGGAGGGATATATCCACTGAGATGAGAGGTCAAGCTAGGTTTTTAATGAGTTTTTTTGCATTTATTATGTATTTAATTGACACATACTACATTCATTCTGCATGAATACATTCTGCATATGTATGGGGTAAAGCGTGATATTTTGATATGTGTATACAATTTCTATAACCAGGGTAATTAGCATATCTATTACCTTTGACATTTATCAATTTTTGTGTGAAGAACATTCAGAATCCACTCTTCTAGCTATTACTCTGAGCCTCATTTTCTTCTTGTCAGAATATGTGCAACAGCATGTGTAGAAAGACTTCGCTTCATAGCAAATGTTTTGCCACAGCCAACATGTTCACATGCAAAGTGGCACCTTTTTTTCTCATGGAAAGGATATGGATTTGTAGAATAAACACAATTGTGTAGGTTCTTCCAGAGACTTCTCTTATATGTCAAAAATATCCCTTTCTGGGGCATGAGTGTTCATATGTTGCTTAAGAGAATGTTTAAATGTTTTCCGGCCTGCTTCATATGTTATTTCCTTTTTATAGGTTTCTCTCACATGTTTCAAAATTTCTGTTCATGTTTTCACCACAAAAGAACACCCTTTTTGACATATAGAGCCCTCATGGTCCTTGCTGCTTCCTAGATGGATGGGGAAAAAATGCTTTCCACATCTTTCCTGGGTACAGTTGAATAGTGGTTCATTGGTATGCTGGCAGTGATGGTTTTTCAGCTGCTGATGTTTGTAAAGGTCTTCTTACAACCTTCAAAATTGCATATGTATATATATTTTTTGCTGGTTTTCATGTTTGCCTGTAAAATGTCTCTTCAAGTTTGATTTTGTGTTGAATTTTTTATCACAGCTACTAGCTGCATGAACATATGGCTTTTCTGCCATACGAATCAGGACATGACAACTTCAGATGTTAGTCTCTTGAGGTGGGTCTTGCCGCATCCTTCACAGTCATAAACAAATGGTTTATTCCCCATGTTATTACAGGTGCACATTAAGCTTCCAGGTCTTGTTGTAAGTGGTGCCACAAGTGGGGAACTAGCAGATGACCCTCCTTAAGAAGTGTGTGAATGGGGAAAGAGGGAAGGGAGAAGCAGTGGAGGGGCTAGACTCTCGCAAGCCTCCTTGAGCACATCAGTGATGTATCCCAGAGACCAGAAATCAAAGTCAGTGACTTCAGGGTGCTCAGACCTGTGTATCTTGGCCCAGGCGTTGCTATACCAAGTCACATACTATAAACTGGCCACTGGTCAGTGATTTTTGATGTTGCTGTTGTATTTGTTTTGAAGTGCCACAAAAAGCTCCCATATAGGGTGATGAATTTAATTAATTCATTTTGTGTGTGTTCTAACTGCACCACTTACCAGTCATGCCCCCTTCTCTCTTCCTTACCTCAGGCCTCCTTATCCCTTGTAACATAACAATGTTTTAATTAGGTTAATTAATAACCTTACAGTGGTCTCTTAAGTGTTCAAGTGAAAAAAAGAGTTACACGTATTTCACTGTAAATCAAAAGCTACTAGTGATTCAGTTTATTGAGGAAGGCACATTGAAAGAAGAGATAGACTGAAAGCTAGGCCTCTTGCACCAAACAACCAAGTAGTGAATGCAAAGAGAAAGTTTGTGAAGAAAATTAAAAGTCCTATTCCAGTGAACACACAAATAATAAGAAAGTTGAAATAGATTTATTGCTGATATAAGGAAAATTTTAGTGGATTGGATAAAAGATAAAACTAGTCACAAGATTTCCTTAAGCCAAAGCTTAATCCAGGGCAAGGCCCTAATGCTCTTAAGTTCTGTGAAGGCTGAGAAAGGGATGGAAACTACAGAAGGAAAATGTGAAGCTAACAGAGGTGGCTTTATGAAATTTAAGGACAAAAACCACCCCCACAGCATAAAAGTGAAAGGTGAAGCAGTAAGTGCCAATTGATACAGAAGCTGCAGCAAGTTATTCTGAAGATCTAGGTGAGATCATCGATGGAGGTGGCTCCACTGAACAGCTTTTCAATGTAGACAAAACAGCCTCCTATTGGAAGAAGAAGCCATCTGGGATTGTCATAACTAGAGAGAAGCTAGTGCCTGGCTCCAAAGTTTTAAAGGACAGGCGGACTCTCTTGTAAGGGACTAATGTAACTTAACTTTGAAGCCAATGCTCATTTACAATTCTGAAAATCCTAGAGCCTTTAAGAATTATGCTAAATTTACCCAGCCTATGCACTATAAATCTAACAGCAAAGCCTGGATGACAGTACATCTGTTTAAAGCATGGTTTGCTGACCACTTTAAGTTCATTGTTAAGACTTACTGATCAGAAAAAAACATCCATTTCAAAATATTACTGCACACTGGCAATGCACCTAGAAACTCAAGAGGTCTGATAGAGTTGTACAAGGAAATTAGTATTGTTTTCATGTCTGCTAACACATCCTGCATCCTGTGGATCGAGGAGTAATTTTGACTTTTAAGTCTTACTCATCAAGAAATACATTTTGTAAGGCTGCCATAGACATTAATTCCGCTTATAGGTCTATGTAAAGTTAAGTGGAAACCTCCTGAAAATGATTTACCATTCTAGATCTTCATTAACAATATTTGTGATTCATGGGAGGAGGTCAAAATATCAACTTTGAATGAGGAGGCAGAGCAAAATGGCCAAATAGAAGCCTTCACTGATCATCCTCCTTGCAGGAACATCATACTTGACAACTATCTACACAAAAAAGCACTTTCATAAGAACCTAACAACAGGTAAGCAATCACATATGCAGTTTTAACTCCATATTGCTGAAAAAAGCACTGAATAAGGTAGAAAAGACATTTTTGAATTGCTGAAAATGCCCCTTCCCCATCCCCCAGCCGCGGTTACATGACATTGAGAGAGAATTTGTGTGCTTTGGGAGAGGGAGAGCACAGCGATTGGGGGACTTTGTATTGAAACTAAGTGTTGCCAGTCCTGGGAAGAACTCAGCTGGTGCCTACGGAGGGTGCACTTAGGCCAGCCCTAGCCAGCAGGGAAGTGCCCATACCAGCAGTTGAAAGCTAAATTTTTTTAAGCTTCACTGCCTCAGGCTAAAGTAATCTGAGGTTCTAAATAAACTTAAAAAGGCTGTCTCGGCAACAAGGACTGCTTTTGTCACTCCTCCCTGAGCTCCAGGAAGCTCAGCAGAGAGAGATACCCCATTTGTTTGGGAGAAAGTAAGTGAAGAGAGCAAGAGTTTCTGAATAGTAACCCAGAAAAATTTTCCAGATCATATCCAAGACCATCAAAGAGTCTGAAAGAACTACGGTGTTACTAGGGTTGGGGTGGCCCCTAATGGAGATATGACTGCGGTGACCAAAACCTTAGATCACAACACGTAATTCCCTTTAAATATCTGGAAAGCCTTCCCAAGCAAGATGATTAAAAATAAAAGCAGAGTGCAAAGACTACGAGGAAATCCTACGTCTTCAATGCCCAGACACCATTGTATATCCACAAGCATCATGACCATCTAGGAAAATTTTGCCTCAGGAAATGAACTAAATAAGGCACCAGGGGACAATCCTGGAGAGACAGATATATATGACCTTTCAGATGGGAAAGTAAAATATCTTTGTTGCAGAAACTCAAAGAAATTCAAGATAACACAGAGAAGAAATTTAGATTCCTATCAGATAAATTTAACAAAAAATTGAAGTAATTAAAATGAATCAAGCAGAAATTCTTGAGTTCAAAAACGTAATGGCCATGCTAAAGAATTCATCAGAGTTTCTTAATAGCAGAATTGAACAAACAGAAGAATGAATTAGTGCACTTGAAGACTGGCTATGAAAATACACAGTCAGAGGTGACAAAATAACAAAATAATAGAAAACAATGAAGCATGCCCACAATATCTAAGGAAATAGGCCCAGAAGGGCAGATCTAAGTTATTGGCCTTAGAGAGAAGGTAAAAAGAGACACAGTGGTAGAAAGTTTATTCAAAGGGATAATAACAGAGAGCTTCCCAAATCTAGAGAAATTCATCAATATTCAAGTACAATATACAAGACTATCTCAAGGTATTTAATAATCAACTCCGAAAGGTCAAGGATAAACAAAGATTTCTAATAGCAGCAAGAGAAAACAGAAA
Source organism: Rhinopithecus bieti (assembly GCF_001698545.2). Classification (NCBI taxonomy): domain Eukaryota; kingdom Metazoa; phylum Chordata; class Mammalia; order Primates; family Cercopithecidae; genus Rhinopithecus; species Rhinopithecus bieti. Next base: position 806,953 of record NW_016811115.1, read on the forward strand.
CAAATAATAAACAATGGATGTCCATTATGTCTGGCAGCAGGCTTCTCAGTGAAAACCTTACAGGCCAGGAGAGAGTGAATATATATATTTAAAGCACTGAAGGAGAAAAAACTTTTACCCCAGAACAATATATTCAGTGAAAATATCTTTCAAACATGGAGGAGAAGCAAGGCTTTCCTGACAAAAGCTGAGGGCTTTCATCAACACCAGGCATGTCCTATAAGAAATGCTGAAGGGAGTTCTGAGAAATTCATGAAAATTAATTCAGAAAGAAAAAAGGACATTAATGAGCAATCAGAAATCACCTGAAGGCACCAAACTCAATGGTAATAGTAAGTACACAAAAATAGGCTAGGTCAGATGCCTGTGCAGTGGCTCATGCCTGTAATTCCAGCAGTTTAGAAGGCTGAGGTGGGTGGATCATTTGAGGTCAGGAGTTTGAGACCAGCCTGGCCAACATGGTGAAACCCCATCTCTACAAAACACAAAAATTAGCCTGATGCGGTGGTGAGTGCCTATAACCCCAGATACCCAGGAGGCTGAGGCAGGATAAATGCTTGAACCCCGGACGCAGAGGTTGCAGTGAGCCAAGATTGTACTACTGCAGTCCAGCCTTGGCAACAGAGTGAGACTCTGTCTCAAAAACAAATAAATAGACGAAACTGAACTCCCTCCCACCCCAGAACCCACACTATTGTAACACTGTAACTGTAGTGTGTAAACTACTCATATCTTCAGCAAAAAATGAACAAATTAACTGATCCAAAATAATTACTGCAGCAACTTTTTAAGACATAGAACACTAAGAAATAGCAGCCACAAAAATTAAAAAAGCAGGGAGATGAAGTCAAAGCATAGAATTTGTATTGGTTTTCTTTTTGCTTGTTTATTAGTATGTTTGTTTATGAAATCAGTATTGTTTTCATCAGGTTAAAATAATGGGTTATAAGACATTACTTACAAGTCTCATAGTAACCTCAAATTTAAAAACTGCAATGGATACCCAGAAAATAAATGCAAGAAATTAAAATATACCAAGAGAAAAAATTTACCTTCACTAAAAGAAAGAGAAGAAGGAAAGAATGAAGGAAGAGGAGACCACAAAACAGACATAAAACATAATCAAAATGGTAGAAGTGAGTTCTTATTTACCAATCGTAACAGTGAATGTATAATAAATAGACCAGACTGTTCATTCAAAAGATATAGAGTGTGGCTAAATGGATAAAAACAAGAAGATCCAGGCCCCGGCGCAGGTGGCTCAAGCCTGGTAATCCAGCACTTGGGAGGCCGAGAGGTGCGGATACGAGGTCAGGAGATCGAGACCATCCTGGACTAATACGGTGAAACCCTCGTCTCTACTAAAAAATACAAAAAACTAGCCGGGCGACGAGGCGGGCGCTGTAGTCCAGTATCTGGAGCTGAGGCAGGAGAAGGGCGGGAAACCCGGGAGGCGGGAGCTTGCAGGGCTGAGATCCGGCCACTGCACTCCAGCCTGGGAGACGAGGCAGACTCCTGTCTCAAAAAAAAAAAAAAAAAAAACAAAACAAAAAAAAAAGAAGATCCAAAGACCTGTTGCCTACAAGAAATATACTTCACGTATAAAACACACATAGACTAAAAATAAAGAGACAGAAAAAGATATTCCATGTAAATGAAAGCAAAAAAAAAAAAAAAAAAAAAGAAAGAGTTGCTATACTTACATCAGACAAAATATATTTCAAAAGAAAACTATAAAAGAGACAAAGACGGTCATTACATAATGATAAAAGGGTCAATTCAGCAAGAGGATATAATAATTGCAAATGTATACACATACTCAACATTGAAACATGCAGTTATGCAAAGTAAATATTCTTAGGGCTAAAGAGATATATCCATATACAATAATCACCAGAGACTTCAAAACTCCACTTTCCGCATTGTACAGATTCAGACAGAAAATAATCAAGAAAACATTGAACTTAATCTACACTAGAGACCAAATGGAACGAATATATATTTATAGAACATTTCATTCCATGGCTGAAGAATACACATTCTTCTCTATCGCATGGGTCATTAAAGGATATACCATATATTAGGCCACAAAATATGTCTTAAAACACTTTAAAAAGTTGAAATCATTTCAAGTAACTTCTCAGACTATAATGGAATTCAACTAAAAATCAACAACAAGAATAATTTTTGAAAGTATCCAAATACATGAAAATTGAACAATATGCTTCTGGATGACCAGTGGGTCAATAAAGAGATTAAGAAAGAAATTGAAAACTTTCTTGAAACAATTGGTAACGGAAACAAACACCAAAACCTATGGGATACAGCAAAAGCAGTAACAAGAGGAAAGTGTAAAGCCATAGATGCCTCTATCAAAAAGAATAACAACTTCAAGAAACAACCTAATGATGTATCTTAAAGAATTAGAAAAGCAAAAACCGAACATTAGTAGAAACACATCAGAATAGAAATAAATAATATTGAAATAAAGAAAATAATACAAAAGATAAATGAAATGAAAAGGTTTTTTGAAAAGATAGCAAAAATAGGAAAACTCTTAGCCAGACAAAAAAAAAAAGAAAAAAAAGAGAGAGAGAAGACCCAAATAAATAAAATCAGATGAAAAAGGAAACATTGCAATTGATACCACAGAAATTCAAAGGGCCATCAGTGGCTACTATCAGCAATTATATGCCAATAAATTGGAAAACCTAGAAGAGATGGATAAATGCCTAGATACATACAACTTACTAAGATTGAACCATGAAGATATCCAAAGTATGAATAGATTAATAACAATGAGATAGAAGCTGCAATAAAAAATTTCCCTAGCAGTGAAAATCCTGGGAACTGATGGCCTCACTGCTGAATTTTACCAAACATTCGAAGAACTAATGCCAGTCCTACTCAAATTATCCCCGCCCTGCCAAAAAATATCAGATTTAGAGAGAACACTCCCAAATTCATTCTATAAGGGCAGTATTATTACCCTGATACCAAAACCAGACAAAGACACATCATCATCATCATCAACAACACCCACCTAAACTCACAGACCATTGTCTCTGATGAACAGTGATGCAAAAATGCAAAATCCTCAACAAAATACTAGCAAATTGAATTCAACAATACATTAAAAATTAATTCATCATGAGAAAGTGGTATTTATCCTTGAGATACAAGGATGGTTCAACATACACAAATCCATCAGTGGGATACATTGTATCAACAGAATGAAGGATAAAATCATATGATAATTTCAATTGATGCTAAAACAACATTTGATAAAATTCAACATCCCTTAATGATAAAAATCCTCAAAAAACTGGATATAGAAGGAACATATCTCAGCTGGGTGTGGTGACTCATGCCTGTAATCCCAGCACTTTGGGAGGTCGAGGTGGGCGGATCACAAGGTCAAGAGATTGAGACCATCCTGGCCAACATGGTGAAAACCCGTCTCTACTAAAAACAAAAAAAAAAACCCTACAAAAGTTAGCCAGGCATGGTGGTGCATGCCTGTAGTCCCAGCTACTTGGGCGGCTGAGGCAGAAGAATCATTTGAACCTGGGAGGCAGAGGTTGCAGTGAGCTCAGATCAAGTGACTGCACTCCAGCCTGGCGACACAGAAAGACTTCCTCTCAAAACAAAACAAAACAAAACAAAACAAAAAAACAAAAAAAAAAAAAAAAAAAAAAAAAAAAAAAAAAAAAAAAGGAACATATCTCAACATAAAAAAACCCATGTACAACAGACCCATAGCTAGTATTAGGCTGAATGGAGAAACAATGAAAGTCTTTCCTGTGAGATCTGGAACACAACAAGGATGCCCACTTTCACCACTATCATTCAACATAGTATGGAAGTCCTAGCCGGAGTACTCAGATAATGAATAAAGGGCATCAAAATAGGAAGGGAAGTCGAATTATCCTTGTTTACAGATAGTATGATCTTATATTTTGAAAGCCCTAAAAGCTCCACCAAAAAACTCTTAGAATTAATCAACTAGTTTAGTAAAGTTGCAGGATAAAAAATCAACATACAAAATCAGTAATATTTTTGTATGGCAAAAGCGAATAATCTGAAAAGAAATCAAGAAAATAATCCCATTTACAATAGCAAAATTAAAATTAAATACCTAGGAATAAACTTACCAAAGAAATGAAAGATCTCTACAATGAAAAGTATAAAACAATCATGAAAGAAATTGAAGAAAACATAAAAAAGGGAAAAATATTTAATGTTTATGAATTGGAAGTGTCAATATTGTTAAAATGCCTGTACTAGCCAAAACAATCTACAGATTGAATGAAATCCCTATCAAAATTCCAGAGATATCCTTCACAGAAATAGGAAAAAATTCTTAAATTTTATATGGAGCCGCAAAAGACCAAGAAGAGCTTAAGCTATCCCCAAAGAAAAAACCTGGTGGAATCCCACTACGTGACTTCAAATTGTATTAATATTGTGGAATATACTAACTGAAGCAACAAGGTATTGGCATAAAAACAGACACACAGACCAGTGAAAGAGAACAGTGAACCCAAAAACAAATCCATACATCTATATTACACTAATATTTGACAAAGCAACCAAAAATGTAAATTGTGGAAAGGACAGTCTCTTCAATAGATCGTGCTGGGGAAACCAGATGTTCATATGCAGCAGAATAAAACTAGATTCCATATCTCTTACCATACACAAAAATAAAATCAAAATGGATTAAAGTCTTAAAGCTAAGACCCCAAACTATGAAACAACCACACACAAACACACACAAGCATAGACACACACACACACACACACACACACACACACACACAATTGGATAATCTCTCCAGGAAATTGGATGAGGGAAAGATTAATACTCCACAAGCACAAGCAACCAAAGCAAAAATGGACAAATGGAGTCACATCCAGTTAAAAAGCTTCTGCACAGTAGAGGATAAAATCAAAGAAGTGAAGCAACAACCCACAGAATAAGAGAAATCATTTAATATTTGCAAACTACCCATCTGACGAAGGATTAATATCTAGAATATATAAGGAGCTCACACAACTCTGTAGGAAAAAATCTAATAATCCAATTAAAAATAGGCAAAATATCTGAATAGACATTTCTCAAAAGAAGACATACAAATGGCAAATAGGTATATGAAAAGATGGTCAACATCATTGACCATAAGAGAAACGCACATCAAATCTATGATGAGATATCTCCTCACCCAGATAAAGTAGCTATTATCCAAAAGACAGGCAATAACAAATGTTGGTGAGGATGTGGAGAAAAGGGGACCCCTGTATACTGTTGGTGGGAATGTAAATTAGTACAGCCACTATGGAGAACAGTTTGGAAGTCCCTCAAAAACCAAAAAGAGACCAACCATATGATCCAGCAATTCCAATGCTAAGTATATACCTAAAATAAAGGAAATTAGCACATCAAAGAGATACTGCACTTTCATGTTTATTCCAGCACTATTCACAATAGCGAATATTTGGAAGCAACCCAAGTGTCTATCAATAGATGAATAAATAAAGAAAGTGTGGTACTTATACACAATGAATTATTGTTCAGCCATAAAAAGAATTAGATCCTGTCATTTGCAACAACGTGGATGGAACTGGGAGTCATTATTTTAAATGAAAAAAGCCAGGCACAGAAAGACAAACTTTACATATTCTCACTTATTTGTGTGCACTAAAAATTAAAACAATTGAACTTATGGAGATAGAAAGTATAATGATGGTAATAAGAGGGCGGGAAGGATAGTGGGGGTAGTGGCAGGGAAATGGGGATGGTAAGTGGATACACAAATACAGTTAGATTGAATAAGATCTAGTATTTGATAGTATAACATGGTGACTATAGTTAATAATAATTTAACTTTACATTTAAAAACAACTAATGCAATATAATTGGATAGTTTGCAACACAAAGGATAAATGCTTGAGGTGATGGCTACCCCATTTACCCTGATATAATTTTTAGACATTATATGTATGTATCAAAATATACTGTATACCTCAAAAATATATATACCCACAACAATAAAAAATTAAAAAATTTAAAAGTAAGGTAAAATAAATTAAAATATTATATTGACATTAACAGGAGTCTGGAAGAAGTTGGTTTCAAGTCTTGTGAATGATTTTGAGGTGTTCAAGACTTTGGTGAAGATGCAACTGCAGATGTGTTGGAAATATCAAGAGAACTAAAATCAGAAGTGGAGCCTAAAGATGGGACTTAATTGTTGCAATCTCAGGACAAATCTCATGATAAAATCTCAATGAATGAGGAAATTTTAGTATTTTTAAAAAACTTATATATTAATTTTTTAGCTAGATTATCCCATTGTATTATTTTTAGTGGTTGACTTGGATATTACCATATTTCTCTTTAACTGATTACAATCTAGTTCAAGTTAATATTGTGCTAATCCAGGTACAGTATAGGAACCTCACAAAATATATTTTATTAACTCACTATACCTAGAGCTATTATTGACATATATATTGTGTCATTACACATTATAATAAAATTATTATATATTACTATATATTATATATTATTATATTATGTAACATAAATTAAGGCTTACTAAATGAACATATATTCTCTTAAAAGATTAGAGAAGTAAAAAAAAATGTATAATTTTAATTACTCCACATATGTGCTCTTCATTTCTTCCAAACATATTCAAGGTAGTATCTGATGATGACATTTTTGCTTCAGACTAAAGAATTTTCTTTCACATTTTACTTCTTTTGTTTGTTGGACCTGTAAGTTAGTATTGTTTATCGAATTATGAAAGTGTTTGATAGTTACTTCAAATATATTTTGCTACTCATTTTCATTCTCTTTGTTCTTTCTACGACTAAATTTACATGTATGTTAAACTTCTTGATATTTTTCTACATATATGTAACTGCTAATTTTAAAAAATCTTCTTTTCTGTGTATTTCAGATTGGGTAACCTATATTAGTATTTTCATTTATTAATTTTTTCATCTGCCATTTCTAGTATGCTGTTTATGGCACCTACTGAATTTTTAATTTCAGTATTAGTTTTTAGTTCTAGAATTTCCATTTTGTATCATTACAAATCATCTATTAATATATCTTATCTATTCAAAGTACGATTATTTTGTTTTTAGTTGTTTGAAAACAACTTTTAATATTCTTGAAAATTATTTACAGTAGTTGTTTTAAAGTCATAGCACGTTAAATTCAACTGCTTATAATCACTTTCTCTTACTTGATGTATTTTTCTGAGTATGGGTCCTACTTTCATATGTTTCATCCATAGTAATTTTTGTTTGAAAACATGACATTTTAGATAATACATTGTGCTAACCCTGGATTTTGTTATATGATTTTGATGACTTTTTGTTGTTGTTGTTCGATCTATAGTCAGCTAACTTGCTTGCACTTGAACATCTTCTGTCCCAGAGTACAGCAGCTACTTTTGCTTAGCACAGATAGATTCCATCTGCTGCTGTTTTATCCTGGCCCTAAGGATCATTGCTGTGACTGTTTGGTTTGATAATTACCCAATAATTTGGGCAGGTTTTATGATTAGATTTTGGAACAATTACCTATATATTCCTTGCTTTGGATACTTATTTAAATTACCAGTTGTTCTGCAAGCCGTGAACGTTTCAGTCTTTTGACACCTGAAGCCGATGTTTTAATGTTCTGCTGCTTGATATGAGAATGGGTAGGGAAGTGCATACAGTTTAAAAACATATATAGGAAACTCAGAAACCTCATCTTTTGTCAGTGTCTTTCAGGATTAGTTTCCACTCTGGACATATCTTCTTTTTTATGGAACCCCTGGTGCCACCTCTACTATATTTTAGTTATTAGTGTGGGAATTTGGGCAGTATTTTACTCATATTTTGTCTCATTCCTGTTGCTTTTTTGCTTTAAATATTTCTCAGTTAAATGTTCAGTTATTTTTCCGGTCCCAAATTCTCTCCTCTGTCACCTTAAATTGAAAATTCTGTGGTTTTGCAACTGTTGTAATCATACATGTGGGTTGAAAAATCAGCCCAAGCAAGAAAGCCACAAATTCACAACTCTTTACTTTGCAAATGGGGTGTTTCAAAAATAAAATCTAATCTGTTTTATGTCTTGCTTTGGCCACTTTTAAATGCCTGTAGGTAGTTGATTTTCTAAAATGCATTCAAGATGAATGTAGGTATTTTATAATTGTTATCTGTAACACGTTTCATGTAGCTGCTTCATTTGCCTTAATTACCTGCTTCTATTCACTCTCAATATAAACTTTACTCATGGCTCAGTATAACACACTGTTACTTCTTCCATATGCCTAATTGAAGCCTGTACTCCTTATACCAACTTTTCAATTTTCTCTCTTGGAGCTATCAAAAGAGAAAATCTTTATGGGTTATCTAATTACCTAAACATATTTGGTCAGAGTGTCAGTGCTGGCCAGGCTACCTGTTGTCTTTCCTTAGGTCAGTTGCTATTCCCTGGTCTAATTAATAATGGCAAGACTGGCAAAGTCTAACAAGGTTCAGAACATGTGCCCCAGCCTGGCTCAGAGAGGTAATGAATCTCCTAGGATTTCTCTGTAACCTTGATCAACTTGTTAATTGCATAATTTTTTTTGTAAAGGATATGAAAATGAAAAGCATTACAATTACTATTACGTTTAGAAGAAACCCCATAATGCTGAAAAAAATTACATTTTGCTTTTAATTTCATTTAGTTGATGAAAATTAAATTTTTTGCAAGTGAAGCTTAATTATTTTTTAAGGACCTGTAAAACTCAGTGAAGAAATGTACCATTGCATATTGAAATTTAGAACTTAAAATGTCCTTAATGTTTAATGTGTTCAACTACTAAATAGATGAATTTCAAGATACAATTTAACATTTCATAGCCAGATAATTACATAACAAGACTCCAAGTCTATTGCTCCATTCGTTCTACACTTCTGCCAACATAGGTAGGGTTATATAAAACGAAAAAAATCCCAAAATACTCACACTATAACACTAATCTGAGGAATATTTATGCCAACTTTATATTGTAAAGTCCTTTAAATTATGTATATATACTTTGGTGCATCTAATTGTGGTACAATATAGGAAGATGTTTAGTAAATTCTGCAATCTTCACAAGATTGCTACATGACATAATTAGAATTAATACTTAAAAGTATAAATTCTTGATTATATTAGAAATGATTTTAAAATGTTTCATTCAAGATGGCAGACTAGATATATATATACAAATTATTTTCTTTCATGATAAACATGATGAAATATATATATTTTGAAAGACACAAACTCTTAACAAATAAAATAACTAGAATTTAATAATCAACAGACAAAAGATTTAAACACATTTCTGGGAGATGAGAGTGGATTGTAAAAGAGATGAGAGCCGAAAAAGCCACAACCTATCGGGTGTTTCTGGTGAAGGTGAATTAGAAGGGAGCTGATCTGCTATAGAGAGTAAGACTTTCAGAGGGGCTCTGAATTCTGGAAAGTTGACACTGTGTAGGAAGGAAGAGAAAGAGATGCTGCAGACAAGGAAATACATCAAGTTCATATGAAAAAAAAAGGCTTGATACTTTTCCTTATCCTGCATGCCAAATTGCCACATAGGGTTGGTTGGGGGAGGCTTTCGCTAAAGAAGTAGAATGTATTATTCAAGAGAACATGACCCCGCATTTGGATCTTTTTATTTTATTTTATTTTATTATTATTATTTTTTAATTGATTCATTGTTCTGTAAGTAGTAGTGTCATCAATTTGGAGACTTTTCCTCTTCAGAATTCCTAAACTATCTTCTATTATTACCTTGATAATTTCCTTCTGATAATTTACATTACTAACTTAATAATTTTGTTTTATCTGTTCTTTCTAGTACTCCTATTGGTTGAATATTATTTTCACTGTGTTTTTGACCTCTAGTCTAATATTTCTGCAAATATTTTCATTCTCACTAATATTCATTTTTTAAAAATATGCATTTATCAAGGTAATAATAGAAGTTAAGTTTAGCAACCCTGAAGAGTGTTTCCAAATTGATCACACGACTACTTACAGAACAATGAATCAATTAAAAAAAATAAAGATCCAAATAAAGGGTCATAGTTTGTGAAATCTCAGAATGCCAAACATAAATGTAAGTTCCCAATGACTTTCAAAAATCAGAAATAGGCCACCTCTAGAGAACTAAGTGACAGGAGGATTAGACCTTCCACCAGCAACAACAGATGCTGAAAACAACCGAATCGGGTTTTGAGAGTGTAGAGGGAAATAATGATGTTTAATTTAGAATTCTAAACCCAGACAAAATACAAACAAGTGTGAAGGAAGAACAAATCAATTTTCAAACACATAATTACTGATGCCGCATAAAACTGAAAGCTACTTGCACTTCAGTGAAGAAAAATTATAAATCAAAAAAGAGAGGACTACAAGGGGTCAAGAAAACATTAAGAGGATTTAGAAGTCCCAGGACAGCTTGGATTCACTAGAAGAATAGAGATATGTGACATAAAAAGAATTCAATAGAACATATAATATGATGAACAATTTCATAAATCCAAAATATAATAAAACTACTTGGTAGAGAACAAAATGGAGTCAATTTAAACATTGTATTATAACATTTCCTTTCTAGAGTACACGACTAACATAGAAATGTATGGAGCATAATAAAAAAATAAAAAAAATAAAAAAAAAAGAAATGTATGGAGTAGGAAATGTAGTTAAGAGTAGGAAATGTAATTCCAACATACAACTTCCCTTTGCAGAGAATAATATTTTAAAATGTAACCATGATAATTTAAATATTATATTGGTTTTGAAATTTCAAATTGACGGATCCACTGATTTGAGAAGAGTTAACAAAATGTGATAAACTTTTATCTTCTCATGTCTTCATACTGTATTTAATAGCAAAGGAAATGGGGGCTTGAATATGTTATTGGAAATTTTAGAGTTGTAAAGTTATATCAGTGGTAAAGCAATATTTTCAGAGGGAGTATGTGAGTGGTATGATATATAATCTTATCTACTATATCAGAAAGTCACTAAGCAATATCTAAAGTTCACAGACCATAGTATATTGGTAACAATATTATTTAGAGATGTGGAGTTAGTAAACAAATGTCCAAAAAAAACCACAAAGATTGAAAGAAGTTGATGGTGAGAAAAGAATAAAAGGGATTAGTCTGGGGGTGAAAAGAAAAGATTGAGGTAGGAATTTATTGTTCTTCATTATAAACATTCCTATATAATTTTACTCTTTAAAAACCCTTTAATAACTAATACACCCATGTACATGTATTACTTTGATCTTTTAGAAAAAACTAATGAAGCAGAAAATTACTAGAGTGTAGGGCATTGCTAGAAACATGGTGTGTGTTCATGTTTTGGTCTGGTCTACCAATATAGATAATAACTTGTCAGAGGCACAATCTATGATCAAAACAAAACAAAATCATATGCTTCCTACATTATACATAAAATAAAAGGCAAAATCTCCAGGAATAATTCTTAATAATGGATTCAGAGATTCAAGTAGTAGTCAACCTTCAAGATAATTATTTAAGCTAAACATTTTTTAAACTGCAGATAAGCTAGCAGTTTGATTATGCTGAAAAACATCCAGTTCCTATGTCTAGGAATTATATGAACATTACCAGACAAATCCATTTAGTTAAAAGTCCTCAGGGAACAAACATTTTATTCCACTTCCTAAGTGTATAATTGAAAAAGGAATTTTGTTAAGTGATTTTTTGGAGAGTGGCTATCAAGGAGTGAAAGTTTTAAGGCAATTTGATTTCAAAACTGAGTGTATGATTTTGTATATACGGAAATATTCTCTCAAAAAACTGCCTCAACACATCATTGAGTGTATGCCATGGTTTGAGTGGTTGGGTAAGTTAATTCGCATCATAGGGTCAAATAAAAGAATCAGAAATAAATTTAATTATCTATCTGTTGTCCTGATAAAGTGGAAATTAGATTTAAAAAGTTCCTACATTACTCAGTGATGCTCTTTACACAATGCATTTTAACGAAAAAATATATTGATATCCTGAACTGCATTTGAACGCTATTTGATAAGATTTCGCTGTGCACCGAAGATCCTGATAACAATATTGACTAATGGTAAATAAAGAATTTGGGCCGGGGCGACAGAGCGAGACTTCGTCTCAAAAAAAAAAAAAAAAAAAAGAATTTGGAACCATAGTGTTTTAATGACTGTAATATAATTTGAAGCTAAGGTAATGTGATATCTCCAGCTTTGTTCTGTTTGCTAAAGATTGCCTTGGCTGCTCATGGTGTTTGTGATTTCATATAAATTTTAGGGTCACTTTTATCTATTTCTGTGATAAATGATATTGGAATTTTGTTAAAGATTACACTGATTTGTTGATCATTTTGGACAGTATGGATGTTTAAACAATATCAATTATTCCAAATTATAAACATAAGATATCTTTATGCTTATTTGTGTTTTCTTGAATTTCTTTCATTAAAGATTTCTAATTTTCAGTGTATGGATTCTTTACCTCCTTAGTTACGTTTATTCCTAATAATTTGATTTTTTATATTCCTATCATAATTGGATTTTTTTTTTAATTTTTGGGGGAATAGTTTGTTGTTAGTGTATAAACCTGTTACTGATTTTTACATGTTGGTGTTGTATGCTGGAAAGTTACTGTATTTGTTCATTAGTTTTAATAGTTTTTTGGTGACATCTTTAGGGTTTTCTATACGTAAGATTACATCATCAGCAAACGATGACAATTTTACTAACATATAACACACTTACTGACCTTTAAATAAATTTGCATAGATTACCTGACAGCTGCTGTTGTCTCTGGTATTTATCTAGAGGGACTTCTGCCCAGATGTCCATATTTCCCTGGTTCTCAGTCTACCCTCAAGGCTTCTGAGAGGCATTGCATCCTCCTTTGCTCTAATAATCTGTTTTGAAGCACAGTATTAGAGGGCTAATAAATTTGTGCCTGTCACTGTGATAACACAATTGAAGCAAATTAATAAAATTTGGCGTAGAGTGTGTTTAAGATAATCAAAATAAGAAGTTAAATTTTAACTAAACCATAAAAAGCTACAACTAAAATAAAATAGACTATGAAAATGTCTTAAACGTCTCTGAACACATGATAATGAAAACCTAAACTGTTAATAGATACTCCATTATGCTTAGCTCTAAATGTAAATTATTCATCAAAATTATTTGCCAGAGTAGCAGTACCAACAGCCTAAAACTCAAAAGACTTAGTAGTGTTGAACGATGCCACTAGAGGAGCCCGTTCATACTCTTGAAGTGAAGCCTCTCTTCAGTCCCTTTCAGACATTATCTGGTAATTCCATCCTGACTCCATGAAACATTGCTATAGGTCAGACAGTTGCCTTCCACCAACCTCTCTGCAGGAATGGGGAATGGAGTTGCCTTCTTCATGAGCTGGATCACTTGTAGGTGTGCTGAAACATTACCACTATGTGGAAACTTCTGACCTTATTTTCCCCCTTTATTTTTTCAAGAGGCGCTGTAACATGGAGTCACACATGTTCAACTCCCAACTCCATTACTAGTTCTGTGCTTGCAGGAAAGTGGTTCATCTCTTGAAGCCAATTTCTTCCAAGCAGAGTGTGAGTAATAACTATACATATTCCAAAGGATTCTCATCATAACTAAATGAAGTTATGCACGTAAAATGTTTGGTAAGCAGCATTTGGCACAGAAGTGGCACTACATAAATATTAGTTGTATCATTTCACTTTTTCTTCTTCCACTTTTCTGCCAATACTACCTGCAAACATGTATTAAACTCTACAAGAGCAATTATAAATAAGTGTAGAAGATAATAGTGTGTAATCTCAGCACTTGGGGAGGTTGAGGTGGGTGGATCACGAGGTCAAGAGGTTGAGACCATTCTGGTTAACATGATGAAACCCTGTCTCCACTAAAAATACAAAAATTAGCTGAGTGTGGTGGCACACACCTGTAGTCCCAGCTACTTGGGAGGCTGAGGCAGGAAAATCACTTGAACCTGGGAGGTGGAGCTTGCAGTGAGTGGAGATTGCACCACTGTGCTCCAGGCTGGTGACAGAGGGAAATCTGTCAAAAAAAAAAAAAAAAAAAAAAATAGAAGATGATAGTGATAGCCAAGGTCATGAATAACTAGGTTTAAACAGATTCTTGGCCTACTCTAAAAGTTAAGGAAAAAACAGACCTTCTTTACTTTAGAGATAGTCTATGCTTTTCCTGCTAAAATGTATATCTTAATTTATACTTGTAAAATGTCTATTTTAATGTGGATTGTCAATTTACTGATAAAATCATTTGACAAAAAACTGAAAATGTGGATAATGAAAATGCCATGCATTCAAAAACCAGTGTGATTATTTCCAGATTTTTTTCTACTCTGCTGGTTCAAACAGAATTTATTTCTGTATTTTTAAAAGGAGCAACATTTAGTCTCTCATCTATCACTGAACTAGAATAGATTTCCAACAAGTATCTAGGTTGTAAAATTGTTTTAGGAAACTATGATTACTATCTCTAGGATCTATTTGCTTTTTTTTTTTCACCCAAATGATTTTTGTTCAAATGCCCTTTCTATATTCACTTTCGTGGCAGCTAAAATGCTGTCACAGTGTTCCCAAGATGCTGTCAATGCTGCTCTGTAGTAAATAACATTATAATGTCAATGCATGACTAAGGAAGTGACATGATGTCAAGGATGCACTCAGTGTGGTTGTATCATAAATTCAATGGAAAATGCATATTTATGGAGACCTTCGTAGGATGTCAGAAGAGAAAAATGCAGATGTTACATTACTGAGAAAAAAAAAAAAATCACTTCAGAGAAACTTTGTTAAAGATGATGGCAATTCTACTGAGTAAAGGGAATTTCAAGTCTTGGCAGTCAAAGTGCCTTCAGATTTCAAGGTGTTTCTATATCTCCCGTGACAACTCTGAGGACTATACTCCCCCCTCTCCAGTCTGCCACCCAACCCAGTTGCCAAAGCTTGGTGTCCTGGGTCCTGAGAGGGTCAAGAGACATAGATTACAACCTCTCTCACCCTCAAATTACTGATAGCACTGGATAATTTCTATTTATACAAAAAAAGAGAGACCCTTCTGGTGCCGTAATTGCAAGCCCTGCTCCCTTTGAAGATTCTCATTCTTCTGCTATGCTTTGCACCAGAATGAGAAGAGTGGAATTGAGGGTTTGGAAATACCACGGCCTGCAGGTGAAGAGAGGGGTGTGTCTAAATCCAGCTAATGCCTGGATTTATTTTATTAGAAAATAAATCATTCGGTTTCAGTATTAAAATACCAGTGCTATTAGGCAGATAACAAATGAAAGCTTCTCTCCTGGTGTCTTCTTTTCCCACCTGCATCCCTTTAAACATTCTCTCAAGCCATAAGGGAAGTTAAAATATTTTTCCTTCTCTTTGCTTTTACTGCAATCTCATTTTATCTCCTTTCTCCATTGATGTGAGTGACATTGTATTGTTATGATTCTGCTCTTTTTTCCTCAAGTTGGTGGAATAAGAGGATAGAGAGAAGTGGGTTCTATTTTTTA
The DNA here is from genome assembly GCF_001698545.2 of Rhinopithecus bieti. Taxonomy (NCBI): domain Eukaryota; kingdom Metazoa; phylum Chordata; class Mammalia; order Primates; family Cercopithecidae; genus Rhinopithecus; species Rhinopithecus bieti. The sequence continues at coordinate 822,571 of NW_016811115.1, forward strand.
AATGGAATCATTTTCCAGTAATCAATTAAATAATTATTTTTAGCTATAGGTAAAATGTTAGCATTGGTACTAACACCAACATGACAGATGCTGCCCTCTCAGTGCTCTAAACTGTCTGGTGGGGAACTGAGAATGCCAACTAATAATTACAAGGTGGCAAGTACTAATGTAGACCTGGATATTATGAAAGCAAAATGGGGCAGATGCTAATGGAAGCCAGGGATCCTTTATTATCATTTTCCAGTCAAAGTTATTTTAATTGTACAGAAAGGGAGGTTTTACTCTAGATTATTCTTCAACGGCTTCTATTAGAGCTTCTATTAGATCGATGGAGATAGAACTCAAGGGTAAGAGATGTTGTTTGGGTTTCTAATAACTGGGAGCTAGAGAGCCACCAGGCTTCTAGGCTCACCATACATCTACAATGATCTCTCTATGTCTATTCCTTTCTCTTATTTAACCACCTTGCTTTGTTTTCTTCTCTTCTGCAATGGTCTACAGGGTATTATCGCTTGTAGTACCTTATTATCCTTTCAACATCTGGGCCTACACCACCTGTGGGCTCCCTTTGTAGTTCTTGGTGGAAATTCCTGATGCAAAGCAAAAAGAGAATGATTGCAATTTACTCAATAAGTCACTTTTTTTTCTTTTTTTTTTTTTTTTTGGCTGGGGGTGGGGATGGAAGAGTAAAAACCCTCTATGTCATTATCTAGTTTATGCTTTGTTTCTACTGGAACCAAATTTAAATTAGAAAAGTATTGAGTATGGGGCTGGGCATGGTAGCTCACACCTGTAATTCCAGCACTCTGGGAGGCCAAGGCGATCCGATCACCTGAGGTCAGGAGTTCGAGACCAGCCTGGCCAATATGGTGAAATCCCGTCTCTACTAAAAATACAAAAATTACTCCAGCCTGGGTGACAGAGCAAGACTCCATCTAAAGAAAAGAAAAGGTAAGAAAAGAAAAGAAAAGAAAAGAAAAGAAGAGAAGAGAAGAGAAGAGAAGAGAAGAGAAGAGAAGAGAAGAGAAGAGAAAAGAAAAGAAAAGAACTGGATTGGGACAACATTACTAGTATGTCTCATATACCTCATTCCCTTTTAAAGCTATACAAGTTTCTAATTTTCTTCTGTATTTTATAACAGAATGAAATTAGTTCGTTAAAATGTGAGATGAACAGAGGAGGGTGGCGGGGCGGAAGTCCAGTAGAGATAAGGTCTACAATGAAGCACCAAGACTGGCTGGGGAAGACTAAACATTTGGGGTCACTGGGCACCTAGTTATTCTGAGTGAGAAGAACACCAGAAAAATAAACAGTATCTAGGCTACCAAAAAGTTGAAGAGATGTTCAAAAGGAAAAGGCAGAAAACAGTAATAGTAACTTTTACCCAGCACTTCTCTGAACAATGTAAGAATAATGATTTTCCTTGATCAGATTGTTACTCTGATTATAGAGTCGTTAATTTATTCCCACTCTAGTTGACAGAAATTTTGGTTTTCTGACTAAAAAGTGAACTTTAAATCCTGAAAGTGATCATGTCAATGTATGCTCTTGTTTGCCAGAAGGGTAGTGGAATGTCGAGAGAACAGAGAAAATTGATCCCACTTATATGGCAGATTCGTTACATCATTCTTATGAATAGATGTATGTGAATTCATTTATCATAAGAATTATATTTTACATATGCATGTTACAAGGGGTATGGAGATGGTAAAGAACTGTTGATGGTAACCTGATGAAGAGCAAGTAAAATCACAGAAAAAATTCAGATCCAGTAAGACCAACATTTTTGGAAACCTGCTAGTTTCTTCCTCTCTTCTTTCCTTCTTCCCTCCCTTCCTCATCATATTTCAAGCACAATTTTAGGAGGGTTAGCACAAGCCTAAGGTATAAAAAAGAAGTAATAATAAAGAGTGGAACATAAGCAAAATGATAACCTATGATAGCATTTTAAGGTAGAACCAAGAATGGGATTTAAAACATAAAAACTGATGGGCCACATTTTTGCTACAAGTGAGCAATTATTTTAATGGCTGTGATCACATTAGAGAAAACGTGGTCAATTATTTCTCTAATGGAACTGGAGTGTCCCTGCCTGCCATTTGTGACTTTTTAAGACTGGCTGGTGATGCCACTTTCATTCCCCATTTTTTTGGCCAGTGGAATTTCAAAGTCATTCCCTAGATTTGGGAGAATTCCGAAAGAACTATTTTCCATAGTCACTTCTGGTATCAAACACACGTCCCAGCAAGTTTGTTCAGGATAAGTGAGGTCTTCCATCCTGTGGCTGCTGTTTCTCTTTCAAGCCATTTTGACTATAAAGTGAAACCCACCACCTTCCTCACCAAAATACTCTCTTCATGAGGCATTTGAGTTTAGAAGATTTTACTGAGGAATTAAGAAGACTGAAGAGTATTTATTGTGGAACAATATATCATCAACCTCATAACTGTTAAATTCCTCTAATTTTGGAGTATTTTTAGTGCCAACTTTATTCTAACAGTACTCAGTCTTATATTATCTCAATGACTCCTCTATCCATTTCCCTCCTTTTCTCCTTTTATTCCCCTCCCACGTCCCCTAATTAAAAACAAAACAAAACAAAACAATGAGAACTGAAAACCTGAGAACAATTTAGCTTTCTTCTCTGGTACATTGGCAAAGGGCTTAGGTTTTTTGCTATTTTATTCTGATCGCTTACCCCAGAGAGATATTTAAGATATTTCCCAAAACATGTATAATTCCCAATTAAGAGATTTCTATGGCTAACTAAAAAAATAAAATAAAATTTCACTGCATTCTAGATTTTTATCAGAAAAAAACTTATTCTCAGATGTACAACTACTCTTGACAATGAGAACACATAGTAACAGACTCACAGTTCATCCTCAGCCTAGAGCAGAGCTATAGAGCTAGATCCGGCTCGCAGCTGTAATTTGTAATGTGAGTAAAAATAAATCTTTTGTTATAAAGTCACTGAAATTTTAGAGTTGTTTGTGAAATTGCATTACTGCAGTGAAAGCTGACTCACATGGTGTTATGCATTCTCAACTTGACAAATATACCTTCATAAAGACCAAATAAAATATATGTATAACTATGGTCTTTATGTAGCTGCAAGTTAGCAAAATATTTTTAAAATAGGATGTGTTTAATCATTATTGTACATGCCTCAGTTTTCCTTTATAGGCTAGTGATATTCATATAAGTATAAAGATATCTTAAATCAAAAACCATTTTATGTTTGTTTTCTAAAATTTATTTTGTCTAATTTCAGAAAATATATTAATTATGCCATTTTAATAAAGATTTTAACATAATTTATATTTAATTGGTTGAAATGCCAAATTATGTACCTGTGTTTTTGAGTTTTCAATTATTACACTTGGAGACCATTTCAAGTTTACTCTTGTTCATACATCTTTGCAATTCAAACTTAAAATGACTACTGTGTGACTGGCCCCATAACAGATATTGCTGAGTTCTTTGCAATGTTGAACAAGAATCAGCCTGTGCAAGACTTCTATTTTTCTTGGGTCATCTTTACTCAGCAATTTCCTATTTCATATTATATAATAATATGACATGTAATATTGGAGATTGGCTTTTATCATTTAGCACATGCTTTTGAAATGTATCAGGCTGTTGTATTAATATTGCATTTCTTTCTATTTCTGAGTAGCATCCCATTGTATGGTTGTACTAGTGTTTATCTCTTTACCTGCAGAAGGACAGTTGAGTTCTTCCCAGTTTTGAACTATTTATTTATTTATTTTTATTTTTTTATTTTTTGAGATGGAGTCTCGCTCTGTCACCCAGGCTGGAGTGCAGTGGCGCATTCTCCAGCTCACTGCAAGCTCGCCTCCGGGTTCATGCCATTCTCTAGCCTCGCCTCCGAGTAGCGGGACTACAGTGCCCGCCACCTCACCCAGCTAGATTTTGTATTTTTTTTTAGTAGGAGACGGGGTTTCACCAGGTGGTTTAGCCAGGATGGTCTCTGATTCTCTGACCTCGGTGATCCGCCCGTCTCCGCGCCTCCAAAGTGCTGGGATTACAGTCTTGAGCCACCGCGCTCCAGCCAATGAACTATTACAAATAAGCGTCTTTGAACTTTTTTTTTTTTTTTTTTGAGATTTTTGTCTGAAGATTTCTCCAGGATAAATATCTAAGAGATAGATCACTGGGCCATATGATAAGAACTGACTTATGAAAGAATTCCAAGTCATTTTCCAGAGTGTCTGTAACATTTTATGTTCCTATCAACAACAGACGAGCAATCCAGTTGCTCTGCATCCTCCCCAGTGCTAGATATTGTTCATATTTTTAAATTGCAGCCATTCTAATAGATGAGTAGTGATATCTTATTATGGCTTTAATTTGTGTTTTCCTAATGGCTAATGATGTTAAATATCTTTTTATCTGCTATTTACTCGTCTTGTATTTTCTTAGGTGAAGTTTTGTACAAGACGTTTGTACAATTATTAATTCAGCTTTTATTATTGCATTTTGAACATTCTGTGTATATACTGGAGAGACTTTCTTGTCAAATATCTTCTCTCAGTGTAAAGTTTATGTTATCTCTTTACAGGATATTTTAAAGGAAATAGTTTTAAGTTTGCTGAAGTCCAATTAATTCATCTTTTAGCATTTTACTTAATGTTATCATGTCTCAGAACTCCTCATATAATCCCCTGTCTTGAAGGTTTTCTCTTACATTTTTCTCTAAATGTTTTATAGCTTTCTGTTTTATATTTAGAGCAATCATTCATTTTGAGTTAATTCTAATAAAAGTAGCAGGTTTGGTTTGAGATTCATTTGTTTTAACTTATAGCTGGTCAGTTGATCCAACACTATTGATTGAAAAGATCAGCCTTTATTCTTTGAATTTCTTTTATGTGTTGATCAAAAACCAAATGGCCATATGTGTGTGGGTTTATTTCTGAACTCTGTATTCTAACACTTTGATCTACATACATATCCTTTCACCAATATCACACAGTATTAGTATAGCTTTAGAGTGATTCTTAGAATTTGGTAGTATTACTTATTTAAACAAAATTTATTTTTGTCAAAATGTGTTAGCTACTTTAGTTCTTTTGTTTTTCAAATTTATCTAACTTTACCTGTAGTTCCTTTACTGAAATAGATTTTAGAACCAATTGTCTACATACACAGAAAATATGCTCAAAGTTTGATTGGTATTGCGTGAAGTCTATAGATCAATTTATGACTAAGATTTGGAATATAGATTTATGGATAAGTCACATGATTCATATTTTGTGTTTCAATTAATGAACGTGGAATGCTTCTCATTTTATTTAAATCTCTTTAAAATTTTCTTTCATCAGTGTTTTATAGTTTTCAGCATAGGTATCCTGTACATGTTTTGTTAGATTTATATCTAAGAATTTATTTGATATTAGAACTATTGTAGGCAGTATATTTATTGCAATTTCCAATTTTACAGTTCTAGTATATATATATAGCCACTAATTCTTTTTCTTCGTGTAACATAAAATAGATTTTCTACATTATTTTATTCTTTCAACCTCTCCATTTAATTTTACTTCTTATGAGTTTCTTGAAAACTGACATAGTTGGGTCATATTTTTAATTTATTCCTAAAATATCTATCTTTTAATTGGTGTGATGAAACCAATTACATTTATTATCACTGATACACTTGAATTTGGGTACACATTTTATTTGTTTTCTATCTGTTGTCTCTGTTTCTAGTCCACCTATCTTTTCATCTTTCTTTTGGGTTATTTGTACATGCTTTATTATCTCATTTTAATTTAGCTATAGTAATTTTGACTATATTTAAGTGCATGTTTTCAGTGTTTTCTCAAGGAATGACAAAGTATATATATTATTATAATCAGTCTGTTTAGAATCACGATTTTAGCACCTCAATTTGGATGTAGAAATCTTACCATTATATAAATCCTCTTTAAATCTTAGGCTATAGTTGTCGTATATTACAGGTGCATACATTAAAAATAATTTCAGAAATTTTGTAATTGTTGCCCTCAACTTCTAAACATATTTTAAAGAAATCAAGAGAATAAAACCATTTTATTATATTTACCTATATTTTTACCAATTGATACTACAGGTTTCTCTCTGGTATTATTTGTCTGCTGTCCAAACAACTTTCTTTAACAATTATTTTAGAGCAGGCCTACAGTCTGTTCTTTGGGAAACAGATCATAAACTGGGGATTTGAATACTTAAAAGAGAAAAAAAATCCCTGTAGATTGTAACTATATGAAAAATCACCTAAAATGTGTTTGGCACATAGTTGTTGCTCCAAAGCTCAATCTGAATAAAGGATAGTATTTTTAAATTGATTGAACCTATGCTATTTCATTTGCGTTCCAAAATATGGACACAATTAATGATGATTTCATGAGGAAAATAATAACAAATAAATCAGGGGCAAAACCAAATATATCTATAGCATAGTTTTGCATAGCATTCTTAGTTTTTTTTTAAAAACTGTAACTCCTTGGATATTTTTTCTTCCAATAAAATCCCAAAGTAAAAGTTGCTAAATATTTTATAATTGAATTTCTCAATATTACCTTGATGCTATCTGTATCATAGTAAATGTATCGAAGAGTTGGAGGCCACATTGAAATTTGCAAATTATTTCCTGTTATTTAGATATTTTTATTTTGCATAATTTATTCCAATTTTCTCATTCCTAGGTTGGGGTCATACTAAAACTGTGGAAAGCAGACTCCTCGGAGTTAATGTTGAAATGAAAGATTGAACTCGAGCTCTTTTGCCCTGCTGGGAAGGCTCCTCAGGTGAGCGCTGTTTCCCAGGAATTCTAAGGAAAGAACTAATCAACTGCATGTTTCCGAAGGGGTAAAAGCAGCCAGGGGTAAAATTTTAGGAGGCAGATCATTAAAGTGCCATGTTGTGAATTCCACTTTTATATCTGATAAGCTGCTTGATTAGGTAGCCAAAGTAAATATTGTAGAAACATCTTTTTAAAAATCTTTTATGGAACAGTTATCAGTTTCTTGTCTCAGAGGATTATCCCGCATAACACATACTTCAAACTTAAGAAATCAAAGGACTGTATTAAATTAGTTCTTTATTACTAAAAATACCTTGAATAAAGTTAATTACCATGATAAGCATATGTTTTCTCATTCACTGAATTAGTTTCCTCAGAGGGTTGTTATGATGATTAAACGAGGGAAAATATATAAAATCTTAGAATGGTGCCTGACACCAAGCCCTCTAACTAATGTTTATTATTATTATTATTATTATTATTATTATTTTGTTGCTTATGACATTATTATTTTGTTGCTTATATGACATTTTCAATAGTTTTGAGGCATATAGGAGGTGGTATTATAGTTTTACATCTTGTTAGAAATACTGGCTCACAGTAAGAGACTAAAACACACTGCAATTTATTTGTGAGTAGATCAGAAAGTAAATATCAATATTAGATAAAAACTCCAAAAATGTTCCATTTAATAGTTTATCAGTCAGGCTGTGTGTCACATAGTTACATGTACATACAAAAAGTCATAGGATGACCTATATAGTTTTAATTTCATTTAAATATTATGCAAACAGTTAAACTACACTTAAAAATTAGCAATTATATGTCAACTTACCCCTCTAAAAACCTCTTTATTAGTGATTAAGTTAATCACATTCTCAGAGACAAAACTAGCCCTCAGGATAATAGGATCTTCTAGAACAAGAAGATAATATCATCTATGTTTGTTAGGGTTAAATAATGAACTCCTCCACTCATAGAGTCACATGGAACTTCAGGTATTTTGTAAACTCATTCACTTCAAGGTGTTAATGGTTTGTTACCTACAAGTATATTTTCTTCCCTATCAGATGATATTGAAGCATAATTTCCATAGAATAAAATGCAGGGACTTCATATTTATACTTCAATGAGTTTTGACAAATGTATAAAACTATGTAACCTCTTCAAGATATGAAACATTTCCATTATCCCAAAAGACCCCTCCTACCTTCTTTTTTCTAGTCACTCTCCCCTACTCCCTATGTCAAGCACACACTGATATGCTTTCACTCACTATTTATTAGTTTCATGGGTTCTAAAATTCTATGTAAGTAGAATACTGGGTCCAATTTCTTTTATCCAAAGCATCTTTTTTTTGAGATTCATCTGTGCTATTATGTGCACTAGTATTCTTTTTGTTTTGTTTGTTCTGATTTAGTTTGGTTTGATTCTATTGTATCTTTTGGTTTGAATAGACTACGTTTAGTTTACTTATTCATGTTTTGAATTTGACTTATTTTTTGTTTGGGACTCCTATGAATAAAATTGGTATAGATACTCATTTACAAGTCTTTGTGTATACATATTTTTCATTACCTCGGACAAATAGGAAGAAGTGGAATAGCTAGGTCATGTAGTAAGTGTATGATCACATTTATAGAAAATGAGCTCCCAAAGTGGTTGCAACAATTTACCTTCCTACTAACACTAGAGAGAATATTTTCTCCTAGGCTATGGCTTTCCTTTTTATGTTTTATTGTTGGGTTTTCATATATTTTATTAGCATTATTTATAGTTGACAAATCACCATTGTATACATTTATTGGATATAATGTGATGTTTTTGATTTATGTATACAAAGTGGAATGATTAAATGAAATCAATTAACATATTGATCATCTCACTAATCTATTTTGGTATCTTTTGAAGAGCCAAAATTTTTAAACTTGAAAATATCCGATTTATTCATTTTTCTTTCTTTCTTTTTTACTTTTTGTCTACCTGAAGGTTGTGAAAATATACCTGTAGTAAATGCCTGTGGGAGTTTCTGGCAACTTCTTGTCATTCTCTTTAGAACATGCAGATAACTTGTGACCTCTGCCCTAAGCTTTTGTTCTTGGCAGAAATTCTGTGATGGAATAAAAAGTCCCACTCAGCATTTTACCACCTAGTTTATAAGATAAAGTTGGCGAAGAGACTGAAAACTATTTCTCTACATTTGCCTCTTATTATTTTTGTTTACAGAAAGTTGTATCCTCTTCTATAATACTATGCTCTTCTACATTAAGTGGTGGTTTGCTTAATATTTTTTATTATAGTATGACAGCATCCACTTTCTTGTTTTATGAAACAGGGTCTCACTCTAGCCCAGGCTGGATTGCAATGACACAATATCGATATCTTAGCTTACTGCAACATCTGCCTTCTAGGCTCAAGTGACCTTCTCACATCAGCTTCCCCAGCAGCTGGGACTACAGGTGTGCCCAATCATGCCTGGCGAATTTTAAAATTTTTTTACAGAGACAGGGTCTCCCTATATTCCCCAGGCTGGTCTCAAACTCCAGAGCTCAAGTGATCCTTCTGCCTCTGCCTCATGAAATGCTGGGATTATAGGTGTGAGCCACCCCAACTGGCCTATATTTTCAATATTAGTAACAACAGAATTTCAATGTTAGTACAAACAAAATTTTAATGTTGATAAAAAGTTTACCATGAAATGTCTGAAAAGCTCATTTTCATGACTGAGACAAAACATACTGTTTGGGATTAACTGGACATGTTCTACTGACTGGACCTTAGGAGCCTCCAGAAGGAATGATTAAAAGGATACAAGTCTAGTCTGATGGACCACATACTAGTTACATATCTCCAACGCATTATGTGATCTGTCAGTTTTTTCCTATGTCAAGCGACCTTTCGTGTTGCTTTCAGCTTTCAGTACTATGATTTTGAGGTAATCAAGGATAATTTCACTTTTGCAAATAAATAAATATTCCTAACGCATTTCAAAATTAAAGAATCTTGTCTCTCAGTAGTATAATCTTCACCATCAGTCTATCCTGGACTGTGAGGTCTTTTTTAAGACAAATTCTCATGGATGTTTTCATCGGTAGGACCGGAACAACGTCTGGGACCATAGTGGTACAAAATGCATGTTTATTAAACAGTGAACAAATAAATACATTTTATTTCCAGTGAAACCCTGAGATTTTCACAATTGTTTGCAATAAGGCATTATATTAGTAATTTCCTCTATTATAAGTGAATGGATTTATAAATGTATCATTGATATCTTCTTGCCAATGATTTAATAATCTATAAAGAATACCAAGTCTATTTCGTACTGAGTTCACATATGTGATATGTAGAACAGTGTATTTGATTTTATGCTAACATGCACTAGTAGCAAACAGTGTGGTCATAATATATGTGTGTTAACAATCATATATGAATAAGTGTTGATTTTAATTCTCTGCCCCTAGAATTATTTTTCTCTAAGTTTGGCCTTTTTCATTGAGCTTATAAGCATTTTCGAAATCTTTTGTCAAATGAAAATGGATTGTGACTTTTGTTTTTTGTTCTCCTTTGAGTGATTCTAAACTGCTGCAATTTACTATTCCTTTGTTAGATTATGTAGCCTCTATCATTTCCTTCTGGTTCGTGAAAGTTTATTTCTAGATATTATGCTCCAGTGGAGAAATAGATATATGATATTTCCAGAAAGAAGTCCTCTGTGACCTACACAATTCAGTAAAAAATCTATTTCGGGATTTATAACAACTTTATATAGAAGAATCCATAACTTTAACTTGATTCTAATAATAGACACTTAGTTTTGATGAAGAAAATTCCATTTATTGCATTTTCCAAAAGAATAACATCAGATAAGCTATTTACTCCAAGGTATATAATGGAGTCATTCTAAGCATTAGAGTAAAAACACATTCATTGATCTTGAAAGTTGGCCCAAGGCACCTCCTAGAAACTATCATAAATCCCATTTCTGTTTATTTTTATGGTTCATCTTGGCGGAATTTTTCTAAAAGTCGAAATAAAATGTGATTGGCATTCAATCTGGTTATCATCTTTTGAGCTTGAGGCTAAACTGCTTTTAGCTTTGGGAGGGGAGCTCAAAACCTTGACATGTCTCAGTTTGTGAAGATTCCGTCATGTCCAGAGCTCCAAAAAGGTCAGCTCTTCAAAGCTTCCACTGGCAACTATTAAACATTGAAGTTATTAAAAGATCTTACTGTATATACTGTGTCTTTTTTGTCCAGCATTTTATTATATTAGAAACTTCCACTGTAATTTCATATTACATCATTACAAGAGGGGCTTCTTTGTGTACATTAACCCCATATTCAATAAAAAATTTCTTAAATGGCTCCATATTCCCTGCTCCAGCCTCAGACATGATTCATTACAGCATCTTTAAACAGGCCTCTCATATCAGGCACAGATGGCTTATTGATTTAAATATGGTCTCTGGAGGAAGAACTATATTTTCATGCATAAAAATATAGCACCTGGGGATTCTGTGGTGTTTTAGGTTAACATTCCTTCCCAAGAGAAAATATAGGCTGTCACCAAAATGATTATTTTAAAAATTAAGGGACAAATGTTAAACAAACTTTTGAAAAGATTGCAATAAGTGGAAACTTGTCTTAATAGAAGCATAAAATATTATAAAGAAAACATATGTTGTTGAATACATGTAGGACTGAATGAACAATCTAATGAGAGAGTTCTGAGATAGTGTCTGGTGTATATAAAAAATTAATTTGTGGCCGGGCATGGTGGCTCACTCCTTTAATGCCAACACTTTGGAAGGCTGGGCAGATCATTTGAGGTCAGGAGTTTGAGACCAGCCTGACTAACATGGCGAAACCTGATCTCTACTAAAAATACAAAACAATCAGCTGGGTGTGGTGGCACAGCCTGTAGTCCCAGCTACTCAGGAGGCTGAGGCAGGAGAATCCCTTGAACCTGGGAGGCAGAGGTTGTAGTGAGCCACTGCACTCCAGCCTGGGAGACAGAGTGAGACTCAGTCAAAAAACAAATGAAATTAATTTGTGAGAGCTATGTGTAGGAAATTATTAAAAACAAAAGGAAGAATCACATAGAATCATATAATAATTACAATGGAGTGGTAATTTTTTTTTAATAAATGATATGGGAAACTTGAAAAAATTATCTGGACTCACAGCTCCCTCCCACAAAAGGTATTATCCAAGTAAAAATATTTGGAATCACACTCATGTAAAAGAGTATACTTCAAGTGAATAAAACAAATGTAAACTTGCAGTAACACAGATGACTCTTTAGTGGTGGCTAATGAACTAGTTTCTAAATATATATTTATTTCTTTATATCACAAAAGGTAAAAGACATAGTTGTAAATACATAAAATTGCAAAGTAATGTGCCTCAAAAATTAATATCTTTAGTATATAAAGTTTATAAATCAATAGGAGGAAACAACCTGCATACTAATACAGAGGCGGTAAAGACAATTTTAAAAGTTACAAAATAGATATATTATCAATAAATATACTAAAGTTTAACTACAAATGTAATAAGAGTAAAGCGAATAACATAATATAAGAAACAACAGTATGACATTTTACGCTTATTGAATTAAAAATATGTTAAAAATATTTAATACTGATGGAGTTGTGGTAAGATGGTTGCATATCTACTGCTGGTAGGAGTTTAAATTAGAACCCTTCAGGATAATTTGAAAGAAATTTTGAAATGTACATCAATATCCTAAGTGCTCTCATTATTTCATCCTGTAATTCTATTTTGGGAATCTATATAAAGAGATATACAAAGGAATTGCAACATTATTTATAATGAGGAAAATACAGAAATAACTTAGATATTCCACACCTGGTAATGATTAAAGTATGTCATTTCAATACAAAGTAATAATATGCAACTCTTAAAAATATATTTATTAGTAATATGTAATTGAGATGGAAGAGAATGTTTATACTGCATGTTATCTGAGAAAAAAAAAAGATACAGAATGTTGTGCCGAGCATTCATAAATATCTGCTAAGGGGTTAATATCCAAAATATACAAGAAATGCATGCAACTCAATGGCAAAATCCCCACAAATAAACTAATTGAAAATGGATGTGGCACGTAAATCAACATTTTTCAAAAAAGACATACAAATGGCCAATAGTATGAAAAAGTACTCAACATCACTAACCATCAGAGAAATACAAATCAAAACCACAGTGATATACCACCTCTCCCAACTTCAGAAAACAGTTTGGAGTTTTCTCAAAAAATAAATAAATAAATAAATAAAAATAAAAATGAAGGAACATATGATCAATCTCATTTCTTGGCATATATCCAAAGAAAATAAAATTCATATATCAAAGAGATATCTGTACCTCCTGTTTATTTCAGCATTATTCACATTAGCAAAGATATCTGAACAACCTAAGTGTCCATCAACAGATAATTGGAGGTACATCCAGACATAGGTATTTATAAATATATATTTGCAATAGAATTTTATTCAGTCATAGACAAGAAATAATGTCCTGCCATTTGTGACAACACGGATGAACCTGGAGGACATTAGGTTAAGCGAAATAACCCAGACAGAGAAAGGCAAACTGTATAATCTCACGTACCTGTGGAATCTAAAAAGAGTTCAACTCACGGAAACAGAGGGTAGAATGGTGGCTCCCAAGGGTTTGGGGGTAAGATTGGAAGCCAGATGTGACAGGTAATGAGTATTGGGAGGTGATTCTCCATAGCATTTCTGTATGTATCAGCTTTCTGAACTATCTTGTCCAGGGTGTTTGTATAACAAGCAGCTCTGGAAAACTGAGAGAAGATTTCCCTTCAGGGAAGAGGGAAAATATGATTCCTGACCATAATAATAAAGATAATGGATTTTCTAAGTTTGGAGTTTCTCAGCTGTGATACAAACTTACTGTATGTGCAGTTTTCAGATGGGCCACTCCATGTGGCCTCTGTTATGTTGGAAAGGCAAGGGCCAAAAATGTGAACATGAAGCTCATGCTACTTCCCACGATATAAGAAACACAATTCTTCCCTCTAACTCAGAAGTCTAATGTCTCCTGTTGACATGAAGGTTTGCGTGAAACATGACTTCAGTTACCTTGAAAGTATGGTAAATTTCAAACCCTTCAGAGTTATTTAAAAGGGGGAAAACAAAGTCCAAGGGAACACTGTAATAATCATCACTCATTACAAGAAGTTTTATTATTATTATTATTATTATTATTATTATTATTATTTGTCTATGTGTGTGGGAAGCAGATTTATAGTGAAGCCATTAACTGGGCTAGAGAGCACAGAAATAAGAACAGATCGCAGGGAAATGAAAAGCTAAATTTGAGGCTTATGAAATTTAGAATATCAGGAAAATAATTAGGAAATTCTAGATAGATGTTGGTCATTTTTGAGTGTATAAGAATTGTCTGAAATATCATCTTACCACAGATAAAATGCCTTATACCCAAAGACAGACAATAACAAATGCTGGCAAGGATATGGGGAAAAGAGAACCCTCATACTCTGTGGGTGGGAAGGAAAATTAGTACAACCATGATGGGGAATGGTTTGGAGGTTCCTCAAAGAACAAAAAATATGCTAATAAATGATCCAGCAATCCTACTGCTGGGTATATACCTCAAATAATGGAAATCAACACAGAGAAGATATACCTGCACTCCCATGTTTGTTCCACCACTATTCACATTAGCCACTATTCACATTAGCTTAGATTTGGAAGCGATCTAAGTGTCCATCAACAGATGAATGGATCAATAAAATTGTACTACTTGTAGAGGATGAAGTACTATTCGACCATTAAAAAAATAAGATTTGGTCATTTGCAACAAGATGGATGGAACTGGAGGTCATCATGTTAAGTAAAATAAACCAGACACAGAAATATAAACATTGCATGTTCTCATTTATTTGTGCATCCAAACATCGACACAATTGAGCTCATAGAGATAGAGATTTGAAGGATAGTCACCAGAGGCTAGGAAGGGTAGTGGGATGGGGGCAGGGGCGAGATGAGGAAGGTTAGTGGGTACAAAAAATAGTTAGAAAGCATAAGACCTGGTATTTAATAGCACAACAGGGTAACTATAGTCAATTATAATTTAACTGTACATTTGCAAATAACTAAAAAGGTGTAATTGGATTGTAACAAAAAGGATAAAGCTTGAAGGGGATGAATACATAATTTTCATGATGTGATTATTATGCATTGCACACCTGTACCAAAATATCTTATTTACTCTGAAATTATATAAATCTACTGTCTACCCATAAAAATTAAAAATTAAAACAATATTTACAAAGAATCCTCTACCTAGAGGTAGTGTGTTAATTCCTGAAAGTAAATGCAATCCTAAAATCACTTTACAAGAATGTACTCCTTCCTCTAGAGTCACTTAGCTTAGTTTCTGTAAGTGTCTGCAACCACCTTGCCCTTTTAACGGTATAATTTCATTATTTAATATTTTCATAATTAATTTTTATTATAAAATTAAGGT